>NC_035162.2:28085044-28396548 GCF_001659605.2 Manihot esculenta
ACCCCGGGTATTCGATGGGAGGTACATCGGATTACCCTAGCTTTACCCCTTATCCCACACAGATGCCGTACCCACCTTACTACCCACCATACTCTCAGTACCCAATGTATCCACCTCCGTCCTACCATCCAAATCCAGCAAACCCTACCTCAGAAAATGTTGCACCACCTCCACCACCTACAGAACCAGCAGCCCCAGTTGTTCAGCCACCTAGACCTAGCTCAGCCAGTGGGAGCAAGGTTAAGATGACCGACTACATGAAATTGGGTGCTCCTCAGTATGAAAAAGGGGATGACCCATTTGTGTATCTTGAAAGGGTTAAAGTAATCACTAATGAGATTGGGGCTGATGACAGTAGAGCCATTCAGATGGCCGGGTTCACGCTTAAGTGCAAGAAGGCACGGGAGTGGTTCAAGAATTATGTGAACCCGAGAGTGGACAGCATGTCCTGGGAAGAGTTTGCAAACGAGTTTGCAGGATGGGCTTTTCCCGATAATTCAAGGGAGCTGAAGATGATAGAGTTCGAACAGTTGAGACAGACGGATGAAATGAGTGTGGAGGAGTACACCGACAGATTTATGGAGCTGTTGCCTTTTTCTGGACAGAGTCTGGACACAGATTCAAAGAGGTCAAGGAGGTATGTCATGAAACTCCATTCCAGGTATTCCTCCTTGATTCAGTCAGTGGACAGGGAGAGCTTCCATGCCACAGTGGATATGGCCAGGAAAATGGAGGCCAGTGCCATCGTTCAGGGGACAGTTAAGCAGTCAGTGGCACAGTCTTCCGGTTCTAAAACTCCGGGTGGGGGAAGATTAGATCCCTCTACCCTGAGTGCAGCAGCTTCAGGCAGTAAGAGATGGGGTAAGCCCAAGGGTAAGAAGAACAAGTTCTGGAATAAAGTCAAGTCCAGTCTGGGATTTGGGAGTGGCTCAAGCTCTAGTGCGGATAATGCAGTTTGTGCGAGGTGTGGTAAGCCACACAGGGGAGTATGTCGGTTTGGGACGAATGCCTGTTTCAGATGTGGTCAGGAGGGGCATATGGCTCGAGATTGTCCAAGAGCAGTCCCGATGGCTCAGTCCCAGCAGACAGCTTCAGGCAGTGTAGCGCAGCCAGCAGCTCCAGCCATGACTCAGGCCAGTGGCAGAGGCAGAGGGAGAGGGGCAGCCTCTTCTTCAGCGGGTTTCAGAGGTGAAGGTCCATCAGCTCCGGCACGGATCTTCACAATGACACAGCAGGAGGCAGATGCATCTAACACCGTGGTGGCAGGTAACTTATTTATTGGTTGTTCAGATGTGTATGCCTTGATGGACCCTGGTGCATCTCATTCTTTTATTGCTCCGAGAGCCGTGGGGAGGTTAGGTCTGATGACTTCTGGGTTAGAGTGTCCTCTCTGGGTCAGTGGACCCAAGTGTGATCCATCAGTGGCAGAGTCAGTCTGCCAGTGTAGTCTTGTGTTTGTTGAAGGAAGATGCTTGTCCGCCGACCTGGTGGTTCTAGATTTGACAGATTTTGACGTCATTCTAGGGATGGACTGGTTATCTACCCATGGTGCTACCTTGGACTGCAGGGACAAGGTAGTCAGGTTCAGAGGTCAGGATGGGTCTGAGGTTGTCTTCAGAGGAGACAGGAGGGGTACACCTAGAGGTCTGATATCAGCTCTTCAGGCTCGTAGGTTGCTTAGGAAGGGATGTCAGGGGTATTTGGCTCATGTGAGAGAGCTTAGCAGTCAGGTTAGAGAGCCCGCCTCGGTGCCAGTGGTGAGAGAGTTCTTAGATGTGTTCCCAGACGAACTGCCAGGTTTACCACCTGCTAGGGAGATAGAGTTCGAGATAGAACTGATGCCTGGAACCCGACCGATCTCTATCCCTCCCTATAGGATGGCGCCAGCAGAATTGAAAGAGTTGAAGGAGCAGTTACAGGAGTTGGTAGACAAGGGCTTCATCCGACCGAGTACCTCACCCTGGGGTGCTCCCGTTTTGTTTGTGAGAAAGAAGGATGGATCCCTTAGACTTTGTATCGACTACAGGCAGTTGAACAAAGTCACTACCAAGAACAAGTACCCATTGCCAAGGATCGATGATCTATTCGACCAGCTAGCAGGAGCGGGTTGTTTCTCCAAAATAGATCTGAGATCTGGGTACCATCAGTTGAGGATCAGGGAAGAGGACGTACCAAGGACAGCTTTCAGGACCAGATATGGGCATTTTGAGTTACTTGTAATGCCGTTCGGGTTAACCAACGCCCCTGCAGCATTCATGGACCTCATGAACCGAGTGTTTAGTCAGTACCTGGATCACTTCATTATTGTCTTCATAGATGATATCTTGGTGTATTCCAGGAATGCAGAGGAGCATGCCCATCATCTGAGGTTGGTTCTACAGACCTTGAGGGAACATGGCCTGTATGCCAAGTTTTCTAAGTGTGAGTTCTGGCTGAGGAGCATTTCATTCTTGGGGCATGTGGTGTCAGAGAATGGAATAGAGGTAGACCCCAAGAAGGTAGAAGCCGTGGCTAACTGGCCTAGACCCACTTCAGTGACAGAGATCAGAAGTTTCTTGTGTTTAGCAGGTTACTACAGGAGGTTCGTTCAGGACTTCTCAAAAATAGCAGCTCCTCTGACCAGGCTAACCAGGAAGAATCAGAAGTTTCTGTGGACCAACCAGTGCAAGGAGAGTTTTGAAGAGCTTAAGAAGAGGTTGACTTCAGCACCAGTTTTAGCTCTGCCATCTAGTGATGAGGACTTTACAGTCTTTTGTGATGCGTCCCGTGTGGGACTGGGTTGTGTGCTTATGCAGAATGAGAGGGTGATTGCTTATGCTTCTAGACAGCTAAAGAAGCATGAGTTGAATTACCCCACACATGACCTAGAGATGGCAGCAGTGATTTTTGCACTCAAGATATGGAGGCACTACCTCTATGGGGTAAAATGTGAGATCTTCACAGATCATAAAAGCTTGCAGTACATCTTGAGTCAGAGGGATTTGAACTTGAGGCAGAGGAGATGGGTGGAGCTGCTGAGTGACTATGATTATAAGATTCAGTATCATCCGGGTAAGGCGAATGTCGTGGCAGACGCCCTAAGCCGGAAGTCACTAGGCAGTCTATCCCACATCATGGCAGAGAGAAGACCAGTGGTGAAAGAGTTTTACAAGCTCATTGAGGAAGGTCTACAGTTGGAGCTGTCTGGTACAGGTGCTATGGTTGCTCAGATGAAAGTGACACCCGTGTTTCTGGAGCAGGTGGCTCAGAAACAGCATGAGGACCCAGAGTTAGTGAAGATTGCCAGGACTGTTCAGTCAGGCAAGGACAGTGAGTTCCGATTCAACAGTAAGGGGATCCTCCGCTATGGGAGTCGATTGTGTGTACCAGATGACATAGGGCTAAAAGGAGACATTATGAGAGAGGCTCATAATGCAAGATACAGCATTCACCCCGGAGCCACCAAGATGTATCAAGATATGAAGAAAGTTTACTGGTGGCCAACTATGAAGAAAGAAGTGGCACAGTTTGTGTCAGCCTGCGAAGTATGTCAGAGGGTGAAGCTGGAACATCAGAAGCCGGCTGGAATGCTTAACCCGCTACCTATTCCAGAGTGGAAATGGGAGAATATAGCTATGGACTTCGTAGTGGGGTTACCGGCAGCGTCCAACAGATTGGACTCCATATGGGTGATTGTGGACAGACTCACCAAATCTGCTCACTTCATCCCTGTCAGGAGTGGCTACTCTGTGGACAAGTTGGCGCAGGTGTATGTAGATGAGATAGTCAGACTGCATGGGGTTCCTGTTTCTATAGTGTCAGATAGAGGGCCCCAGTTCACCTCCAGGTTTTGGCGGAGTCTGCAGAATGCCATGGGTACTAGGTTGGATTTCAGCACTGCCTTCCACCCCCAGATGGACGGACAGTCAAAGAGGACCATCCAGACTATTGAGGATATGCTTAGAATGTGTGTGCTGGACTTTGGCGGTTCTTGGAGGCAGCATCTACCTTTGGTGGAGTTTGCCTACAATAACAGCCATCATGCTAGCATCGGGATGGCTCCATATGAAGCTTTGTACGGGAGGAAGTGCAGGTCACCTGTTTGCTGGGAGGAAGTTGGAGAAAGGGCCTTGGCAGGGCCTGAGCTAGTAGAGATCACCAGCAGGGTGGTACCCATAATCAGAGAGAGAATTAAGACGGCTGCAAGTAGACAGAAGAGTTATGCAGACATCCGCAGAAGACTAGTAGAGTTTCAGGAGGGGGATCTGGTATTGCTCAAGGTGTCTCCAATGAAAGGAGTGGTTCGGTTCGGGAGGAAGGGTAAGCTGGCTCCGCGGTACATCGGACCCTTTGAAGTCTTGCAAAAGATTGGGCATGTATCGTACAAGCTAGATTTGCCTGCTTCAATGGAGAGAATCCATCCGGTTTTCCATGTTTCTATGTTGAGAAAGTTCGTGTCAGATCCGGGCAAGGTTCTTAGTGAGCCTGATGTGGAGATCCAAGAGGATCTCACCTATGTTGAGCAGCCAGTACGGATCATAGACACCCAGATTAGGAAGCTGAGAAACAAGGAAATCCCGATGGTGAAAGTCCTTTGGAACCACCACAATCTGGAAGAATGTACTTGGGAGACACGGGAGTCTATGCTCCGGCAATATCCTCATCTCTTTTAAGGTTAGTCTCTATGTATTTCATGTATGTATGCTATGTTGTTTGCTATGTATGTACTAGTTGAGGAACATTCGGGGACGAATGTTCTTAAGGGGGGGAGAATGTAATACCCGGCTAGACTCCGGTATCGGAATTCCTACCGTCCGGTGGAATCTCGGATGCCGGAGACCTCTAGAAGGGTAGAATCATGTTTTATAAAAATGTTTTAATGTGTTTTATGATTTTAAGTATGAAATTAAATGAGTTTTTGCATGAAAAGTCCTTGGAGGAAAACCCAAGTTCGGCCGCCGAAAGTCAAGTTCGGCCGCCGAACATGCATGCGTTTTGGAGGCACGTTAGGCCCCCGAAAGCATGAGTTAGGGAAGTCCAGTTTCGGCCGCCGAAAGTCAAGTTTCCGACCTTCCCTTTGCAACTCTTGTGTTCTTCCTCCAAATCTCTTCCATTTTTCTTGAGTTTTAAACTCACATTGCAAGTTTTGAGCATTTAAACCAAGTTTTGGAGCTTTGGGAACTCAGGAGCTCATTTTCGTGGATCTCCAAGTTTAGGTCGTCTCCCTCTCGATCTTCAAGAGGTAAGAGCCGATCTTAAGCTCCTTATGTGTTTTAAATAAGTTTTATGCAAGATCTATGGGTAGAAATGCATGTTAGGTTATATGTTGAGTTATGGGTTAATATTGATGTTTTGAACAATGTGTGTTGATTGTGTGTGTTTGAAGTGTTGTAGTTGGGGTATATGACTGTTTGAGACCCCTAGGAACTTGTATGCATGTTTTGGTTGAGATTTATGCATGATTTGAGGTTTTGGGAGGCAAGGGGTTCATGTGAACCAAGTTTCTGCCCTTCTGGCAGAAACCAGGTTCGGCCGCCGAACCCCCTTGTGGAGGCAGCATTCGGCTGCCGAAGCTTGCCCCCGAAAGAAGACTTTCGGATCTGTCTGGGACTTTCGGCCGCCGAAGGTGCCGCCGAACCTGCCTGACTTTCGGCTCTGGAGGGACTTTTGGCCGCCGAACCTGCCGCCGAAAGTGCCCTGTTCAGCCATTTCTTGCATGTTTTTATGTGATGTTTTCATGATGTTTTAGGGGGTTTTTGGGGAGTAGTTTAGAGTTATGTTCTAGCATGTTTGGTCCCTCATTTGAGTCCACCTGTGTAGGTTCGGACCCGAGGAACCGAGGACCCCAGCAGTGAGGTCAGCTGCTTCGGTGTTGTCAGAGTCAGCCAGAGGTGAGTGGAACTAAACTCAATCTTTTAAATTAAATGTTTTATCATGTTTCATGCATCATGATTATGCAATAGGATGATTGCATTAGTATTCACGAATATGCCGCATTGCATCGATTGTTGTTGATGTGGGTGAATGTTGGATGACCCAATTAGTCCATGACAGGAAGACCAGGACCCCATTCTACGGCCTGGCACGGAAATGAAAGACCAGGACCCCATTCTACGGCCTGGCACGATTGTGGACTCGAAGACCAGGAGCCCAGAGGAGGCCCTGGAATAATGGTAAGTAATGTATGTATGACAGAAAGACCAGGACCCCATGCTACGGCCTGGCACCATGTTAGCTTGGACTAATTGGTGACAAGTTCATCCAACCCTTATGTGAATTGTCTGTGTTATGATGCTTTTCATTAAAGCATAGTGTTAATATGTTTTATAGTTCAGCTCACTGGGCTTTTAGCTCACCCCTCTCCCTTTACCCCCAGGCTTGCAGGTACAGTATAGTGCGGGAGTCCGGATAGAGTAAAGAAGTCATGCTTATGTAATAGCTAGCAATGGACATGATCAAATTGTAATGTAAAAGTACAGTATAGTTATGTAACGAGGTTTATGGATGTTAGTGTGTGCTTGACCATAGAATGTTGTATCCCTTTTTATACATGATCTTGGTTATTTTATGTCATTTATGTAAACCAACTCAACGTATGTTATGACACCCCTTGGGGGCACTGATGAGATCCCACAGAGGGATCAATGTTATGTTAATGTTTATGCACAGGTTGAGATTGGTTGATGTTCATGTAAAGAAAAGTTTTAATTTTTATGTATGTTGTGGATCATGTATGGGATTATACAGGTTTACAGGTTATATGTCAGGCTTGCTACGGGTCCCGGCGGCCTTAAGCCGATCTGGATCCTAGCGCCGGTAGCGGTCCGATTTTCGGGTCGTTACATCCCGTGTCTCCCAGGTACATTCTTTCATATTGTGGTGGTTCCACAGGACTTTCACCATCGGGATTTCCTTGTTTCTCAGCTTCCTGATCTGGGTGTCTAGGATCCATACTGGCTGCTCAACATAGGTGAGATCCTCTTGGATCTCCACATCAGGCTCACTAAGAACCTTGCCCGGATCTGACACGAATTTTCTCAACATAGAAACATGGAAAACCGGATGGATTCTCTCCATTGAAGCAGGTAAATCCAGCTTGTACGATACATTCCCAATCTTTTGCAAGACTTCAAAGGGTCCGATGTACCGCGGAGCCAGCTTACCCTTCTTCCTGAACCGAACCACTCCTTTCATTGGAGACACCTTGAGCAATACCAGATCCCCCTCCTGAAACTCTACTAGTCTTCTGCGGATGTCTGCATAACTCTTCTGTCTGCTTGCAGCAGTCTTGATTCTTTCTCTGATTAAGGGTACCACCCTGCTGGTGATCTCTACTAGCTCAGGCCCTGCTAAGGCCTTTTCTCCAACTTCTTCTCAGCAAACAGGTGACCTGCACTTCCTTCCATATAAAGCTTCATATGGAGCCATCCCGATGCTAGCATGATGGCTGTTATTGTAGGCAAACTCCACCAAGGGTAGATGCTGCCTCCAAGAACCGCCAAAGTCCAGCACACACATTCTTAGCATATCTTCTATGGTCTGGATGGTCCTCTCTGACTGTCCGTCTGTCTGTGGATGGAAGGCAGTGCTAAAATCCAACCTGGTACCCATGGCATCCTGCAGACTCCGCCAAAACCTGGAGGTGAACTGGGGTCCTCTATCTGACACTATAGAAACAGGAACCCCATGCAGTCTGACTATCTCATCAACGTACACCTGCGCCAACTTGTCCACAGAGTAGCCACTCCTGACAGGGATGAAGTGAGCAGATTTGGTGAGTCTGTACACAATCACCCATATGGAGTCCAATCTGTTGGACGTCGCCGGTAACCCCACTACGAAGTCCATAGCTATATTCTCCCATTTCCACTCTGGAATAGGTAGCGGGTTAAGCATTCCAGCCGGCTTCTGATGTTCCAGCTTCACCCTCTGACATACTTCGCAGGCTGACACAAACTGTGCCACTTCTCTCTTCATAGCTGGCCACCAATAAACTTTCTTCAGATCTTGATACATCTTGGTGGCCCCGGGGTGAATGTTGTATCTTGCATTATGAGCCTCTCTCATAATGTCTCCTTTTAGCCCTATGTCATCTGGTACACACAATCGACTCCCATAGCGGAGGATCCCCCTATTGTCAAATCTGAACTCACTGTCCTTGCCTGACTGAACAGTCCTGGCAATCTTCACTAACTCTGGGTCCTCATGCTGTTTCTGAGCCACCTGCTCCAGAAACACGGGTGTCACTTTCATCTGAGCAACCAAGGCACCTGTACCAGACAACTCCAATTGTATACCTTCTTCAATGAGCTTGTAAAACTCCTTCACCACTGGTCTCCTCTCTGCCGTGATGTGGGATAGACTGCCTAGTGACTTCCGGCTTAGGGCGTCTGCCACGACATTCGCCTTACCCGGATGATACTGAATCTTGCAATCATAGTCACTCAGCAGCTCTACCCATCTCCTCTGTCTCAAGTTCAAATCTCTTTGACTCAAGATGTATTGCAGGCTTTTATGATCGGTGAAGATCTCACATTTAACCCCATAGAGGTAGTGCCTCCACATCTTGAGTGCAAAGATTACTGCTGCCATCTCCAGGTCATGTGTGGGGTAATTCAACTCATGCTTCTTCAGCTGCCTAGAAGCATAAGCAATCACCCTCTCATTCTGCATAAGCACACAACCCAGTCCCACACGGGACGCATCACAAAAGACTGTAAAGTCTGCATCACTAGATGGCAGAGCTAACACTGGTGCTGAAGTCAACCTCTTCTTAAGCTCTTCAAAACTCTCTTCGCACTGGTCGGTCCACAGAAACTTCTGATTCTTCCTGGTTAGTCTGGTCAGAGGAGCTGCTATCTTTGAGAAGTCTTGAACGAACCTCCTGTAGTAACCTGCCAAACCCAAAAAACTCCTGATCTCTGTCACTGAAGTGGGTCTAGGCCAGTTAGCCACAGCTTCTACCTTCTTGGGGTCTACCTCTATCCCATTCTCTGACACTACATGCCCCAAGAATGAAATGCTCCTCAGCCAAAACTCGCACTTGGAGAACTTGGCATACAAGCCATGTTCCCTCAAGGTCTGTAGAACCAACCTCAGATGATGGGCATGCTCCTCTGCATTCCTGGAATACACCAAGATATCATCTATGAAGACAATAATGAAGTGATCCAGGTACTGGCTAAACACTCTGTTCATGAGATCCATGAATGCTGCAGGGGCGTTAGTTAACCCGAACGGCATCACAAGGAACTCAAAATGCCCATATCTGGTCCTGAAAGCTGTCTTTGGTACGTCCTCTTCCCTGATCCTCAATTGATGATACCCGGACCTCAGATCTATTTTGGAGAAACAACCCGCTCCTGCTAGCTGGTCGAATAGATCGTCGATCCTTGGCAATGGGTACTTGTTCTTGGTAGTGACTTTGTTCAACTGCCTGTAGTCGATACAAAGTCTAAGGGATCCATCCTTCTTTCTCACAAACAAGACTGGAGCACCCCAGGGTGAGGTACTCGGTCGGATGAAGCCCTTGTCTACCAGCTCCTGCAACTGCTCCTTCAACTCTTTCAATTCTGCTGGCGCCATCCTGTAGGGAGGGATAGAGATCGGTCGGGTTCCAGGCATCAGTTCTATCTCGAACTCTATCTCCCTAGCAGGTGGTAAACCTGGCAGTTCGTCTGGGAACACATCTAAGAACTCTCTAACCACTGGCACCGAGGCGGGCTCTCTAACCTGACTGCTAAGCTCTCTCACATGAGCCAAATACCCCTGACATCCCCTCCTGAGCAACCTACGAGCCTGAAGAGCTGATATCAGACCTCTAGGTGTACCCCTCCTGTCTCCTCTGAAGACAACCTCAGACCCATCCTGACCTCTGAACCTGACTACCTTGTCCCTGCAGTCCAAGGTAGCACCATGGGTAGATAACCAGTCCATCCCTAGAATGACGTCAAAATCTATCAAATCTAGAACCACTAGGTCGGCGGACAAGCATCTTCCCTCAACAAACACAGGACTACATTGGCGGACTGACTCTGCCATAGATGGATCACACTTGGGTCCACTGACCCAGAGAGGACACTCTAACCCAGAAGTCATCAGACCTAACCTCCCCACGGCTCTCGGAGCAATAAAAGAATGAGATGCACCAGGGTCCATCAAGGCATACACATCCGAACAACCAATAATTAAGTTACCTGCCACCACGGTGTTAGATGCATCTGCCTCCTGCTGTGTCATTGTGAAGATCCGTGCCGGAGCTGATGGACCTTCACCTCTGAAACCCGCTGAAGAAGAGGCTGCCCCTCTCCCTCTGCCTCTGCCACTGGCCTGAGTCATGGCTGGAGCTGCTGGCTGCACCACACTGCCTGAAGCTGTCTGCTGGGACTGAGCCATCGGGACTGCTCTTGGACAATCTCGAGCCATATGTCCCTCCTGACCACATCTGAAACAGGCATTCGTCCCAAACCGACATACTCCCCTGTGTGGCTTACCACACCTCGCACAAACTGCATTATCCGCACCAGAGCTTGAGCCACTCCCAAATCCCAGACTGGACTTGACTTTATTCCAGAACTTGTTCTTCTTACCCTTGGGCTTACCCCATCTCTTACTGCCTGAAGCTGCTGCACTCAGGGTAGAGGGATCTAATCTTCCCCCACCCGGAGTTTTAGAACCGGAAGACTGTGCCACTGACTGCTTAACTATCCCCTGAACGATGGCACTGGCCTCCATTTTCCTGGCCATATCTACTATGGCATGGAAGCTCTCCCTGTCCACTGACTGAATCAAGGAGGAATACCTGGAATGGAGTTTCATGACATACCTCCTTGACCTCTTCGAATCTGTGTCCAGACTCTGTCCAGGAAAAGGCAACAGCTCCATAAATCTGTCGGTGAACTCCTCCACACCCATTTCATCCGTCTGCCTCAACTGTTCAAACTCTATCATCTTCAGCTCCCTTGAACTATCGGGAAAAGCCTATCCTGCAAACTCGTTTGCAAACTCTTCCCAAGTCATGCTGTCCACTCTCGGGTTCACATAATTCTTGAACCACTCTCGTGCCTTCTTGCATTTAAGCGTGAACCCGGCCATCTGAATGGCTCTGCTGTCATCAGCCCCAATCTCATTTGTGATTACTTTAACCCTTTCAAGATACACAAATGGGTCATCCCCTTTTTCATACTGAGGGGCACCCAATTTCATGTAGTCGGTCATCTTAACCTTGCTCCCACTGGCTGAGCTAGGTCTAGGTGGTTGGACAACTGGGGCTGCTGGTTCTGCAGGTGGTGGGGGTGGTGCAACATTTTCTGAGGTAGGGTTTGCTGGATTTGGATAGTAGGGTGGAGGTGGATACATTGGGTACTGAGAGTATGGTGGGTAGTATGATGGGTATGGCATCTGTGTGGGATAAGGGGTGAAACTAGGGTAATCTGATGTACCTCCCATCGAATACCTGTGATGTGGTGAGAAATGTGGGTAGTGAGGTGGCTGAACAAATCCCGAGGCCTGAGTGCCTCCTTGGGACTCTCCCATACCTTCCTCTGACATGCTAACTCCCAGACTGCCATCCCTTCTCTGTTCTACATCCATATCATCCCCCATGCCCTCAGACACTCCTCCCTGAACTGTTCCTCTGACTGATCTGCTTCTACCCAGATCCAAAGACCTTCTAGGGTCTCTTGCTGCTCTTTCTCGATTAGACCTACTAGACATTGCCCTAGGCAATGCTGGAGGACGGGCGCTCATGCCCTCATCCTCAGGTGGTACTCCAGTCAATCTTGCTGATCGACGAGTTCCTCTCATCCTGTTTTCTGAAAAACAGTGCACATCACAAGCAACATTAGCATCATATGGTTCATGTGGGCACACATGAACCCGCATCACATACATCACATATCATAGCATATCATTAATGTGCATGCATATCATCATGGCATTTCACATCATCATGCAAGACAGGACTCCACATCCTATCCTAGTGGACATGATCTTTTCCTATTGTGCTTGACCTTCTATAACATCTATGAGCCCGACACTCTAGGTCCGACCATATGAACCTAGGGCTCTGATACCATTCTGTAACGACCCGAAAATAGGACCGCTACCGGCGCTAGGATCCAGATCGGCTTAAGGCCGCCGGGACCCGTAGCAAGCCTGACATAAAACCTGTAAACCTGTATAATCCCATACATGATCAACAACAAACATAAAAATTAAAACTTTTCTTTCCATACTCATCAACCAAACTCAACCTGTGCATAACATTAACATAACATTGATCCCTCTGTGGGATCTCATCAGTGCCCCCAAAAGGGGTGGCATACATCTGTTGAGTTGGTTTACATAAACATCATAAAATCTCTAAGATCATGTAATAAAAGGGATGACAACAATCTATGGTCAAGCACACACTAATATCCATAAACCTCATTACATAACTATACTGTACTTTTACGTTACAATTTGATCATGTCCATTGCTAGCTATTACATAAGCATGACTTCTTTACTCTATCCGGACTCCCGCACTATACTGTACCTGCAAGCCTGGGGGTAAAGGGAGAGGGGTGAGCTAGAAGCCCAGTGAGTAGAGCTAGTAAAACACATTAACACTATGCTCAAATGGAATGCATCATAACACAAACAATTCACATAAGGGTTGGGTGAACTTGTCACCAATTAGTCCAAGCTAACATAGTGCCAGGCCGTAGCATGGGGTCCTGGTCTTCCTGTCATACATACATTACTTACCATTATTCCAGGGCCTCCTCTGGGCTCCTGGTCTTCGAGTCCACAATCGTGCCAGGCCGTAGAATGGGGTCCTGGTCTTTCATTTTCGTGCCAGGCCGTAGAATGGGGTCCTGGTCTTCCTGTCATGGACTAATTGGGTCATCCAACATTCACCCACATCAACAACACATGATGCAATGCGGCATATTCGTGAAGCTAATGCAATCACCCTATTGCATAATCATGATGCATCAAACATGATAAAACATTTAATTTAAAAGATTAAGTTTAGTTCCACTCACCTCTGGCTGACTCTGACAACACCGAAGCAACTGGACTCACTGCTGGAGTCTTCGGTTCCTCGGGTCCGAACCTACACAGGTGGACTCAAATGAGGGACCAAACATACTTGAACATAACTCTAAAATACTCCCCAAAAACCCCCTAAAACATCATGAAAACATCACATAAAAACATGCAAGAAATGGCTGAACAGGGCACTTTCGGCGGCAGGTTCGGCGGCCGAAAGTCCCTCCAGAGCCGAAAGTCAGGCAGGTTCGGCGGCACCTTCGGCGGCCGAACCTGGTTTCTGCCAGAAGGGCAGAAACTTGGTTCACATGAACCCCTTGCCTCCAAAACCTCAAATCATGCATAAATCTCAACCAAAACATGCATACAAGTTCCTAGGGGTCTCAAACAGTCATATACCCCAACTACAACACTTCAAATACACCCAATCAACACACATTGTTCAAAACATCAAGATTAACCCATAACTCAACATATAACCTAACATGCATTTCTACCCATAGATCTTGCATAAAACTTATTTAAAACACATAAGGAGCTTAAGATCGGCTCTTACCTCTTGAAGATCGAGAGGGAGACGACCTAAACTTGGAGATCCACGAAAATGAGCTCCTGAGTTCCCAAAGCTCCAAAACTTGGTTTAAATGCTCAAAACTTGCAATGTGAGTTTAAAACTCAAGAAAAATGGAAGAGATTTGGAGGAAGAACACAAGAGTTGCAAAGGGAAGGTCGGAAGCTTGCTGTGGCCGAAAATGGGAGAAAACTCGCCCATTTCGGCTAAGTGCCCCTTTTATAGGTGGCTGGCCAGGCCACGTTCGGGGGCCGAATGCGCTTCCGCATCCATGCAATGTTCGGCGGCCGAACTTGACTTTCGGCGGCCGAACCTGGACTTCCCTAACTCATGCTTTCGGGGGCCTAACGTGCCTCCAAAACGCATGCATGTTCGGCGGCCGAACTTGATTTTCGGCGGCCGAACCTGAGTTTTCCTCCTATGACTTTTCATGCAAAAACTCATTTAATTTCATACTTAAAATCATAAAACACATTAAAACATTTTATAAAAACATGGTTTTACCCTACTAGAGGCTTTCGACATCCGAGATTCCACCGGACGGTAGGAATTCCGATACCGGAGTCTAGCCGGGTATTACATCGAATGATTTTGGGTCCTCTATTGAAGCCTAGTACGAAAAATGTTTTGTACAAGTATGTAAAGTTATTGATTTAGCGTAGATGTTAAAATATTGAGTTAATGTATTTACAATATTATTGTAATAGTGTAATTCATACATACTATTTTATATCAGAGGATATAATTAAGAGAAGTATGTTGGACATTTAACAAATGTCTCCTCACACGATATTAGTTTTATTATCTAGTGAGATAATAACATGCAAAATAATTATAAGTTTTCTTTTATTTGTAGATAAAGTTGCAAGCTCAAAATACTTATAATATATAATGTCGTCTCAAAAGTCTTGAAAATAATAGTGGGAGATTATTATATTAAATATATTAATCTTATTTGAATAAACCATATTATTTATCTTAACCGACGCGGAACCCTATGAATCAAGTCTAAGAATTCTATGACAAGATAGAATAGCTCCAAATATCAACAATAAACTCCCCTCTATGGCACCCAATGCAAAAGACAACAAGAACACCAATAATTGAGGATTAAAAAAAAAAAACAAGACAAACGCCACAATTGAATTGATAAGTTTACCTTGATTTTTGATGCAATTGGAAAAATATAATTTCACACTCTCATAATAACAAAGACATGCAAATAACATGAATAATCCTGAATTTTGATAAAGGGTTCTCCCATGCAAAAGACAGCTGGAGTTTATATAGAGAAAACTAAACCAAACCCTAAAAGACTAAGAATAAACTAAACCCTAGAGTGCCAAACAAGGCTGACTGAATTAAAAGTCCATAGTAAATGGGCGGAAAACTAAGGCCCAATTTAGGCCCCAAAATAATAAACTATATAGTTAAACAAGCATAAACATAAATAAACTAACCTATAAAGTATGGCCCATCAATCAAATAGCCCATACCCTTTACACAACATCTAAACTAAATAAAACAATAAAGGATAGATTATGGGCAGTAACAAATAAGCCCACAAATGCCAAACTAGGCAGCAACATCTTCAACACACACCTCAAGCAATGAGAGTAGCTTAGGTGTACCTTCAAGCTCCACATATCACTTATTGAAAGTAAGCTCATTAAGCTCTTGTGTAACTTGTTCTTGAATGAATAAGGACACGGCTACTGTAACACTCCGGAAACTGGTACCCCTCTGTAACGGCCTGAGCTGTTATGGCACTAGGATTTAGGTCGGCTTAAGGCCGCCAGAACCCGTAGCAAGCCTATCCTGAACTCTGTGTACCTGTTAAAATCCCATACATGATCCGACTGGACTACTATTCTTTAAAATTTTACCAGACTTAACCTTAAAAACACTCAGATACCAATCTGTAGGTCCAATCTGTAACGACCCGAAAATTGGATATGAACTCTGCTCAGATATGTCAATCTGAACTAGCCCCCCAGGGGCCTACACCAGTAATCCTATCCATAGAGTCACGGGAATCAAACCCGGTCTTCCCTCACAGCCTGGTCTTGGGTCACGGGAATCAAACCCGATCTTCCCTCACAGTTAAATCACACTGGATCTTGGGTCAAGGAAATTAAACCCTGTCTTCCCTCACAGTTAAAGCTTACTGGAGTTTTTGAAACACAACATCTATTAAGCCTGGTTTGACTCATTTCTCATTAAGAAACATAAAACAGGATACATGCATACACTAGGGATTAACATACTATAGGCAAAGCACATTCTAACTTATATACAGACTAACTTACTATCTATTACATCACTTTACAATATCTCTTTAAAATACATCATGTCCACTATTCTATTACACATGCAGTACCATAACTGATACACTCTGCTGCTCCTCACTTCCCAGCTACTCTGTACCTGCAAAACTGGGATTAAGGGAAAGGGATGAGCTTCTAAAGCCCAGTGAGTAGAAACACTGAAAACAGTTCATTCATACACACTTTATATGAAATGTGTCACGACTCAAACATTCCACATCTTGGATTAGACATGACCTCAAAACTCCCTCTGAGGGCTATTGATGTCGCCTTGGTCCAATCCCCACTATCAATGAATAATGCAATGCATCAACTTTGTGATTCTAATGCAATCACCCTAGTACATCTCATAGCATTCATGATGCATGAACTATGCTCATACATTTCCTTTCTCAATATAAAACATTTAAGTTTAGTTCTACTCACCTCTGCTCCTCTAGCAGAAACTGTACTGACTCTGCCTCAACTAACTCTGATGACCTCCTCGATCTCTCGGGTCCAATCCTACACAAATGGACTCGAATGAGGTGTCAAACATACTCTGAACAACTCATAAACAACTTCCCAAAATCCCTCTAAAACCTCACAAAACAATCACATAAGCATGCAAAAGAAGGCTGGACAGAGCACCTTCGGCGGCCGAATGTCCTCTCCAGAGCCGAAACTCATGCATGTTCGGCGGCACCTTCGGCGGCCGAATGTGCATGACAGATCCGAAAGTCTAACTTCCGGAGGCAACCTTAAGCAGCCGAAACTACCTCCACAAGAGGTTCGGCGGCCGAATCCTCCCTTCGGCGGCCGAACCTGAGTTCATCCAGAACTCAGCTTCGTGCACAACCTCTCCTTCCTCTTTTCCATCTCTCAAAACATGCATACCTCAACTCCTGAACTTACATATACCCTGGTATATGCATAAAGGGGTCCAAAACTACCTATTAACCCCAACATAAATAGCAAACATAACACATATACATACTTCATCATCAAAACATCAAAAACTAAACCTAAGCATGCAACTCATGCATAACCTCTCCTAACCTCTTTAAAAGCTGTTAAAAATCATTAAAACAAACTCAAGATCTTCACTTACCTCTTGATACAAGAAGCTGAATGATCTGAGCACAGCAACTCCTCCTCCAAAGCTTCAAACCACCAAAACCTCACTTTTCTCTCAAAAACCTTCAAAACCTCTTCAAACGCATCAACCCTCTGCATGAGCTGATTAAAGCTTGCAGATGAGTCATGGGAGACGTGGCCTAACCCTCTGGTCATGATCTGGAGGCAACACATGTCCAAATCACGGACTGAGGAGCGTGCACAGCTTAACCGACCACCTCAGCTTCGGCTGCCGAAACTGCATGCAAAATCATGCAACTTTCGGGGGCCGAACTTAACCTTCGGGGGCCGAAACTCAAGCACTTTCGGGGGCCGAACATTGCCTTCGGCGGCCGAACCTGGCCTTTGTCTCCAAAGCCTTTTCTCTTCAAAACTCAACTCTTTTTATTCAAAACCTTTAAAATACCCTAAAACATTTTAGAAAACTTACTCTTACCCTTCTAGAAATCTCTGACATCCTCGAATTCCACCGGATGGTAGAAATTTCGATGCCTGATTTAGCCGGGTATTACAATCTTCCCCCCTTTAAAAACATTCATCCTCGAATGTTAAAACAAACAAATAGGCAAGTAAAGCCTAACACTTCTCTCTAAAGAGAGAATATCTGAATCTCTATTTTCCTGATCTGAGTTCATACTCCAAAATTAATATCTTAATCCTTTTCTGAACTCCACAGCTTTCGCTGCGCTACTCTGATCTTTACTCTTCTCTTTTCATCTTAACTAAACTAATCTCTTTGTGAAACTCTCACTCTTTAATCTCAACAGATTATACCAATCTGTAATCAAACTGAAACCACAATCAGCTCCTACTGACTGTTCTACTAGACCACCAATCCTAACTAGGGATACCTGTTCTTAGTAGTGACCTTGTTAACTACTTACAGTATAACAAAGTCTCAAGAGTCTATCTTTCGTTTCCCATAACAACACTGGAAATACTCCAGGGTAAGGTACTAGGTCGGATAAAACCTTTATCTACCAAGCTCACTACACTATTCTGACTATTCTCTTTCTGTAGGTACCATCATGTAGGGTAAAAGGAAAAGAAATGATTCTGCGTCCAGATACCATTCTCATTCCAAACTCTAACTCCCTGATAGATGGAAAACCTGACAGCTCGTCTGGGAAACATCTAGTACTTACTAGGAATGGGCACTGAGGCTGATTCCCTGTCCTGACTAACTCGCTCACAAGAGCTAAAACCCTCTGATAACCTTTCCTGAGTAACTATGAGCCTGCGGGATTGACATCAAACCTCTGAGCACCTCTATACTCTGTCCTCCTAAAGGACTACCTCTGATCCATCCTTAGCTCTGAACTCTCCTACCTTGTCTCTATTGACACAGGTAGTACTATGAGTAGCTAGCCAATCCGCCCTAGAATGACATCACACAGTCAAATCTAGAACCATAAGGTCAGCTGGATCGCATCTACTCACCTCTAACTCTGAACTGGACTGAAAAACTCTGCCTCAGATGGATCATACTCGGGTCTACTAACCCAGAGAAAACACTCTAAGCCCAGAAGTCATCAAACCCCCTCTATCAACGGCTCACAAACAACAAGGAAAGCGAAACACTGGGGTCCAAGACAAACAGCATACACATCCGAGCACTTCTAGGTGAACATATCTGACGTCACCGTGCTTAATGTGTTAGCCTCCTACTATGTCAGGGTGAAGATCCAAGCTAAAGCTAATAGAACTTCCTTCGGGAAATCTCTAAAGAAAAGGCTGACCCGTTCCTCTGCCTCAACTACCACTTAATCCCAGACTGATTCTAATCTCTTTCTGAGCTCATTCTTACTTCTTCTTTTCCTCTTACTCTGATCTATCTCATTTATGCTTTATCTTACTTACTTTTACTTTTCTGCTTCTTGTTCCGTTCTCTGACTTCCTTACTTCTCTTTCTCTATCTTACTTCCTCTTGAGAAATCAATTCTCACTATGCCTGAGGTTATAGCAACCTGAGATTATAACATCTCATAGCAACTCTTTCTAGCTCTTCTTTGGTTCACTAATCCTTTAGCTACTAACTCTTCTCTGAATCTTTATCTCTTTATCTTTTTCTCTTGCCATAAAACTGACATCCTACTAGGGTCCACAAAACACACTCATCAGAATACTCACGTGCTATGTGCCCCTCCTGACCACACCTAAAACATCTTGTTGTCCCTGCAAGACAAACTCCCTTATGTAGCTTTTCACAATTCAAACACTTTGGTTTGCCTTGACCAGAACTTGGACCAACACTACTAGTCCCTAACTCCTTCTTCCATAACCCTTTAAAACCTCTACCCTTTTTCTTTCTAGTTCTCCCCCACTTCACTCCCTTCCAGGTAGCTGTACTCCAAGTGGAGGGTTCATTCTCTCCTAGACCTGAAATTTTAGAATCCTGAGTCTGGACATCTTCTTCATCCATATTCAC
The DNA here is from genome assembly GCF_001659605.2 of Manihot esculenta. Lineage (NCBI taxonomy): Eukaryota > Viridiplantae > Streptophyta > Magnoliopsida > Malpighiales > Euphorbiaceae > Manihot > Manihot esculenta. The sequence goes on from NC_035162.2 coordinate 28,104,506, forward strand.
CTGTACACCTACATCCCTTCTTTGTACATCTACTTCTATCTCTCTTCTGTCTCCTGATACTCTTTCTAGATTCATTCCTTCTCTACTTTCCTCAAAAGACCCTTCAGACGGATCTGATTCCACAGAGTAACTAGCACCACTCATCCTAGCTCTCCTGAAGAACAACACACAAAGAATCAACATTAGCACACATATAGTTCATATGAAAGACACATGAACCTACAACATATACATGCATACATTGTAATACCCGGCTAGACTCCGGTATCGGAATTCCTACCGTCCGGTGGAATCTCGGATGTCAGAGACCTCTAGGAGGGTAGAACCATGTTTTATAAAAATGTTTTCATGTATTTTAATGATTTTAAGTATGAAATTATATGAGTTTTTGCATGAAAAATCTTTGGAGGAAAACCCAGGTTCGGCCGCCGAAAGTCAAGTTCGGCCGCCGAACGTGCATGCGTTTTGGAGGCACGTTAGGCCCCCGAAAGCATATGTAAGGGGAGTCCAGGTTCGGCCGCCGAACTTCAACTTCGGCCGCCGAACTTGCATGTGTTGCGGAAGCACTTTCGGCCCCCGAACGTGGCCTGGCCAGCCACCTATAAAAAGGGGTACTTAGCCGAAATGGGCAAGCTTTCTCCCATTTTCGGCCACAGCTAGCTTCCGACCTCCCTCTCCCCAAATCTTGTGTTCTTCTCCCAAATCTCTTCCATTTTTCTTGAGTTTTAAACTCACATTGCAAGTTTTGAGCATTTAAACCAAGTTTTGGAGCTTTGGAAACTCAGGAGCTCATTTGCTTGGATCTCCGAGTTTAGGTCGTCTCTCTCTCGATCTTCAAGAGGTAAGAGCCGATCTTAAGCTCAATGTATGTTTTTAGCAAGTTTTAAGTAGATTTATGGGGTAGAAATGCATGCTAGGCTATATTTGAATATTTGGGTTTATGATATGTTTTTGAACAATGTATGTTGATTGTGTGTGTTTGAAGTGTTGTAGATGGGGTATTTGATGTTTTGAGGCCCCTAGGAACTTGTATGCATGTTTTGGTTGAGTGGTATGCATGATTTGAGCTTGGGAGGCGAAATGTGCATAGGAGAGCTGAGTTTCTGCCTTTCGGGAGAAGCTCAGGTTCGGCCGCCGAAGGGACTTTCGGCCGCCGAACCCTCTTGTGGAGGCAGCTTTCGGCTGCCGAAGCTTGCCCCCGAAAAAGGACTTTCGGATCTGTCTGGGACTTTCGGCCGCCGAAGGTGCCGCCGAAAGTGCCTGACTTTCGGCTCTGGAGGGACTTTCGGCCGCCGAACCTGCCGCCGAAAGTGCCCTGTTCAGCCATTTCTTGCATGTACTTGTATGATGATTTCATGATGTTTTAGGGGGTTTTGGGGGAGTATATTATAGTTGTGTTTATGTATGTTTGGTCCCTCATTTGAGTCCACCTGTGTAGGTTCGGACCCGAGGAACCGAGGACCCCAGCAGTGAGTTCAGCTGCTTCGGTGTTGTCAGAGTCAGCCAGAGGTGAGTAGGACTAAACTTAATCTTTTAAATTAAATGTTTTATCATGTTTCATGCATCATGATTATGCAATAGGATGATTGCATTAGTTTTCACGAATATGCCGCATTGCATCGATTGTTGTTGATGTGGGTGAATGTCGGATGACCCAATTAGTCCATGACAGGAAGACCAGGCCCCATTCTACAGGCCTGGCGCAGAGTAAGGAAAGACCAGGATCCCATTCTATGGTCTAGCACAGTTATGGGACTCGAAGACCAGGAGCCCAAAGGAGGCCCTGGGGAAATGGTAAGTAATGTATGTTCTGACAGGAAAGACCAGGACCCCATTCTACAGGCCTGGCATAGAGTTAACTTGGACTAATTGGTGACAAGTTCACCCAACCCTTATGTGAATTGTTTGTGTTATGATGCATTTCATAGAGCATAGTGTTAATGTGTTTTAATAGCTCTACTCACTGGGCTTGTTAGCTCATCCCTCTCCCTTTCCCCCAGGCTTGCAGGTACAGGGTATAGCAGGAGTCCGGATAGATTAAAGAAGTCATATTTATGTAATAGCTAGTAATGGACATGATCGAATTTGTAATGTAAAGTACTAATCAGTATAGTTATGAGATGATGTTATGGATGTTAGAAGTGTGCTTGACCATAGATTGTTGTATCCCTTTTAATACATGATCTTAGAGATTTTTATGATGTTTATGTAAACCAACTCAACTTATGTTATGTCACCCATTGGGGGCACTGATGAGATCCCACAGAGGGATCAATGTTATGTTAATGTTTATGCATGTTGAGTTTGGTTGATATATATGGAAAGAAAAGTTTTATTTTTTTTTTATGTTGCTGTTGATCATGTATGGGATTATACAGGTTTACAGGTTTCATGTCAGGCTTGCTACGGGTCCCGGCGGCCTTAAGTCGATCTGGATCCTAGCGCCGGTAGCGGTCTGATTTTCGGGTCGTTACAGAGTGGTATCAGAGCCCTAGGTTCATATGGTCGGACCTATAGTGTGTCGGGCTCATAGATGTCATAGAGGGTCAAGCACAATAGGAAAAGATCATGTCCACTAGGATAGGATGTGGAGTCCTGACTTGCATGATGATGTGAAATGCCATGACTACATGCATGTGCATTACTGATGTGTTATGTTATGTGATGTATGTGATGCGGGTTCATGTGTTTCCACATGAACCATATGGTGTTAATGACGTGTTTTATGTGCTATTTTTCAGAAACAGGATGAGAGGAACTCGTCGATCTGCACGATTGACTAGAGTGCCACCAGAGGATGAGGGCATGAGCGCCCGTCCTCCAGCATTGCCTAGGGCAATGTCTAGCAGGTCCAACAGAGAAAGAGCAGTAAGAGACCCTAGAAGGTCTCTGGATCTGGGTAGAAGCAGGTCAGTAAGGGGAACAGTTCAGGGAGGTATGTCAGGGGATATGGGGGATGATATGGATGTAGAGCAGAGAAGGGATGGCAGTTTGGGAGAGAGTATGTCAGAAGAAGGTATGGGAGAGTCCCAAGGAGGCACTCAGGCCTCGGGATTTGTTCAGCCACCCCACTACCCACACTTCTCACAACATCCCGGGTATTCGATGGGAGGTACATCAGATTACCCTAGCTTCACCCCTTATCCCACACAGATGCCATACCCACCATACTACCCACCATATTCACAATACCCAATGTATCCACCTCCACCCTATTATCCAAATCCAGCAAACCCTACCACAGAAAATGTTGCACCTCCTCCATTATCAACAGAAACCCCAGTTCCAGAAACTCAACCACCTAGGCCTAGCTCATCTGGTAGGAGCAAGGTCAAGATGACTGAATATATGAAGTTGGGTGCTCCCCAGTTTGAGTCAGGTGATGACCCGTTTGTGTATCTTGAGAGGGTCAAGGCTATTACAGAGGAGTTAGGGGCGGATGACAGTAGAGCCATTCAGATGGCTGGGTTCACATTAAAATGCAAGAAGGCACGTGAATGGTTCAAGAATTATGTGAGCTCGAGGGTGGATGGCATGTCATGGGAGGAGTTTGCCAACGAGTTTGCAGGATGGGCTTTCCCTGATAGTTCAAGGGAATTGAAGATGATAGAATTCGAGCAGTTGAGGCAGACAGATGATATGAGTGTGGATGAGTATACAGACAGATTTTTGGAGCTGTTGCCGTTTGCAGGGCAAAACTTGGACACAAATCAGAAAAAGTCAAGGAGGTATATCATGAAGCTCCATTCCAGGTATTCCTCCTTGATTCAGTCAGCAGAGAGGGAGAGTTTCCATGCCATAGTGGATATGGCCCGGAGAATGGAGGCAAGTGCAATCATCGAAGGGAAAGTGAAGCAGTCAGTGGCACAGCCTTCTGGTTCTAAGACCCCAGGAGGGGGAAAGTTAGACCTTTCTTCTCTGAGTGCAGCAGCTTCAGGCAGTAAGAGATGGGGTAAGCCCAAGGGTAAGAAGAATAAGTTCTGGAGTAAAGTCAAGTCCAGTCTGGGATTTGGGAGTGGCTCAAGCTCTGGTGCGGATAATGCAGTTTGTGCGAAGTGTGGTAGGCCACACAAGGGAGTGTGTCGGTTTGGGACGAACACCTGTTTCAGATGTGGTCAGGAGGGGCATATAGCTCGAGAATGTCCAAGAGTAGCCCCGATGGCTCAGTCCCAGCAGACAGCTTCAGGCAGTGTAGCACAGCCAGCAGCTCCAGCCATGACTCAAGCCAGTGGCAGAGGCAGAGGGAGAGGGGCAGCCTCTTCTTCAGCGGGTTTCAGAGGTGAAGGTCCATCAGCCCCAGCACGGATCTTCACAATGACACAGTAGGAGGCAGATGCTGTAATACCCGGCTAGACTCCGGTATCGGAATTCCTACCGTCCGGTGGAATCTCGGATGTCGGAGACCTCTAGAAGGGTAGAGGCATGTTTTATAAAATGTTTTCATGTATTTTAATGTTTTAAAGTATGAAACTAAATGAGTTTTTGCATGAAAATAGCATTGGAGGAAAACCCAGGTTCGGCCGCCGAAAGTCAAGTTCGGCCGCCGAACATGCATGCGTTTTGGAGGCACGTTAGGCCCCCGAAAGCATGAGTTAGGGAAGTTCAGGTTCGGCCGCCGAAAGTCAAGTTCGGCCGCCGAACATTTGCATGGATGCGGAGGCACATTCGGCCCCCGAACGTGGCCTGGCCAGCCACTATATAAGGGGCACTTAGCCGAAATGGGCGAGCTTTCTCCCATTTTCGGCCACAGCAAGTTTCCGACTTTCCCTTTGCAACCCTAGTGTTCTTCCTCCAAATCCCCACCATTTTTCTTGAGTTTTAAGCTTGCATTAAAGGTTTTGAACTTTTGAAACAAGTTTTGGAGCTTTGGGAACTCAGGAGCTCATCTTCTTGGATCTCCAAGTTTAGGTCGTCTCCCTCTCGATCTTCAAGAGGTAAGAGCCGATCTTAAGCTCCTTATGTGTTTTCAATAAGTTTTATGCTAGATCGATGGGTAGAAATGCATGTTAGGTTATATGTGGAGTTATGGGTTAACCTTGATGTCTTGGACAATGTATGTTGTTTTTGTGTGTTTGAAGTGTTGTAGTTGGGGTATTTGATGTTTTGAGGCCCCTAGGAACTTGTATGCATGTTTTAACTAAGGTATATGCATGATTGGTGAGTTTGGAGGCGAAAATGCATTTGGGAGCCAAGTTTCTGCCCTTCGGCAGAAACCAGGTTCGGCAGCCGAAGGCACTTTCGGCCGCCGAACATGGCTGGTGAGGCAGGCCTTTCGGCTGCCGAAGTTGCCCCCGAAGGGAGACTTTCGTCTCTGTCTGGGACTTTCGGCCGCCGAAGGTGCCGCCGAACATGCATGAGTTTCGTCTCTGTCTGGGAGTTTCGGCCGCCGAAGGTGCCGCCGAACCTGCCTGACTTTCGGCTCTGGAGGGACTTTCGGCCGCCGAACCTGCCGCCGAAAGTGCCCTGTCCAGCCATTTCTTGCATGTTGTTATGTGATTGTTTCAGGATGTTTTAGGGGGGTTTTTGGGGAGTATATTAGAGTTATGTTCATGTATGTTTGGTCCCTCATTGGAGTCCACCTGTGTAGGTTCGGACCCGAGGAACCGAGGACCCCAGCAGTGAGCCAGCTGCTACAGAGTTTGTCAGAGCTAGCCAGAGGTGAGTGGAATAAACCTTAAGTTTTAAATAAATGAAATATGAATTTTGAGCATGATCCATGCATCATGAATGCCATGAGATATAATAGGTTGCTTGCATTAGTATTCACGAATATGTTGCATTGCATTTATGATGTTAATGTTGATGTGGATTGGTTATTGGATGATCCTTTAGTCCTCCTATGATATGATTGATGTTATGGCATGTTATGGTATGGAAGTCCAGGTTGTACCCATTCTACGTCCCTGGCACGATGTAAGAGAAAGTCCAGGTTGTACCCATTCTACGTCCCTGGCACAGTTGGTCCATATGATATGTTATGATAAGGGAAAGACCGGTTGACCCATTCTACGTCCCGGCACAGTTGGACCTATGTAGAGGACTATAGGTGACAATACCATCCGAGATGTGATTTGTTATGATGTGTTGCATTCCATGAAAGCATAAAATTTTAAAATAATGTTTTATACTATTCTGCTCACTGGGCTTTGTAGCTCACCCCTCTCCCCTAACCCCAGATGTGCAGGTACAGGGTAGATCAGAAGGTTAGCCAGAGTTTTGAAGTATGTCTTATGTATGTAATAGTTAGTATGTGGACACGACAATTGATGAAATGTAAAAATATTCAGAATGTTATGTAATGAGGTTATTGAGGATAGAGTTGTGCTTGACCATAATGTATTGTTAATCCCTTTTGTCTATACATGATCTTATGTTATGATGTTTATGTAAACTAACTCAACACAGGCTGTTTGCCTTTAAGGCTTGATGAGATCCCACAGAGGGACTATGTTATGTATATGTTCAGGGTATGCACAGGTTGAGTTAGTTGATGACAGTATGTATGAGGAAAAGTTTTAATTTTTATGTATGATTGTTGATCATGTATGGGATTGAACAGGTTTACAGGTTACATGTCAGGCTTGCTACGGGTCCCGGCGGCCTTAAGTCGACCCGGATCCTAGCGCCGGTAGCGGTTCGATTTTCTGGTCGTTACAGAATGGTATCAGAGCCCTAGGTTCATATGGTCGGACCTAGAGTGTCGGGCTCATAGATGTTATAGAAGGTCAAGCACAATAGGAAGGTCATGTCCACTAGGATAGGATGTTGAGTCCTGTCTTGCATGATGATGTGAAATGCCATGACTTTATGCATGTGCATTAATGATATGATATACTATGTGATGTATGTGATGAGGGTTCATGTGTGCTCACATGAACCATATGATGCTAATGTTTGTATGTTGTGTACTGTTTTCAGAAAACAGGATGAGAGGAACTCGTCGATCTGCACGGTTGACTGGAGTGCCACCTGAGGATGAGGGCACGAGCGCCCGTCCTCCTACATTGCCTAGGGCAATGTCTTGTAGAGCCAACAGAGAAAGAGTGTCAAGAGACCCTAGAAGGTCTTTTGATGCTAGCAGAAGGGGGACTGATAGAGGAGGAAGTTCTTCAGATGTGAGGGAGGTTATGGAAGAGGATCAGAGGAGGGATGGGAACCTGGATGTGAGCATGCAGGAAGAAGGGACAGGGGAGTCACAGGGAGGCGTTCAGGCCTCGGGGTATGGTTTTCCACCCCATTATCCACCCTTCCCACAGGGTTCAGGGTATCCGATGGGAGGTACATCGGATTACTCCAGCTTTCACCCCTACCCTACCTACATGCCTTATCCACCTTTCTATCCACCCTACACACAGTACCCAGCTTATCCACCCTCACCCTTCTATCCAAATCCGGCAAACCCCACCTCGGGGAATGCTGCACCTCCACCTCCACCACCTACAGAACCAGCAGCCCCAGTTACTCAACCTCCTAGACCTAGCTCAGTTGATGGGAGCAAGGTAAAGATGACAGACTACCTCAAGTTAGATGCTCCCAAATACAAGTCAGGGGATGACCCCTTTGAGTATCTGAGAGTGGTGAAGACGATAACTGATGAGCTAGGGGCAAGTGACAGTAGGGCCATTCAGATGGCAGGGTTCACTTTAAAGTGTAAGAAGGCACGGGAATGGTTCAAGTGTTACGTGGACCCGAGACTAGACGGTATGACATGGGAAGAATTTGCGAATGAGTTCGCTGGATGGGCTTTTCCGGACAGTTCTAGAGAACTGAAAATGATTGAGTTTGAGCAACTGAGGCAATCAGAGCACATGAGTGTAGAGGAGTTCACGGATAAATTCTTGGAGCTATTGCCTTTTTCAGGGCAAGCTCTAGATTCAGATACGAAGAAAGCCAAGAAATATGTTATGAAGCTGCATTCCAGGTACTCCTCGTTGGTTCAGTCAGCTGAGAGAGAAAGTTTCCACACTGTGGTGGATATGGCTCGAAGAATGGAGGCAAGTGCTATAGTTGAGGGGTCAGTGAAGCAGTCAGTGACCCAGTCTTCAGGGGTTAAGACCCCAGGCAGAGGAGGACCAGGGTTCTCTTCTCAGAGTTCAGGCAAGAAGAGGTGGGATAACACCACCAGGAAGTCGAAGAAGAATAAGTTTTGGAACAAGTTGAAATCCGGTTTGGGATTCGGCGGTGGCTCGAGCTCAGGCTCAGATGGTACAGAATGTCAGAGATGTGGAAGACCGCACAGGGGAGTGTGTCGAGCTGGGACTAACACATGTTTCAGATGTGGACAGGAGGGACACATGGCTCGGGATTGTCCTAGAGCACCTTTTATGGGCCAGCCCCAGCAGACAGCTTCTGGTAGTGTGGCACAGCCAGCAGTTCCAGCCACAACTCAGGGCAGTGGCAGAGGTAGAGGGAGAGGGGCAGCCTCTTCTTCTGGTTCCCGAGGTGAAGGTCCATCAGCTCCAGCCAGGATCTTCACCATGACACAGCAGGAGGCTAACACATCCAACACCGTGGTGTCAGGTAATCTCGTCATTGGGTGTTCTGATGTGTATGCATTAATGGACCCGGGTGCATCTCATTCATTTATTGCTCCGAGAGCCGTTGAGAGGTTGGGTCTGATAGTCTCTGGGTTAGAGTGTCCCCTATGGGTCAGTGGACCCAAGTGTGACCCGTCAGTGGCAGTGTCAGTCTGCCAGTACAGTCCAGTTTTTGTAGAGGGAAGATGCCTCTCCGCCGACCTTGTGGTTCTAGATTTGACAGACTTTGACGTCATTCTAGGGATGGATTGGCTATCTACCCATGGTGCTACCTTGGACTGCAGGGACAAGGTAGTCAAGTTCAGAGATCAGGACGGGTCAGAGGTCGTCTTCAGAGGAGACAAGAGGGGTACACCTAGAGGTCTGATATCAGCTCTTCAGGCTCGTAGGTTGCTTAGGAAGGGATGTCAGGGGTACTTAGCTCATGTGAGAGAGCTAGACAGTCAGGTCAGGGAGCCAGCCTCGGTGCCAGTTGTCAGAGAATTTCAGGATGTCTTTCCTGATGAACTTCCAGGTTTACCACCTGCTAGGGAGATAGAGTTCGAGATAGAGTTGGTACCTGGAGCTAGACCGATCTCTATCCCTCCCTACAGGATGGCCCCAGCAGAGTTAAAGGAGTTAAAAGAGCAATTGCAGGAGCTGGTAGAAAAGGGTTTCATCCGACAAAGTACCTCACCTTGGGGTGCTCCGGTCTTGTTTGTGAGGAAGAAGGATGGATCCCTTAGACTTTGTATCGACTACAGGCAGTTGAACAAAGTCACTACCAAGAATAGGTACCCATTGCCAAGGATCGATGATCTATTCGACCAGCTAGCCGGAGCAGGTTGTTTCTCCAAAATAGATCTAAGATCGGGGTACCATCAGCTAAGGATAAGGGATGAGGATGTGCCGAAGACAGCCTTCAGGACCAGATATGGGCATTTTGAGTTCCTTGTAATGCCGTTCGGGTTAACAAACGCCCCTGCAGCATTCATGGATCTCATGAACTGAGTGTTTAATCAATACCTGGATCACTTTGTTATTGTCTTTATAGATGATATCTTAGTGTATTCCAGGAATGCAGAGGAGCATGCCCATCATCTGCGGTTGGTCTTGCAGACTTTGAGGGAACATGGCTTGTATGCCAAGTTCTCCAAATGTGAGTTCTGGCTGAGGAGCATTTCGTTCTTGGGGCATGTAGTGTCAGAGAATGGTATTGAGGTAGATCCCAAGAAGACAGAAACTGTGGCTAACTGGCCTAGACCCACTTCAGTGACAGAAATTAGAAGTTTCTTGGGTTTGGCAGGTTACTACAGGAGGTTCGTTCAGGACTTCTCAAAAATAGCAGCTCCTCTAACCAGACTAACCAGGAAGAGTCAGAAGTTTCTGTGGACCGACCAGTGCGAGGAGAGTTTCGAAGAGCTTAAGAAGAAGTTGACTTCAGCACCAGTGTTAGCTCTGCCATCTAGTGGAGAGGACTTTACAGTCTTTTGTGATGCGTCCCGTGTGGGACTGGGTTGTGTACTGATGCAGAATGAGAAGGTGATTGCTTATGCTTCTAGGCAGCTGAAGAAGCATGAGTTGAATTACCCCACACACGACCTTGAGATGGCAGCAGTAATCTTTGCACTCAAGATGTGGAGGCATTACCTCTATGGAGTGAAATGTGAGATCTTTACAGATCATAAGAGCCTGCAGTACATCTTGAGTCAGAGGGATTTGAATTTGAGACAGAGGAGATGGGTGGAGCTGCTGAGTGACTATGATTGCAAGATTCAGTACCATCCGGGTAAGGCGAATGTTGTGGCAAACGCCTTAAGCCGGAAATCACTCGGTAGTTTATCCCACATATCGGCAGAGAGGAGGCCAGTGGTGAAGGAGTTCTATAAGCTTATTGGGGAAGGTCTACAGATGGAGTTATCTGGTACAGGTGCCTTGGTGGCCCAGATGAGAGTGGCACCCGTGTTTCTAGAGCAGGTGGCTCAGAAACAGCATGAGGACCCGGAGTTAGTAAAGATTGCCAGGACTGTTCAGTCAGGCAATGATAACGAGTATAGATTCGACAGTAAGGGGATCCTCCGCTATGGGAGCAGACTATGTGTACCAGATGACATTGGGCTAAAAGGAGACATTATGAGAGAAGCTCATAATGCGAGATACAGCATTCACCCCGGAGCCACCAAGATGTATCAAGATTTGAAGAAAGTTTATTGGTGGCCAGCGATGAAGAAAGAAGTGGCACAGTTTGTGTCCGCCTGCGAAGTGTGTCAGAGGGTGAAGCTGGAACATCAGAAGCCGGCTGGAATGCTTAACCCGCTACCTATTCCAGAGTGGAAATGGGAGAATATAGCTATGGACTTCGTAGTGGGGTTACCGGCGACGTCCAACAGATTGGACTCCATATGGGTGATTGTGGACAGACTCACCAAATCTGCTCACTTCATCCCTGTCAGGAGTGGCTACTCTGTGGACAAGTTGGCGCAGGTATATATGGATGAGATCGTCAGGTTGCATGGGGTTCCTATTTCGATAGTGTCAGATAGAGGGCCCCAGTTCACCTCCAGATTTTGGCGGAGTCTGTAGAATGCCATGGGTACTAGGTTGGATTTCAGTACTGCCTTCCACCCCCAGACCGACGGACAGTCAGAAAGGACCATCCAGACTATCGAGGATATGCTCAGAATGTGTGTGCTGGACTTTGGCGGTTCTTGGAGGCAGCATCTACCTTTGGTGGAGTTTGCCTACAACAACAGCCATCATGCTAGCATCGGGATGGCTCCATATGAAGCTTTATATGGGAGGAAGTGCAGGTCACCTGTTTGCTGGGAGGAAGTTGGAGAAAAGGCCTTGGCAGGGCCTGAGCTAGTAGAGATTACCAGCAGGGTGGTACCCATAATTAGAGAAAGGATCAAGACTGCTGCAAGCAGACAGAAGAGCTATGCAGACGTCCGCAGAAGACAGTTAGAGTTTCAGGAGGGGGAGTTGGTATTGCTCAAGGTGTCTCCAATGAAGGGAGTGGTTCGCTTCGGGAAGAAAGGTAAACTAGCCCCACGATACATCGGACCCTTTGAGATCTTGCAAAGGATTGGGAATGTGTCGTACAAGCTGGATTTACCTGCTTCGATGGAGAGAATCCATCCGGTTTTCCATGTTTCAATGTTGAGGAAGTTTGTGTCAGATCCGAGCAAGGTTCTTAGTGAGCCTGATGTGGAGGTCCAAGAGGATCTCACCTATGTTGAACAGCTAGTGCGGATCATAGACACCCAGATCAGAAAGTTAAGAAACAAGGAAATCCCGATGGTGAAAGTCCTATGGAACCACCACAACTTGGAAGAATGCACTTGGGAGACACGGGAGTCCATGCTCCAGCAATACCCTCATCTCTTTTAAGGTTAGATCCCTATGTGTTTATGTGCTTATATATGTTGTGTTGTTTGCTATGCATGTGCTAGTTGAGGAACATTCGGGGACGAATGTTCTTAAGGGGGGGAGAATGTAATACCCGGCTAGACTCCGGTATCGGAATTCCTACCGTCCGGTGGAATCTCGGATGTCGGAGACCTCTAGAAGGGTAGAGGCATGTTTTATAAAATGTTTTCATGTATTTTAATGTTTTAAAGTATGAAACTAAATGAGTTTTTGCATGAAAATAGCATTGGAGGAAAACCCAGGTTCGGCCGCCGAAAGTCAAGTTCGGCCGCCGAACATGCATGCGTTTTGGAGGCACGTTAGGCCCCCGAAAGCATGAGTTAGGGAAGTTCAGGTTCGGCCGCCGAAAGTCAAGTTCGGCCGCCGAACATTTGCATGGATGCGGAGGCACATTCGGCCCCCGAACGTGGCCTGGCCAGCCACTATATAAGGGGCACTTAGCCGAAATGGGCGAGCTTTCTCCCATTTTCGGCCACAGCAAGTTTCCGACTTTCCCTTTGCAACCCTAGTGTTCTTCCTCCAAATCCCCACCATTTTTCTTGAGTTTTAAGCTTGCATTAAAGGTTTTGAACTTTTGAAACAAGTTTTGGAGCTTTGGGAACTCAGGAGCTCATCTTCTTGGATCTCCAAGTTTAGGTCGTCTCCCTCTCGATCTTCAAGAGGTAAGAGCCGATCTTAAGCTCCTTATGTGTTTTCAATAAGTTTTATGCTAGATCGATGGGTAGAAATGCATGTTAGGTTATATGTGGAGTTATGGGTTAACCTTGATGTCTTGGACAATGTATGTTGTTTTTGTGTGTTTGAAGTGTTGTAGTTGGGGTATTTGATGTTTTGAGGCCCCTAGGAACTTGTATGCATGTTTTAACTAAGGTATATGCATGATTGGTGAGTTTGGAGGCGAAAATGCATTTGGGAGCCAAGTTTCTGCCCTTCGGCAGAAACCAGGTTCGGCAGCCGAAGGCACTTTCGGCCGCCGAACATGGCTGGTGAGGCAGGCCTTTCGGCTGCCGAAGTTGCCCCCGAAGGGAGACTTTCGTCTCTGTCTGGGACTTTCGGCCGCCGAAGGTGCCGCCGAACATGCATGAGTTTCGTCTCTGTCTGGGAGTTTCGGCCGCCGAAGGTGCCGCCGAACCTGCCTGACTTTCGGCTCTGGAGGGACTTTCGGCCGCCGAACCTGCCGCCGAAAGTGCCCTGTCCAGCCATTTCTTGCATGTTGTTATGTGATTGTTTCAGGATGTTTTAGGGGGGTTTTTGGGGAGTATATTAGAGTTATGTTCATGTATGTTTGGTCCCTCATTGGAGTCCACCTGTGTAGGTTCGGACCCGAGGAACCGAGGACCCCAGCAGTGAGCCAGCTGCTACAGAGTTTGTCAGAGCTAGCCAGAGGTGAGTGGAATAAACCTTAAGTTTTAAATAAATGAAATATGAATTTTGAGCATGATCCATGCATCATGAATGCCATGAGATATAATAGGTTGCTTGCATTAGTATTCACGAATATGTTGCATTGCATTTATGATGTTAATGTTGATGTGGATTGGTTATTGGATGATCCTTTAGTCCTCCTATGATATGATTGATGTTATGGCATGTTATGGTATGGAAGTCCAGGTTGTACCCATTCTACGTCCCTGGCACGATGTAAGAGAAAGTCCAGGTTGTACCCATTCTACGTCCCTGGCACAGTTGGTCCATATGATATGTTATGATAAGGGAAAGACCGGTTGACCCATTCTACGTCCCGGCACAGTTGGACCTATGTAGAGGACTATAGGTGACAATACCATCCGAGATGTGATTTGTTGTGATGTGTTGCATTCCATGAAAGCATAAAATTTTAAAATAATGTTTTATACTATTTTGCTCACTGGGCTTTGTAGCTCACCCCTCTCCCCTAACCCCAGATGTGCAGGTACAGGGTAGATCAGAAGGTTAGCCAGAGTTTTGAAGTATGTCTTATGTATGTAATAGTTAGTATGTGGACACGACAATTGATGAAATGTAAAAATATTCAGAATGTTATGTAATGAGGTTATTGAGGATAGAGTTGTGCTTGACCATAATATATTGTTAATCCCTTTTGTCTATACATGATCTTATGTTATGATGTTTATGTAAACTAACTCAACACAGGCTGTTTGCCTTTAAGGCTTGATGAGATCCCACAGAGGGACTATGTTATGTATATGTTCAGGGTATGCACAGGTTGAGTTAGTTGATGACAGTATGTATGAGGAAAAGTTTTAATTTTTATGTATGATTGTTGATCATGTATGGGATTGAACAGGTTTACAGGTTACATGTCAGGCTTGCTACGGGTCCCGGCGGCCTTAAGTCGACCCGGATCCTAGCGCCGGTAGCGGTCCGATTTTTGGGTCGTTACAGATGCATCCAACACCGTAGTGGCAGGTAATCTCATCATTGGTTGTTCGGATGTATATGCATTGATGGACCCTGGTGCATCTCATTCTTTTATTGCTCCGAGAGCCGTTCAGAGGTTGGGATTGATGACTTCTGGGTTAGAGTGTCCTCTCTGGGTCAGTGGACCCAAGTGTGACCCATCAGTGGCAGAGTCAGTCTGCCAGTGTAGTCCAGTTTTTGTGGAGGGAAGATGCATGTCCGCCGACCTTGTGGTTCTAGAGTTGACTGATTTTGACGTCATTCTAGGGATGGACTGGTTATCTACCCATGGTGCTACCTTGGACTGCAGGGACAAGGTAGTTAAGTTTAGATGTCAAGATGGGTCAGAGGTTGTCTTCAGAGGAGACAGAAGGGGTACACCTAAAGGTCTGATCTCAGCTCTTCAGGCTCATAGGTTGCTTAGGAGGGGATGTCAGGGGTATTTGGCTCATGTGAGAGAGCTAGACAGTCAGGTCAGAGAGCCCGCCTCAGTGCCAGTGGTTCGAGAGTTCTTAGATGTGTTCCCAGACGAGTTGCCAGGTTTACCACCTGCTAGGGAGATAGAGTTTGAAATTGAATTGATACCCGAAACTAGGCCTATCTCTATCCCTCCTTACAGGATGGCACCAGCAGAGCTGAAGGAGCTTAAAGAACAGTTGCAAGAACTGGTGGACAAGGGTTTCATCCGACCGAGTACCTCACCTTGGGGTGCTCCAGTGTTGTTTGTAAGAAAGAAGGATGGATCCCTTAGGCTTTGTATCGACTACAGGCAGTTGAACAAAGTCACCATTAAGAACAAGTACCCATTGCCTAGGATCGACGATCTATTCGACCAGCTAGCAGGAGCGGGTTGTTTCTCCAAGATAGATCTGAGATCAGGGTACCATCAGCTGAGAATAAGGGAAGAAGACATACCGAAGACAGCTTTCAGGACCAGATATGGGCACTATGAGTTCCTTGTGATGCCGTTCGGGTTAACCAACGCCCCTGCAGCATTCATGGACCTCATGAACAGAGTGTTTAGATAGTACCTGGATCACTTTGTTATTGTCTTCATAGATGATATCTTAGTGTATTCCAGGAATGTAGAGGAGCATGCCCATCATCTGAGGATAGTTCTAAAGACCTTGAGGGAACATGGCTTGTATGCCAAGTTCTCCAAGTGTGAGTTCTGGCTGAGGAGCATTTCATTCTTGGGGCATGTGGTGTCAGAAAATGGTATAGAGGTAGACCCCAAGAAGATAGAGGCTGTGATTAACTGGCCTAGACCCACCTCAGTGACAGAGATCAGAAGTTTCTTGGGTTTGGCTGGTTATTACAGGAGGTTCGTTCAGGACTTCTCAAAGATTGCAGCTCCTCTAACCAGATTGACCAGAAAGAACCAGAGGTTCGTGTGGACCGATCAGTGTGAAGAAAGCTTTGAGGAGCTCAAGAAGAGGTTGACTTCAGCACCAGTGTTAGGTCTGCCAACTAGCAATGAGGACTTCACAGTGTTCTGTGATGCATCCAGAGTAGGCTTGGGTTGTGTGTTGATGCAAAATGGTAAGGTAATCGCTTATGCTTCTAGACAGCTAAAGAGGCATGAGTTGAATTACCCCACACACGATCTTGAGATGGCAGCGGTTATCTTTGCACTCAAGATGTGGAGGCACTACCTATATGGGGTAAAATGAGAGATCTTTACAGATCATAAGAGCCTGCAGCACATTTTAAGTCAGAGAGAGCTGAACTTAAGACAAAGGAGATGGGTAGAACTATTGAGTGACTATGATTGCAAGATCCAGTACCATCCGGGTAAGGCTAATGTAGTAGCTGACGCCTTAAGCCGGAAATCACTTGGCAGTCTATCCCACATCACGACAGAGAGGAGACCGGTGGTGAAGGAATTTTACAAGCTCATGGATGAGGGTTTACAGTTGGAGTTGTCTGGTACAGGTGCTTTGATTGCACAGATGAGAGTGACACCTGTGTTTCTGGAGCAGGTGGCTCAGAAACAGCATGAGGACCCAGAGTTAGTGAAGATTGCCAGGACTGTTCAGTCAGGCAAGAATGAAGAGTTTAGGTTTGATGATAAGGGGATCCTCCGCTATGGGAACAGATTATGTGTACCAGATGACGTAGGATTGAAAAGAGACATTATGAGAGAGGCTCATAATGCTAGATACAGCGTTCACCCTGGAGCCACCAAGATGTATCAAGATCTGAAGAGAGTGTATTGGTGGCCAGCTATGAAGAGAGAAGTGGCACAGTTTGTGTCAGCCTGCGAAGTCTGTCAGAGGGTGAAGCTGGAACATCAGAAGCCGGCTGGAATGCTTAACCCGCTACCCATTCCAGAGTGGAAATGGGAGAATATCGCCATGGATTTCGTAGTGGGGTTACCGGCAACATCTAACAGATTAGATTCCATATGGGTGATTGTGGACAGACTCTCCAAATCTGCTCACTTTATCCCTGTCGGGAGTGGCTATTCTGTGGACAAGTTGGCGCAGGTGTATGTAGATGAGATTGTCAGGCTGCATGGGGTTCCTGTTTCAATAGTGTCAGATAGAGGGCCCCAGTTCACCTCCAGGTTTTGGCGGAGTCTGCAGGATGCCATGGGTACCAGGTTGGATTTCAGTACTGCCTTCCATCCACAGACGGACGGACAGTCGGAGAGGACCATCCAGACTATCGAGGATATGCTCAGAATATGTGTGCTAGATTTTGGCGGTTCTTGGAGGCAACATCTACCCTTGGTGGAGTTCGCCTACAATAACAGCTATCATGCTAGCATAGGGATGGCTCCATATGAAGCTTTGTATGGAAGGAAGTGCAGGTCACCGGTGTGCTGGGAGGAAGTTGGAGAGAAGGCCTTGGCAGGGCCTGAGTTAGTAGAGATTACCAGCAGGGTGGTACCCATAATCAGAGAAAGAATCAAGATTGTTGCAAGCAGGCAGAAGAGTTATGCAGACATCCGCAGGAAACAAGTAGAGTTTCAGGAGGGGGATCTGGTATTGCTCAAGGTGTCTCCAATGAAAGGGGTGGTTCGATTTGGTAAGAAAGGTAAGCTAGCTCCACGATACATCGGACCCTTTGAAGTCTTGCAAAAGATTGGGAATGTATCGTATAAGCTGGACTTGCCAGCATCTATGGAAAGAATCCATCCGGTTTTCCATGTTTCCATGTTAAGAAAGTTCGTGTCAGATCCGAGCAAGGTTCTTAGTGAGCCTGATGTGGAGATTCAAGAGAATCTCACTTATGTTGAGCAGCCGGTACGGATCCTAGACACCCAGATCAGGAAATTGAGGAACAAGGAAATCCCGATGGTGAAAGTCCTTTGGAACCACCACAACCTGGAAGAGTGCACTTGGGAGACACGGGAGTCTATGCTCCGGCAATATCCTCATCTCTTTTAAGGTTAATCTCTATTGTGTATTATGTGTATGATGTGATGGTTCTATGCATGTACTAGTTGAGGAACATTCGGGGACGAATGTTCTTAAGGGGGGGAGAATGTAATACCCGGCTAGACTCCGGTATCGGAATTCCTACCGTCCGGTGGAATCTCGGATGTCGGAGACCTTTAGGAGGGTAGAACCATGTTTTATAAAAATGTTTTCATGTATTTTAATGATTTTAAGTATGAAATTAAATGAGTTTTTGCATGAAAAATCTTTGGAGGAAAACCCAGGTTCGGCCGCCGAAAGTCAAGTTCGGCCGCCGAACGTGCATGCGTTTTGGAGGCACGTTAGGCCCCCGAAAGCATGTGTAAGGGGAGTCCAGGTTCGGCCGCCGAACTTCAACTTCGGCCGCCGAACTTGCATGTGTTGCGGAAGCACTTTCGGCCCCCGAACGTGGCCTGGCCAGCCACCTATAAAAAGGGGTACTTAGCCGAAATGGGCGAGCTTTCTCCCATTTTCGGCCACAGCTAGCTTCCGACCTCCCTCTCCCCAAATCTTGTGTTCTTCTTCCAAATCTCTTCCATTTTTCTTAAGTTTTAAACTCACATTGTAAGTTTTGAGCATTTAAACCAAGTTTTGGAGCTTTGGAAACTCAGGAGCTCATTTGCTTGGATCTCCGAGTTTAGGTTGTCTCTCTCTCGATCTTCAAGAGGTAAGAGCCGTTCTTAAGCTCAATGTATGTTTTTAGCAAGTTTTAAGTAGATTTATGGGGTAGAAATGCATGCTAGGCTATATTTGAATATTTGGGTTTATGATATGTTTTTGAACAATGTATGTTGATTGTGTGTGTTTGAAGTGTTGTAGATGGGGTATTTGATGTTTTGAGGCCCCTAGGAACTTGTATGCATGTTTTGGTTGAGTGGTATGCATGATTTGAGCTTGGGAGGCGAAATGTACATAGGAGAGCTGAGTTTCTGCCTTTCGGGAGAAGCTCAGGTTCGGCCGCCGAAGGGACTTTCGGCCGCCGAAGGGACTTTCGGCCGCCGAACCCTCTTGTGGAGGCAGCTTTCGGCTGCCGAAGCTTGCCCCCGAAAAAGGACTTTCGGATCTGTCTGGGACTTTCGGCTGCTGAAGGTGCCGCCGAAAGTGCCTGACTTTCGGCTCTGGAGGGACTTTTGGCCGCCGAACTTGCCGCCGAAAGTGCCCTGTTCAACCATTTCTTGCATGTACTTCTATGATGATTTCATGATGTTTTAGGGGGTTTTTGGGGAGTATATTAGAGTTGTGTTTATGTATGTTTGGTCCCTCATTTGAGTCCACCTGTGTAGGTTCGGACCCGAGGAACCGAGGATCCCAGCAGTGAGTTCAGCTGCTTCGGTGTTGTCAGAGTCAGCCAGAGGTGAGTAGGACTAAACTTAATCTTTTAAATTAAATGTTTTATCATGTTTCATGCATCATGATTATGCAATAGGATGATTGCATTAGTTTTCACGAATATGCCGCATTGCATCGATTGTTGTTGATGTGGGTGAATGTCGGATGACCCAATTAGTCCGTGACAGGAAGACCAGGCCCCATTCTACAAGCCTGGCACAGAGTAAGGAAAGACCATGCCCCATTCTACAGGCCTGGCGCAGAGTAAGGAAAGACCAGGATCCCATTCTATGGTCTAGCACAGTTATGGGACTCGAAGACCAGGAGCCCAAAGGAGGCCCTGGGGAAATGGTAAGTAATGTATGTTCTGACAGGAAAGACCAGGACCCCATTCTACAGGCCTGGCACAGAGTTAACTTGGACTAATTGGTGACAAATTCACCCAACCCTTATGTGAATTGTTTGTGTTATGATGCATTTCATAGAGCATAGTGTTAATGTGTTTTAATAGCTCTACTCACTGGGCTTGTTAGCTCATCCCTCTCCCTTTCCCCCAGGCTTGCAGGTACAGGGTATAGCAGGAGTCCGGATAGATTAAAGAAGTCATATTTATGTAATAGCTAGTAATGGACATGATCGAATTTGTAATGTAAAGTACTAATCAGTATAATTATGAGATGATGTTATGGATGTTAGAAGTGTGCTTGACCATAGATTGTTGTATCCCTTTTAATACATGATCTTAGAGATTTTTATGATGTTTATGTAAACCAACTCAACTTATATTATGTCACCCATTGGGGGCACTGATGAGATCCCACAGAGGGATCAATGTTATGTTAATGTTTATGCATGTTGAGTTTGGTTGATATATATGGAAAGAAAAGTTTTAATTTTTTTTTTTATATTGCTGTTGATCATGTATGGGATTATACAGGTTTACAGGTTTCATGTCACGCTTGCTACGGGTCCCGGCGGCCTTAAGTCGATCTGGATCCTAGCGCCGGTAGCGGTCCGATTTTCGGGTCGTTACATACATAGCATAACATTAATGCCTATGCATATATTCATGGCATTTCACATCAGCATGCAAAACAAAACTCAACATCCTATCCTGGTGGACATGATTTTACTTATTGTGCTTGCCTTCCTATGACTTTAAACCAACCTCTTTCCGATGTGGGATCTCTAATCCTTGAACAAAAATGCTCAACACACCGTACTTAGGAGGCCCTATGCTCTGATACCAATCTGTAACACCTCGGAAACCGGTACCCCTCTGTAACGGCCCGAGCTGTTATGGCGCTAGGATTCAGGTCGGCTTAAGGCCACCAGAACCCGTAGCAAGCCTATCCTGAACTCTGTGTACCTGTTAAAATCCCATACATGATCCGACTGGACTACTATTCTTTAAAATTTTACCAGACTTAACCTTAAAAACACTCAGATACCAATCTGTAGGTCCAATCTGTAACGACCCGAAAATTGGATCTGACCTCTGCTCAGATATGTCAATCTGAACTAGCCCCCCAGGGGCCTACACCAGTAATCCTGTGCATAGAGTCACGGGAATCAAATCCGGTCTTCCCTCACAGCCTGGTCTTGGGTCACGGGAATCAAACCCGATCTTCCCTCACAGTTAAATCACACTGGATCTTGGGTCAAGGAAATTAAACCCTGTCTTCCCTCACAGTTAAAGCTTACTGGAGTTTTTGAAACACAACATCTATTAAGCCTGGTTTGACTCATTTCTCATTAAGAAACATAAAACAGGATACATGCATACACTAGGGATTAACATACTATAGGCAAAGCACATTCTAACTTATACACAGACTAACTTACTATCTATTACATCACTTTACAATATCTCTTTAAAATACATCATGTCCACTATTCTATTACACATGCAGTACCATAACTGATACACTCTGCTGCTCCTCACTTCCCAGCTACTCTGTACCTGCAAAACTGGGATTAAGGGAAAGGGATGAGCTTCTAAAGCCCAGTGAGTAGAAACACTGAAAACAGTTCATCCATACACACTTTATATGAAATGTGTCACGACTCAAACATTCCACATCTTGGATTAGACATGACCTCAAAACTCCCTCTGAGGGCTATTGATGTCGCCTTGGTCCAATCCCCACTATAAATGAATAATGCAATGCATCAACTTTGTGATTCTAATGCAATCACCCTAGTACATCTCATAGCATTCATGATGCATGAACTATGCTCATACATTTCCTTTCTCAATATAAAACATTTAAGTTTAGTTCTACTCACCTTTGCTCCTCTAGCAGAAACTGTACTGACTCTGCCTCAACTAACTCTGATGACCTCCTCGATCTCTCGGGTCCAATCCTACACAAATGGACTCGAATGAGGTGTCAAACATACTCTGAACAACTCATAAACAACTTCCCAAAATCCCTCTAAAACCTCACAAAACAATCACACAAGCATGCAAAAGAAGGCTGGACAGAGCACCTTTGGCGGCACCTTCGGCGGTCGAATGTCCTCTCCAGAGCCGAAACTCATGCATGTTCGGCGGCACCTTCGGCGGCCGAATGTGCATGACAGATCCGAAAGTCTAACTTCCGGAGGCAACCTTAAGCAGCCGAAACTACCTCCACAAGAGGTTCGGCGGCCGAACCTGAGTTCATCCAGAACTCAGCTTTGTGCACAACCTCTCCTTCCTCTTTTCCATCTCTCAAAACATGCATACCTCAACTCCTGAACTTACATATACCCTGGTATATGCATAAAGGGGTCCAAAACTACCTATTAACCCCAACATAAACAGCAAACATAACACATATACATACTTCATCATCAAAACATCAAAAACTAAACCTAAGCATGCAACTCATGCATAACCTCTCCTAACCTCTTTAAAAGCTGTTAAAAATCATTAAAACAAACTCAAGATCTTCATTTACCTCTTGATACAAGAAGCTGAATGATCTGAGCACAGCAACTCCTCCTCCAAAGCTTCAAACCACCAAAACCTCACTTTTCTCTCAAAAACCTTCAAAACTTCTTCAAACGCATCAACCCTCTGCATGAGCTGATTAAAGCTTGCAGATGAGTCATGGGAGACGTGGCCTAACCCTCTGGTCATGATCTGGAGGCAACACATGTCCAAATCACGGACTGAGGAGCGTGCACAGCTTAACCGACCACCTCAGCTTCGGCTGCAGAAACTGCATGCAAAATCATGCAACTTTCGGGGGCCGAACTTAACCTTCGGGGGCCGAAACTCAAGCACTTTCGGGGGCCGAACATTGCCTTCGGCGGCCGAACCTGGCCTTTGTCTCCAAAGCCTTTTCTCTTCAAAACTCAACTCTTTTTATTCAAAATCTTTAAAATACCCTAAAACATTTTAGAAAACTTACTCTTACCCTTCTAGAAATCTCTGACATCCTCGAATTCCACCGGATGGTAGGAATTCCGATGCCTGATTTAGCCGGGTATTACAGCTACCCCAAACTTCTTTGTATAACTCCTTGTGATAGGTCTACTAGGGAGCACCAATGGATCTCCTATGCTCCCTTGAGCTCCATGAATAAGTTTTGGCTGATTCATATTATTCCCCCCTTCCTAAAAAAGATTTGTCCTCAAATCTGTATCATAGTCAAAAGGAGACAAGTCACTAACATTGAATGTAGCTAAAACACCATACTCACCATGCAAGTCTATCTCTTAGGCATTGTCATTGATGCGTTCCAAGACTTGAAAAGGACCATCCCCACATGCATCAAGCTTGTCCTTCCTTTGGTTGGAAAACTTCTTGTAATACCCGGCTCGAGTCCGGCATCGGAATTCCTGTAGTCCGGTGGAATCTCGGGTGTCGGAACCCTCGAGAAGGGTAATACATATGTTTTCCAAGGTATTTTCACTTGTTTTCATATTTTGAAGTGTTAAAAGACTTGAGTTTTGAAAGAAAAGCAACAAGGGAGAAATGCAAAGGTTCGGCCGCCGAAGGTCACTTTCGGCAGCTGAACATTGCATGGTTGCGGCTTCACGTTCAGCTACCGAAGGTGGTCTGGCCAGCCACCTATAAAAGGGCCAAGGGTCGGTGGAAGGAGGTTATTTCTCCTCCACTTGCAGCCAGAGGTGAGTGTCAGCCTCTCCCACGTTGACTTTCATGTTTTCCATGATTTGCATCAAATCTTTCAAGAGTTTTAAGAGTTTTGGTGACTTATGAAGGTTTTGAGCAAAAGAACCAAGTTTTGAAGCTTGGAGCTTTGGAAGAGCTTTTCTTCATATCTCCACGTTAGGATCCTTCATCCTCAAGTTCTTTAAGAGGTAAATGAAGATCCTGAGCTTCTTTGATGATTTTGAAGGGTTTATGAAGTTTGTATGGGTAGTATGCATGTTTAGGTTTAGGTGAGGTTTTTGGTGATTTGTGGTGTTCAAACATGTTTCAGTGTTATGTGCTATGTTTGTTTGGGGTTTTAGGGTAGTTTTAGACCCCTTTGTGCATATATATGTGTATATGCTAGTTGGGAGTAGTTGATATGCATGTTTGTAGGTTTTTGGGCAAAGTTTGCATGAAACAGAGCAGGGTTCTGCCCTTCGAGCAAAACCAGGTTCGGCCGCCGAAGGAAGGTTCGGCCGCCGAACCCCTTGTGGAGGCCGTTTCGGCTGCCAAAGGTTGCCCCCGAAAGCTAGGCTTTCGGTTTAGATAGAGACTTTCGGCCGCCGAAAGAGGGAGTTCGGCCGCCGAAAGTGTGTGAGGTTCGTCTCTGGACGAGACCTTCGGTCGCCGAAGGTGCTGCCGAACATGCATGAGTTTCGTCTCTGGAGTGGGGCTTCGGCCGCCGAACCTGCTGCCGAAAGTGCCCTGTTCAGCTTTCTTTTGCATGTTTTATGTGATGGTTTTCGGTTTGTTTAGAGGGGTTTTGGGGAGTTTCTTAGAGATGTTCTTGAGTGAGTTTGGTCCCTCATTTGAGTCCACCTGTGTAGGTACGGACCAGAGGAATCAGGGAGGTCAGCAGTGAGTCCAGTGTCAGAACCTGCAGAGTCAGTTCAGAGATAACTACATGTGAGTGGAACTAACTTTAATGTTTTAATATGAGAAATGAATATTTTTATCATGTTTCATGCATCATGAATATGCTATAGGCTGAGTGCATTAGTGAACACGAATATGGCGCATTGCATTTATCCTTGTACTTGGCACTGCTCCTTGTACATTGTTTCTATGAGACGGCACGGACTTCGTGAGGATTCATTAGCCCTCAGAGGAAAGACCTGGAACAGCCTTACGGGGACCAGGCACAAAGACCTGGAACAGCCCTACGGGGACCAGGCACATGGTACTCCGGTACCCCAGATGAGCTAGAGGGAGTTTTGATCCGTCCGGCCGAGGTGATGTGATTATGTGTTGCATTCCATGAGAGCATGTTTTAGCACCTGTGTTTTTCTTACTATTCTACTCACTGGGCTATAGTAGCTCATCCCTCTCCCCTAACTCCAGTTGTGCAGGTTCAGAGGTCAGAGAGAACTCAGCAGGGTACAGGAAGAGTACAGAGTGGTGTAATAGCTAGTGTAGACATGTAAATGTATAGAGATAGTGTATATGTACAGTGTATAGAATAGTGCTTGACTTAGAAGAGTTGTAATCCATTTGTGGAGTCACATGATCAATTCATGTATATTTCTTTATTGTTGTATGTGTTATGAGCAAAACCAGGCTTAACATGATGAGTTTGATCCGCCTAGAGCCATGAGGAGCTCTAGTAGGGATTAGTAGAGAATAGAGAGAGTGCATGCACAGGTTAAGTCTTGGAATGAAGAAAAGTTTTATGTTTTTACAGAAAATGTATGATCATGTATGGGATTTCACAGGTCTACAGACAGGATAGCAGGCTTACTACGGGTCCCGGCGACCTTAAGTCGATCTGGATCCTAGTGCCGGTGGCAGTTCGGTTTCCGGGCTGTTACACTTCTCCTTTATGAAGTGCACCCAAACCTAATCTCCAAAAGCAAACACCACTTTCTTCCTCCCTTGGTTTGCCCTATCTCCATACATCTTGTTCCTCTTTTCTATGTTAGCCCGAGCCTTCTCATGTAAAGACTTCATCAATTCTGCCTTTTTCTCTCCATTTAAACTAGTAAGCTCATGTAAAGGCAAACGAACAAGATCCAAAACAGTTAGTGGGTTAAAACCATAAACAATTTCAAATGGAGTGTAACCTATAAAAGAGTGTATGCTATGGTTATAAGCCAATTTAATAAATGGCAAACGATCTTTCCAAGTTTTCAAGTTCTTACCCATAATAGCATGAAGCAAAGTACTTAATGTCCTATTCACAACCTCAGTTTCACCATTTATTTGTGGATGACAAGTAGTAGAATACAATAACTTAGTACCTAACTTACCCCATAAAAGCCTCTACAAATGTGAAAAGAACTTTGCATCTTTATTTGAAACAATAGTCTGTGGTACCCCATGTAACCTTACCACCTCGCTAAAGAATAGGTCAGCAACATTACATCATCAGTTTTATGACAAGGAATAAAATATGTCATCTAGCTAAACCTATCAACTACAACAAATATGATATCCCTACCACGCCCAGTCCTAAGTAAACCAAGCACAAAATCCATAGATATATCAATCCAAGATGAACTAGGAATAGGTAAAGATATATATAATCCATGAGGCATAGACTTTAGATTTGGCCTGCCTACAAGCAATAGTTACATAATTTTTCCACATCTTTGTGCATATAAGGCCAATAAAAATATTCAAATAAAATATCATAAGTCTTATGTACCCCAAAATGACCCATCAATCCCCCACAATGAGATTCAAGCACAAGAAATCCATGCATAAAGCATTTGGGAATGCATAACTTTTGGCCTCTAAAGAGAAAAACATCATGTCTATAGAAGTTATTAAAAGCTCCATGCTCACATGCCAAAAATACATCCAAAATCATAATCATCAACATACAATTCTTTAATATGCTCGAAACCAAGTAACTTAGAACTAAGCACATTAATCAAAGTGATGTAACACAATAATTGCCCAAAGTAAGCCATGAGTTGTCACTATAAGATAGAGTCATGTGGCAAGGGTCTGATAAGCCGATACATAGTCCCACCCATAGAAAGAAAGACTTGGACATCGTGGTACTCGGTTCTTCATCAAGAATCGCCCTCTCTTGAATAGGTCGAGTCTTCATATAAAGTTACTAGTAGCAAGTATAATCCAACAGATCCCCATTACGCCTGTAATCACGGGATCCTCGATCAATTAGCTAGTGAAATCTCCTATTAATTAGCCGGCACCAGTTGGATTTCTAGAAAATGCTATAATTAACTCCATCTTCTTACAGTATAAAAGCTAATAATCGCAGAGACTAAGGTATGCAATGTTAGTGTAAGCCCTAGTCTCATGTACATTGTAAAGACATTTCATCTACAATAAATAAAGATGAGGCATTTGTTTTATCACTTTGTTTATTACTGTGCATATTAAATTAATAAAACATCCTTGAATATTGGGTCTATTCAAGTTATCACGTGTGAGACACTTGGTAGTAAACATTAGAACTTTAAAGAATAACATTCTAAACTTCCCTAGTCAATCATTATCATGGGAGTGACATTGAGCTAAGGCTAGTATGGTCTCTATGAGACGATCATGTTTTACGGATCATAAGATATTAGATATCAATCAGAGAAAATAAATACAAGTTAAGAATGTTGTATTTGAAAATGATCCACTTATGAGAACACTACATGGTTGAAAGTCATAAGTGTCTCTCTAGTGATACTCACACTAGAAGTCCTTAGATTGAAAATCTCTCTGAATGCCTAGATGAGTCCTCGTATGCTTTGATTTACACCTAATGTGCCCGTAAATGGTTGGCAAGTACGGGTATGATTGGGTATGCCATGATTCATGCTAAGCAATATGAGAGAAGTGAAGGGATTGCCTCTCTCGAAGAAAGAGAAAATATCATCGACCACTTGACTAGTGAAACTAAGAAGAGTGTGGCCACACCGAAGTTGTATGATAAGAGTTATCATTAATTTGATTGATTCAGTATCACTAATAGGTCAAGGAAAATGATTTAGCAATGAGTAAGGATGACTTGTTCCATGCCTTATGCAAATCATGATATCTTATAGCAAAGAATTGTACTAGATCACTAGTAGGGTGATTTTCTGAGCAAATTTATAACTATTCAATTTGGGTAATTATAATGTCTTGCTAGAGACCAATTATAATTTATGGACCTTAAAAATCTGTTGCCAACATTGAATAGTCCTACAGAATCGCACACAATGAAATTTAGACAAAGGGTACTTTGGTCTTTTCCTTATCGGGCCATTAATAAGTGTTTTGTTTAAAATATTATCGATGGGCTCATGTGAATTTCAGCACACATTCCTAGACCCACTTAATGTCGCTTAAGGTCTGATATAATTAGTGAAATAAAATGTTTAATTAATTAGTTAAAAGAGAGAGCGTTCTAATATGATTAGGGCTTGTTCTAAGGAAGTTTATTTTGAATTAAATGCCAATATCTAAATGGATTTGAATTCAAATTAAATCAAACTCTCTCCAAGTTTTCTTCTCATTGAGGCTAAATTTGAGTGACTATGAAAGGGAAAATAAAAACCCTAATTGGAAACTCAAGAGATGCGGCTACATAAGTGAGAAAAAGAGAGAAATTTCCTTCTTCCACCTTCTCTTTTTGGTCAAACCTCTTAGAGAAACATGAGAGATTTTTCTCCTACTTGCTCTCAATTTTTTGGCACTAAACACGTGAGAGATTGATAGAGATTAGATCTCCAATCATCTATCTAAGCCGAATTCACAAAATCAAAAGGAATAGACAAACATTCAAGGTGCTAGCACACTTTCCTTTGGCCGAGAATTTCAGTGTATGAAATCGTAAAGGGGAGTCGCTATTGGGTAGTCCCTTGATCATAGTTTGCTGCTAGAGAGAATATCAAAAAGATGATTTTGATTCGTTTTGTTTTGATCTAGTATTGCAAACAATTTAGTAAAGGTAACTCTTGCACTTTTAATGCCATTATTGCATACATTGATTCTTATTTGTTCTTATTGCTTAAAATTATTTTATTTTCTGCTGCACCAATATGATATTAAGCTCATAAGATTCCCAACAGTGGTATCAGAGCCAGGTTG
The DNA here is from genome assembly GCF_001659605.2 of Manihot esculenta. NCBI lineage: Eukaryota > Viridiplantae > Streptophyta > Magnoliopsida > Malpighiales > Euphorbiaceae > Manihot > Manihot esculenta. The sequence continues at coordinate 28,132,786 of NC_035162.2, forward strand.
CATGATTAATAATGGTATTAAAATGGTTTACATGCTTAAACACTCACCTAGACGTGTAGACAACAAAGCTGAAATTTTCTGCATTGTATGTTTTTACTTATATGAGTTAGTCAAACACTCTAAATGATTAATATGATTAATAGGAGGGTTTTATAACTTATTTGAATGTTTATTTGATCAAAATAAATCTGGACAGAATTATTAAATTTTCAGAATTGCCCCTAGAATGAAGAACATAATCGGCTAAGAGAGGTTTTTCATAATCGGCTAAGATTTTCTTTTCTAATATGATTAGCAAGATTTAAATCCACTTAGGGTATTCAAATATCATTTAGATTAGATCTGAAATGGGTGTTTTAATTAAGTGATAAATATGATTTTTAATGATTAATAGTTAATCTTAACATGTTTAATGAAACATCTTGATAATATACATTTTTACATGTTGTATATGTATGCCGATTATGTTGTTTTGCCATGATTGAATTTTATCGATTTTTTTCATTTAATGGCGAATGATATTTCATACACTTACATGTTTCAATTATTTATTTCATGTTTTTGGTATATGCAAATTATATGTTTATGCCTTAAATGTTAAATCACTAAACATGTAAATAAAAAATTGGGCTGTTTGATTAATGGCACTAATCAAAGTTGCTTTATGTTTCTAGGTTTTAAAAATGACTCATAAGATGAGTTGGTTAATGGTTGACCTAATGGGCTTTAGGCCCAAGCCCTTCATCGGGATAATTCTTAAAGCCTAAACACAATTTTCTTAATGGGCTTAAACTAAAAATAAAATCAGAAATGCCATGATTATTATTAATATGTATGATGAATGTAATTGCATGGTGCACTCATGGGCCTTATTTTAGGTTTGTAAATTAAACACAGTATGCATCTCATTCATAAATTTTGTAATGTACGTTAAATTTTACAGTACAGAATTTAAAGACGGAGCCCAAGTTGGAGAGCTAACTTGTCTTGGCCCATTAGTTGTGAACTAATTCATTTTGGCCCAACTGCAATTTTTAACTGTACGGTTGTCGAAACCGGTTAAAAATAATCTTTTTAGTTATTAATTAATCTCCTCATTATTTCTAATTATTAAATATTTACTATTTAGTATTTATGGCATTGAAAAATTTATTTGGAGGTGATCTTTTAATTTGAAAAATAAATTAAAATGTCCATAAATTTTAAAAAAAAGGTATTAAATAGTTTTTTCGGATTGATAGCTTTTTAAAATTTTTTTAATAATTAATGATTAAAATTAATAAAAATTAATTAATAAATTTTTATATATTTTAATATATTTTTTAGTTATTAATAAATTAATAATTATAATATAGTTGTGTCACTTGTTAAATCAGTTTTGTAATTAACAAATTATATAAATATAAGCATAAGTTATAAAAAAAAAAATCTAATATTCCTTCAGTAATAAAATTATATAAATTTAATAATAAAGATGAATAATTTTCTTTATTGAATTGGGTTATAAATATAATTTAAATTTTTAATGAAAAAATAATTTTTTATTTATTTATTTTCTTATAATGAGATTGGCCAACTATAATGATTTCTTTTAATTTTTTTTTTAAAGTCCGTCATGATTTTAATTAGTGTTTTTTAATATAGCAATGCATCCGACCAACTTAAATTATTATTATTTTTTTAACATAAATTATTAAACGTATAATTTAAAATAAATACAGTAATTATATTCATATTTTAAATTAACAATAAACATAATGTTTGCTATAAATTCAATGGATGAATTAATTTGTACGAATTTTAGAGTTTTAATATTACATATAAAATATTATTCGATTATCATAATTTATGAATAGGGCTGTGCAATCGGTCGGTTCGGTTTCGAACCGAACCGAACCGAAAAAACTGAAAATCAAAGTGTTAAAATTTTAAAAACCGAAAAAATCGATTATGAATATATAACCGAACCGAATCGAACCGATAAAAATCGGTTTGGTTCGGTTCAAACCGAAATCTGCAATTTTTTTTATAATTTTCTATTTCTAATTTCAACAAATAATTCAATACATATTTCACATAAATTTATCAATAAATAAACCCAATTCTTCGACAAGATTCAAAATCAATAAATAAACCCAATTCTTCAACAAGATTCAAAATCCATAGGCAATTGATCTTATACAACAAATAAAACCTAACCAGAGAAAAGCTCCACAGTAAACGCTGTACAATGCAAGAACCCAATAAGCAGATTCATTGTTTAGCAATAAAACAAAAATCATACCTCAATAAAAGAGGACAGACAGTCGACGATTGGCGACGACACTCAACAAATCAATAGGGAGGGAGGGAGGAAAAGAGATCGATGGGGAGCAAGCGGTTCATGACTTTATTCAGCAGATCGATGGGCGGCGACACTCAGCAAATCAATAGGGAGGGAGGGAAAGAGATCGATGGGGAGCGAGCGGTTCGTGACTTCGTTCAGCAGATCGACAGGCGGCGACACTCAGCAAATCAATAGGGAGGGAGGGAAAGAGATCGATAGGGAGCGAGCGGTTCGTGACCTCGTTCAGCAGATCGACGGGAAGAGGTTGACGGTCGACGGGAAAGAGAGAGAGATTAATGGGAATGAGATTCGATGATTCATCGTTAGGGATTTTAATTTAAACTGTGAGTGAATAGGGTTTCGGGATAGGAGGAATCAGGAATGGGGAGGAGAATGCCTGGGGTCGAAAGGGATGGAGAGCTTGGGGTGCTAGGTTAAGTAAGAGAGGGGAGGGCTTGGGCTTGGGCTTGGGTTGGACCTAGCCACTAAATCGGTTATTTCGGTTTGATCGGTTATTTAACATGTTTGAACCGAACTGAACCGAAAATCGAATAATTTTAAATATATTAACCGAACCAAACCGATCGTCTCGACTAACCGAACCGATAAACTAAAATCAACCGGTTCGGTTCAGTTTTTCGATTTAGACCGAAAAATGCTCTCCCCTATTTATGAAATTTAAATTATAAACATACAAAATAAATTAAATATTAAATATAAAAAATTTACCTGACATCTAATATAACTTAGATTATTTTTGACTTAATAAAAAACAACATTAAATTTTAATAAACCTGACTAAATTTGATATTAAATAAATGAGACTAAATTTAATCTTAATAATTTTAGCTTAACTAAAATAATTTATATTTATAAAATATTTATGTGAAAGATATCTTTTGTATTAAATATAATATTAATTAGATTGATTTTAATCAAATATTAGATTTTCATTTAAAAAAAACATAAATTTTAACTTTAACAGTTAAATTTAATCAAATTATATTAAATTAGGTAAATTAAATTGAATCATATTAAAATAAAATCAAATAGAAAACGAAATAAAATAAAATCCTTGATGCAATTTGAATTTCCGCTCATAGAACCTGAATTGAATCTGAATCAAATTACGCCCATAGAAAAGGTAATTAAATAATATATATCATTTTTTATTCATTATTTTTTCATATTTATCACTATTTAAAACTTTTATTTACAATTATAATTTACAATCATACAATATTTTTCATAAATTATTTTTTTAAAATCATTTATATCATAGAAAAGGTAATTAAATAATATACTCATCATTTATATCATAGAAAAGGTAATTAAATAATATATTTAAATTCATTTCAGAGTCCAAATTCAAATAAAATAATACTATTAATAGGTAATTAGGGGTGTAGGCGGCGGATTTTTATGAGTATCCGATCCGCTCGAATTCTATTAAAATGAATTTAAATTTTTACAAAACAGATTTAGATAGATTTAAATTTGAAAAATTTTACCCACTTTAAATTCGGATATATTCAGAATTAAATATAAATTAAATATTCGTGTAGGTTCGGAATTAAATGTTATAATAGCCGTTATCTGAATCCTATTAGTATATAACAAAACTAACCTGACCTTAATCCGTAATTCATTTTTTTTAATTTTTTACTTCCCTCTCTCCGTCGCCCCCTCTCTCCCTCCCTGCTTCCCTTCCCATAATTCCCTCGACGCCTCTCTCCTCCACTTCAGTGACGACTGCCGGCGCAGGCCAGTCGGCACCAGCGACATCTCCTTTCTCTCCCTAGCGACGATAAATCTTCTCTATCCCCCGATATCTCCTTCTCTCTCCAGTCGGTAACATCTCCGGATATCTCATTTATTTTTTATATTCATATTAAAAAGAGTAAAGCATTACTAATTCTCTTCGATGGAAGCCAATTCGAGCAACGGTGGTTCCTTGTACGGTGGTGCTGCTCCGTACAGACCAAGGTATCAAATCCCTTCCTGATTCGTCCGCTTAGGGTTCATCTGTCATTATTTATGTGTGTATGTGCAGGCAAGGACTCAGCACGAGACCGGTGGCGGCCTCCGATGAAATACAATTACGGACTGATCCGATGCAAGCTGACTTCGATGATGAGATTTACGGTCTCCGCAGCCAAGTTAGGCAATTGAGAAATGTGAGTTACCCTCCTCATTTTTTTAATTGAATTATTTGGCTCATATAGCGAAGCAATAGCAATCACACAATGGGGAATATGTTGAAACTTTTTTAGTAAAATTTCTTGCTAATTGTAATATTAGTTGGATTTTTCTTTTTTTGTATGTTGAAGGTACGAGTGGATTAAGCTTGATATTTAGTTAATCGGTTTCCATTAGAGCAAGGGCGAAGCAGTTTTTGACATTAAATGGCTATAAATGGTGCCATTGAGGACCTCAAATCTCAAGGACTGCTAGTCTAATTTTATTTCAAGCAATGTCCAGGGCAGTGAATTTTGATTAAAATTTTGGCGTGTCTGAGCATACAAGCAATGTTGTCACACATTGTTAGTATTCTTTTGCGTGTGTTCATGATAAGATGCTTGTAAATTAGGAACTTCAAGGGAAATCAAACAGAAAACAAAAGGGGCACTATAACATGATAAAAAATAGAACCAGTACCAGAACAAAAATAGAGTTGTTAGTTGCACCACTGGCAGCCCAAAGAAAACTCACTATAACTTGAGTTTTAGTTGCCAAATGAGCTAGTCTAGTTTAAATTTTGGCATAATACTGATAGAGTGTAAATTCTACATATTTAGCACACATTTTTGCTTACACAAATAGATTTGATTCTGTTAAATTGTGAATATTTTTTGTCCTTTTTTTTGTGATTTGGAGCTGAAAATTGTTTGTCATTGTTTGCTACATCAGAGTGCTGATCGAGACTACTTGAAGGATGTATCTGTTCGACATCCTGAGATGAGAGCTCCCAAAGTACGTGATTCCTTATATTGGGGAAAACGAAAATGTCAAAGGATTTCCACAAAGGATTCAGGCCTCATAAATGCTGCAGTTTCTAGCTTAAATAAGTTTCCTGATGATGGAAGCTTTATGAGCAAAGTTCTTAGTCAGCAGAATAGTGATATTGCTGGTTCTGTTGGTTCTCACAAAAATCAATATGAATGTGTGGACGCGCTGTCTGAATTGATGAGTGCAAACCAACTGGCAGCCAAGGCTTTGCACCTTCGTATGAAAGGAAAACATGAAGAAGCTGATAAACTCATGGTAAGTCAGTGATCTTAGTTTTACATATTTTTGCTCAAAAGTTCTTATTAAGTTTTTATAATCATTGGAATTACTTATATCTTAGCTGATGCCATAGTAGACTGTAGAAGTATCAGAATTACATTCAAGTTTCTTTAGTAATAAATGGTTGGATACTTTATTAAGTTTTGGATCTTCTTTCTGTTGATAAAGAAAATTCCCTATAGAATCCTTGGTAATCATCTTTGGGTTTCTCTAATTCTAGCATATGCATCACAAGGTTTAACTTTGCTGTTCTACTTATTGTTATCTGTGAGGCTTCATCACTATTTTGCTATGACATTGGTGAGGGTTTTCTGTAATTATTTGTTGTTTGTTTCTCAGTACATCATATTGTTGTTTTTCTTAAATTTAAAATGGAAATGAAAAAAGTGCTTGTTATAAATGTATGGACTTATAGATACAGTTGTTTACAACTAAACGGTAGATTTTTATTATATTATTGGTCTTGATTTGTTATTTTTGAAAAATGAAACACAAATTCACTCTTGGGTAAATGATATGTTCAACTTAGTTGAATTGGGATTAAGGTTGGTAGGTGGATTGTTTTGTCTTCTTAAATGCATATGAATACATGGATTTATATCTCTTTTCAGTTTCTTACTTGAGCATCATCCATACCTAGGTTAAGCTAAACACCTGACCCTCGTAAATTCTAATGTCATTACACTTAGTTTTATGTAAATAGATTAGTGGTGTTAGTGGCCTGACATTTTGGGATTCATAAGTTGCTTTTCTGAATGTATTGTAAAAAGCTTTGGTGTTATTTTAAACATTCTTTGCATTTGCTAATTTGCTCCTATTGAGTATCTGATTTAGTGACTTGCTTTCTTTGCTTAGCAAGAGGTTGAGAACATAAAAGTAAAGCAAGTTACTGGTAAAAATTCTAGTGGACCTCAAAAGATCATAAGCACCAACAGGTAAGTTTGCATATTGTATATTTCTTATACTCCCTTTGTCCCATAATTTTTGTCTATTTTGCTTTTTTACACATATTAATAAAAGATAATATTTTTTATCAAATTTTCAATTATACCCATCTTAAAAATATTAAATTTATTAAATACTAATAGATGCTTTGAGAGGTTTCATGGAAATAAGATAAAATTAAATAGAGTTATAATAGTCAATTTGTATGTTATTATAGTGCAAAAAAGAAAATTGGACAGTAATCTTGGGACAACAAAAAAGGAAAGATGGATAAAAATTATGAGATGGAGGGAGTATTATATATTAATGTGTTTTTTTTTAGTATATTTATTCTATAATGTGATCAAAATTGATGATATAGTAGTAGAACTGGCAGTACCATTGATAATTCTAAGATTATTGTTGTTGATGTGGAGTGTTGATCATGAAACATGTGTGGCTCCATTCTTCAATTATTATTTTTTGGAATGCAACTCCTGATATTTGGTTTATTCTAGCAAGTATGAAAAAGGTTTTAAGCATGCATTTCCAAACCTGATTCAATATTCTTCATGCATTTTCCATTTTTCATTTGCTCTATTATTACTATTTTTTTCCTTCACAAATTTAATTGCTCTCCCTTCTGTAATCCTTTTATTTCTCTTTTTCTTCTTTATAGGTATGCTGTTCAAGATGTTTCTGCCCGAAGAAAGGAAGATGATGCCAATTGGCATCTAGTGCAAAAGATAATGCAGAATAAGCAATATAGTTTATCTGGTCGGGCAGATGATGAATATGATTTTGAAGATGGCCCAAGCCGAAAGGCTAGGAAAAAGGGTGTAGTTAGTGATCCTAATTTCAAGGAGAAAAATGTTGTTGCAAAGCGAATCTTGACTCAGCAAGAGCGTTGCCTTTTTTGTTTTGAGAATTCAAACAGGCCAAAACATCTTGTTGTGTCAATTGCAAACTTCACATATTTGATGTTGCCACAGTTGCAGCCTGTTGCTCCAGGCCATTGCTGCATCTTACCCATGCAGGTAAATTTGTATGCTTCTTCGATGAAAATATAAAATATGGACTTCTTAGCATGCTTTAGTAGGGGAAATAAATTCATTCTTATTTCTTTGGTAAAGGATAGGACATAGTTGAATTTTTTGTTATTATGAACTCAGCAAATGCATGTTCTATTCTAATAATATAGACTGTTTGGCCTTTCCAGCATGAATCATCCACAAGGACGGTTGACAATAATGTGTGGGAGGAAATTCGCAATTTCAAGAAATGCCTTATAATGATGTTTGCTCAGCAAGAGAAGGATGTAGTTTTTCTTGAAACAGTAATGGGGTTGGCACAACAACGCCACCATTGTTTGATCGAGTGCGTTCCTCTGCCTCGAGAAGTTGCTAAACAGGCCCCTCTATATTTTAAGAAGGTTAATTTTATTTTGTTTATTTTGTTTTGGCCTAATCACACTTCTTTATTCTTGAACTTTTACACTTTTTTCACCCCATCAAGAAATTTAAAGTTATCGATTTAGTATCAAAACGTCAACATTTGTACCAATTTATCATAAACCAATTCCCCAGTCAGTCACCCTCTATTGAAAAAGGGACACAAAAACAAATGCCCCCTTAAAATAAATAAATATCATTTGATTGTCTGTGTAATGATAAAGTTGGTAGTCACCTTTGTAATAAAAGCATTGTGGATATCTGATTAAAATAAAAACCTAATAGTCTGTTTAATTTTGAGTCATTGGTTTCCTTAGTATTAAAATAGTTATGTGAATGTCTGTCACATAGTTGTAGTTAAAGAATTCCGATTTGAAAGGTTCTTGTCAGTAATAAATTAATATGAACATTAAAGAATTCTGATTTTAAGGGCTAGTTTTATCATTGTTCTTTGGCCTAGGAATATGAGTTACATGGAGCAAATGCATGCATTCTTACATTGTTAATTTCTTGCTTTCATGAAAGATTTCTGATAAAAATTATTTTCAGGCAATTGATGAAGCTGAAGATGAGTGGAGCCAGCATAACGCAAAGAAGCTGATCGATACTAGTGTGAAGGGGTTGCGTGGTTCAATTCCCAAGGACTTCCCTTACTTCCATGTTGAGTTTGGCCCAGACAAGGGTTTTGTCCACGTCATTGATGATGAGACGCAATTTCAAAATAGCCTTGGACTCGATGTAATAAGAGGCATGCTGGGTTTGCCTGAGGAAAACATATATGGTCGCAGAAGGCACGAGTCAGTAAAGAAGCAAAAACAGTCCCTTTCTAATTTCGCAAGAGATTGGAAAATTTTTGATTGGACAAAACAACTTGATTAAATCTTCAAATTTTGTAAACTAGTCGCTTTTAAATAATATATTAGTTTCTAAAGTTTGTGCATTTTAGTATTGATATAAAATAATTTTGTACAGAATACATAATTAGCTTTACGAAAATAAACAAATATCTAACAATTTTTAAATATATATCATAGATAAATTTAAGCAGATTATATTAAGGATGAGCAATAAATGTTTATTAGTTTTCTCTTTGGTGTCCGACTCTTGTAATTTAAAAATTCAATTTGAAATTAATAAAAAATCATATCAAAATTTTTATATATTTTGTGTTATTAATATTGAGATTTTGAATATTAAAATTTATTAACCATGTATATGTTCAAGGCAACACTCTAAATTTACTCTATATTTTTATTTTTTAAAATTATTTGTGTGGAAAATGGAGCAATAGTAAATTTTTTTATAATATCTTTAATTATTTTGACTATTAACAAGTATATTTAAAATTTATGAGAAATATGGTTTTATTACTAAAAAATTTCAGCATTTGATATATATATATATATAACATAAAAAAGTTTAAATTTTAAGACAAGTTTATTTCAAATACTAAATAATTAAAATAATTATATCGTCTAGATAAAATTATTAAATTTAAGATTTTTAAAATTATTTATTCTTAAAAATAATGCAATAGCTAAATTTTAGTTATGTATAATGAAGAATCAAATAATGCAATAGCTAAATTCTTAAAAATAATGCAATAGCAATAGTAAATTGTTTATAATAATAATTTATTGAATTTAAATAAATTTTCAATTGTAAAAATTTCAGTTAAAAATATATACTCCCGTCCAATATTTTTTATTATGAAAAAATAATTTTTTTATTAATTTTTCAATTATATCTATTTTAAATATATTAAATTTTATTAAATTCTAAAATATATTTTGAGATATTTCTTGAAAATAAAATAAGATAAAATAAGTTATAATATTCAATTTATATAATAGTGTAGTCTAAAAAAAATTTTGATTTAGAATAACAAAAAAAAAAAATAGAAAAATTGTTATAGGAGGAAGGAAGTAATATATAACTTCTATCTAATTATTATAAGTATATTTAAATTTAAAGTGGATGGTATTTTTATTATTTGAATTAACTTTTAAGTTAATAAAATTTAAATTTTATATATATTTAAATTTATAAGTGGATAATGATTTTATAATTGAATATAAATTTTAAAGTAAATAATGATTTTATTATGTAAATGAATTTATAATTAATAAAAATTTAAATTTTAATATATATATATATATATATATGCTAAAAAGTAAATATTTATGGTATAAAATTATTAAAAATAACATATTTAAATATTAAATAATATTAAAAAACAAAAATTGATAATATAAAATTATAAATAATAACAATTATATAAATTCGTAATATATTTAAATTTTTTATTGTAATTTAAATTTTATAATATATATATATATATACATATATATTATAAAAATGTATAAGGTCTGTTGAATAAAATCAGCATCTAATAAATTTATAATTTGAGAATTTACAATTTTAATAATAATTATAACATTTTTATATTAAATTTATCGATAAAATTATTTATATTGAATTTCAGGCAAATCCACGTATTCAACCCTCCAATTTTCTTTAGTTATTTATTTTTAATTTTAAAAAAATTAATGATAGTTTTATTAATATCAATACTTGTTTATATCATTAAAACATTATTTTATTGATTGATTTTATTAATTTTTCTTAAAAGTACAAAAAAAAATCTAATTTTTTGGCTTAAAAAATTTTAATTTTTTTAGTTTTCATCTTCGCTATATGTATCATATGACTCTTCAGTGTCTTCTTCCTCTTCATTTTCATCTTCATATACCTTTTTCACCTCTCTAAATGGTTATTGCACATATTACAATTCATTAACATCTACATTAATTATAACACTTGAATCAAGTAGTATTGTAGAATCATCGAGTTCAATAGTTAGTACAATTTCTTAAGATCTTGAGACATCGTCATCTTGATAAACAATATCATTGTAGTTTGCTCATTTGAATTAATATTAACCATTGAAGGCTCGATGTTATAAGTGTTTCTAGCTTTGATTTTGAAAACTGCACACTAGTATCTTGATAAGTTTATTAAGCTAAAATAAATGTATTATTAGATGCTAGCCTTGATTTGACATTGATATTCACAAGACCATGTTAAGAATGGACTCTTGCCCCTCTATTGGTGTCAAACCATTTACATTTGAAAAAAATTATCTTATTTCTCTCTCTACTCTAACTCTAATACCTCATTCAACAAGCTATAATAATAACTTTCATATTCATTATAACTTCTTTTTACCCATACACCACTATTTAATATTTTCGCTCTCCACTATAATTATATGTATAGAATTTAAATCCATTCACAAAGTATCTCTTAGATTATTGAACTTTTCAGCTAGGCCCTTAAACTATTTGATAGATATAACTAGAGGTGAGCAGAATTCAATTCAAACCGAAAAAATTAACCGAACCGAATTAATTCAGAAATTCAGTTCCGTTTTTTATTCATTTCGGTTTAGTTTTTAGTTCAAAAAATTCGGTTATTTCGGTTCGATTCGATTTTGATCAGAAAAATTTGAAAAACTGAACCGAACCAATTAGTGATAATAGTATATTATTTTTGATAATATAGAGAGATTAGACCATAATCAAAATTAAAATATTTCAATTAAATTTTCAAATACTAAAAATAAAGTGTAAAAAATAAAAACCTATTAAAAAACCCAACTGATCAAACCAAATCGAATCAAACTGAATCAGACCGATTCAATTCAGTTCAGTTTCTATCCAAAATCGATTTGGTTTTCACAAATACTAAAATTTTAGTTTTTGGTTTATTCGGTTTGGTTCAGTTTTGAATCAAACTGACCGAATGCTCACCCCTAGATGTAACCATCAACTTCATTCCTTCCTACCTAATGTTGATGTAACACCCCTTACCCGTCTATAAAATAACTTAGTAAAGGATGCCACATACTATACTGTATGCAATTACATATGTGGACTTAAGATAGCTTTGACATTATAAATTGTTTTTTAGTTCGTTTAAATGCATGTTGATTCACAAAATAATTTTAAATGGAGAAACCGCAAAAGTCTCCCCTGTTTATTAGCAATTATCCCTGTGAAAACTAGTCATAAAATTTCAATATTTACTCATTTCACACTATTAAAACCACAAATAGAACATAATAACTTAAAATAGTAAACACATTTGTTTATATTCATACTATTTACAATACTCATTTACAGACTCTTGGTAGACTATTAATGTACATGCCAAACATAAACAACCTCTGGACAAATCTTGTGAACAACTGGTTATGATGATGTCTCTGTGCTGATGCAGAACCAGACCTCCTAACTGTTGCTTCCTCTATTTATTACCTGCGCATGGAAAATCCAATGCGCTGAGCTTATGCCCAGTGGGTGAATAACAACATATATATTCATTCAAGTATACTAGGAATAATCATGACATATATAATGAAATCATGTTATATAAAAGCACATAAATATTTTATGTGTCAATGGACAAATCAGGTCACTAAATTTTATAGCAGTAAGATTATTCATATTTTGGTAACCATCTTGTATGCATGCTAGCAAAGCATTAACAAGTCATATAATTAAATCTTAGCCCCTATAAACTCTTCGTAGGATCAACTAGCTAGATAAGGGAAAACTGTATCGGTATAGCACAAAGTGCCAAACTGTATGGCCTGGGGGCCGAATGCTGTGCCTGTATGGCTAAAAAGCCGAAAAAACTGTATGACACGTAATGTGTCGAAAATATCATATCATGTAGCCCATTAGGGCACAGGACTGCTAAACTGTATATGGCATGCCATACCCTTATGCTATCTATGACTCCCACTGAGGTTTACTAGGGCCAAGAATGCATAATTTCATGTTAAATATTTATTGGTACTAAATAAGCAATCACATCAATAAAAAGAGTCCTTAAAAGCATTCATATATGTGTAATAGAAAATATTCACTTATGAGCATATTATTCAGCCATAAACATTTTACTATGTCATCAAGAATATGTATGAAAAGTTTTAGTCTATTAAGCGAGCACGTGCGTAAAGCAGGCATGTCAAGCTAGCATGTGCGTAATTTGGCCACAAAGCTAGCATGTCAATCCCTTTTAGGTCAATATTTATATTTAGCTTTGTTTCTGCCTGAGATTGTATCACATTTTTAAGTATCTTATGGACACAATTAGACTCACTTTTCTTCATGAACGTTGTGTATTTATGTCTTAGCTTTCTAACAAGATATATTACATCTAATTCTGACCTTCCTAACTTAAGTTATGAATTTTTCTTTGCAACCTGCTCAATCAGGTCCTAACCAGTACAGTTTTGGTATCTGTTTTTAATCTAACAAAACCTATCATATGCATACATTTACATACAGATTCAAGCTTAACTTTCTCGTACAAAGTTTTAGGTATACTTTTCAGGGTTCATTTGGCACTGGTCTTAATTCATTTCATTGAGTAAATCATTAGTTATGGTCTAGGAGATACATACTGCTCCGGATGCACAATTCCCTGTGACCAGCTTAGGTTCACTAGCAATTTTCACATAATTAGCTACAGATTCAGAATTTGGTCACTTCATGAAAGTTTTAGATTTGTGTCTTAGCTTTCATTTGGTATATGTTAGGCTTAATTTAAATGATCACACAATAAGTTATGAGGTTTCTAACATAGACTGTCCTGTTGGAACCTATTCTGCCAGTTTTATGTTTTTGGTTCCCATGTTGTATCTATGTGCTTTAAACCTTCCAATCATCATTTCAACATTCATATTACATATCCATACAATCAAAGCAATATTTCCAGCAAGTAAAATCAACCCCTAATTTCACTTATTCATGACAGAATCAAAGGAAAACAGAAAGTCATACAAACACCAAACCTTTTGTAAATTCTTTTCAAAATCTTTAGGTACACCTTAGTTACTCTTTTTCCTTGCCTTTCCCCTTTGATGTACCTTCCTCCCTTTGAGTTTGTTCTTTACAAAGAATAAGAAAAACAGGAGCTTTAATTCATTTAACAACATATAATTAATTGAAACATGAAAGAATATGTTTACCTAATCTAGTTTTCAATTTCATCACTTACCACTTAAGCACCTTAACTTCTCTCCTTCTTTCCTCCCTTTCTATGGTTTCCTTGCTGGTTATTACACTTAAGAACAGATTTTGTGTGGCTGGAGATTTTATCTTTTTGGTGAAATATGGTGGAAATGGAAGATAAGAAAGCAAAAGCTTTTTCTCTTTCCTTTTGGTGTAGGTACGGCAAGGATGAAGCAAATGAAGACAACCCATTTCTTTCATGCTTAGTCATGTATGGCTAGGTGTCATATGGTGGGTTAGGTGTAAATATAGAAAAAGGTGGAGGGCAAACTTGGAATTTTACTTTTAAACTTTCCATATTCACACTTTCACCTACTAAACTTTTCCACATGTTTCAATTAGTTTTTAAACTTTCAATATTTATAGATTGACCTACTAATCTTACATTTTTAATATTTAGAAGTTCATTTTATTTAAGCAAGCACGTCGGTTTTAGGAAGCACCTCAAGCTAGCATGTCGGGAAACCCTTAAGCACCTCCCGATAGCAACTTGATTCCGACCTGCTTATCACGTTAGATACTTTATTTTAAGATATGTCTGTTTTCTTATTTGGGTTTTCTATGATCCAGTTATTACAGTTTAAGATGTTAAAATACTATTACTGGTCGTTCTTATTTTAACTCTACCTTTGGACGTATAACTCTATATGAAATGCAAGTTAGACCTCTAAACACAACTTTTAGTGCTCTATCTTTAAACGAATTGTGTGTCAGACGGCTATGGATAAGCTAGCACCTCCCCTAATTAGCTCGAGGTTAAGCTAGCACCTCCCCTGAAGCTAGTTATTCTAACTTCGGAATGGTACAATTGAAAGCTAATGGTTGCTTTATTTCTATCTGCAGGTTTTGGAATGTGACAATTCTCCCCCCCTTTTAAAAAGAATTTCGTCCTCGAAATTTACCTATCATGAATAGCTGGGGGTGTTGTTGCCTCATTAATTCCTCACTTTCCCATGTACCTTCCTCTGTTTTGTGGTTTCTCTAAAGAATCTTCACTAATGGAATCTTCTTATTCCTCAGCTCCTTTATTTCTCGTGCTAAAATCTTCACTGGTTCCTCCTCATAAGTCAAATCAGGTTGAATATCAATTGTCTCAGAAGAAATGACATGAGAAGGATCAGATCTGTATCTTCTCAGCATGGATACATGGAAGACATTATGTATCTTATCTAATCCAGGGGGTAATGCTAACCTGTAGGCTACCGGACCCACACGTTCAATTATCTCATATGGACCGATAAACCTAGGACTTAACTTTCCCTTTTTGCCAAATCTGAGCACCCTTTTCCATGGAGAGACTTTAAGAAATACTTTATCTCCAACTTCATATGCTATATCTTTTCTCTTCAAATCTGCATAAGACTTCTGTCTATCTGAAGCTGCTTTCAACCTTTCCTTGATAGTTCTTACTTTCTCTTCTGTTTCCCTCACCAAGTCTGGACCTATCACTTTAGCTTCACTGAGTTCTGTCCAGCACAATGGAGTTCTACATTTCCTTCCATATAATGCTTCATAAGGTGCCATTTTGATACTTGCTTGATAACTGTTGTTGTATGCAAATTCAACCAATGGAAGGTATCTCTCCCAGCTCCCTTCGAATTCAATAACACAACTTCTAAGCATATCTTCCAGTGTTTGAATTACCCTTTCAGATTGCCCATCTGTTTGAGGATGAAAAGCTGTACTAAAATTCAACTTAGTACCCAGTGCTTCATGCAATTTCTCCCAAAATCTGGATGTGAACCTCGGGTCCCTATCTGAAATAATGGAAAGAGGTACTCCATGTAATCGAACTATTTCAGTGATATATAATTCTGCATATTTCTCCAATGAGTAATCAGTTCTCACTGGCAAGAAATGAGCTGACTTAGTCAATCTATCTACAATCACCCATATGGCATCTTTTTTCCTTGGTGTCAGTGGCAATCCCACAACAAAATCCATAGTGATCCTATCCCACTTCCATTCTGGTATGGAAATAGGGTGTAAAAGACCAGATGGAACTTGATGCTCAGCTTTCACCTGCTGACAAGTCAGACATGTAGCCACAAATTCAACTATATCTTTCTTCATACCTGGCCACCAATAATGCAGTTTCAAATCTTGATACATTTTAGTGCTACCAGGATGCATAGCATATGAACTACTGTGTGCTTCCTCCAGAATGTTCTTCCTCAGGTCATCAACATTAGGTACACATATTCTGCCTTCATAATACAAATAGCCATCATCCTGAACCACATGTTTCTGCTTTTTTCCCTCTTGGACTTGCCTTATCCATAAAGTTGTTTCAGTATCCCCTTTCTGTGCTTCCTGGACTTGTTGAAGTAGATTGGGTCTAAGCTTTAGTTCTGCTATGATAGCCCCATTATTAGCTAAAGATAGACGGGCATTCAAAGCTCTTAAAGCAGCAAAGGATTTCCTGCTAAGTGCATCTGCTACTAGATTGGCTTTACCTGAATGATAGTCAATAATGCAGTCATAATCCTTAAGCAACTCTAACCATCTTCTCTGTCTCAGGTTAAGCTCCTTTTGTGTGGGCAAATACTTTAAACTTTTATGATCTGTATAGATATAACATTTTTCTCCATACAAGTAATGCCTCCATATCTTTAATGCAAAGACTATGGCTACTAACTCTAAATCATGAGTAGGGTAGTTCTTCTCATGTGGCTTTAATTGTCTTGAAGCATAAGCAACTACCTTCCCCTCCTGCATGAGTACACAACCCAGTCCATTATGTGAGGCATCACTGTAAATCACAAAATCTTTACCCGACTCTGGCTGTGTAAGGACAGGTGCCTCTGTAAGCATCTTTTTAAGCTTTTCAAAACTCTCCTGGCATTTGTCATCCCAGTCATATTTAACATTCTTGTGCAACAATTTAGTCAATGGGGCAGCAATGATTGAAAATCCCTTTACAAACCGCCTATAGTATCCAGCCAAACCCAGAAAACTCCTAATCTCTGCTACATTCTTAGGTGGTTTCCATTCAAGGATAGCTTCTATCTTTTTAGGGTCTACTCTGATTCCTTCAGCTGACACAACATGCCCAAGAAAGGATATATCATTTAGCCAAAACTCACATTTACTAAGCTTGGCATAAAGTTGTTTCTCTCTCAGAGTCTGTAATACTATTCTCAAATGTTGATCATGTTCTTCCTTAGTCTTTGAGTATATCAAGATGTCATCTATGAACACTACAACAAACTGATCCAGGTAGGGATGAAAGATGCGGTTCATTAAATCCATGAAAGCAGCAGGAGCATTAGTTAACCCAAAAGGCATAACAAGAAATTCATAGTGTCCATATCGGGTTCTAAAAGCAGTTTTAGAGACATCTGTTTCTTTTATCTTCAACTGATGATAACCCGATCTCAAATCAATTTTCAAAAAGACACTGGCTCCTTTTAGCTGATCAAACAAGTCATCTATTCGAGGCAAAGGGTATTTATTTTTAATTGTCACCTTATTTAATTGCCTGTAATCTATACACAATCTTAGTGTCCCATCCTTCTTTTTTACAAATAATACAGGTGCGCCCCAAGGTGAGATACTAGGTCGTATGAAACCCTTGTCAAGCAATTCTTGTAATTGTATTTTTAACTCTTTTAGTTCAGTAGGTGCCATCCTATAAGGAGCAATAGAGATAGGTGCGGTGCCTGGTATAACATCTATGGCAAATTCCACCTCTCTTTCTGGTGGTAACCCAGGAAGATCATCAGGAAAAACATCAGAGAAATCACACACTGTGGATATGTCATGCACACCTAGATTCTCCTTTTTGGTTTCAAGTGCACAAACAAGGTAGGCTTCACAACCCTTACTGATTAATCTCCTAGCTGTAGCGGCCGATATAATATTAGACAGGTAATCTGATCTCTCCCCTACAACTACCACATCATGATCTGCAAGTGTTTTTAATGTAATTCTTTTTGATCTACAATCTACTATTACCCGATGCTTAGATAACCAGTCCATGCCAAGGATTACATCAAATTCTCTAAAGGGTAACTCTATCAAATCACCATGGAAAGTCTGACCATGGATGGATATAGGACAATCCCTATATACTTTACTCACTATCACACTATGACCAAGGGGGTTGGTTACTATTATATCTTGGTTTAGAGAATCTGCCTGTAATTTCCCCTCATTGACAATGGGTAAACATATGTATGAATGTGTTGATCCTGGGTCTATTAATGCATGCACAGGTTTATCAAAGATTGAGAATGTACCAACAATCACATCTGGGGAGTCTATGTCCTCTTTAGCCCTGATGGCATAGGCTCTAGCAGGTGTTCTGAAGTCTGGTCTATCTACTGTTTCAGACACCCTTTGACTGGCTGAAGCTGCCCCTGTTTGATTACCTCTACCCCTTCCTCTTCCTCTAAATCCAGCAGGAATAGGCCTCTCTACTGGTGGTGCCGAAGATACCTGTCCTGTAATAACCGGCTAGACTCTGGTATCGGGATTCCTACCGTCCGGTGGAATCTCGGTTGTCGGAAACCTCTAGAGGGGTAAAACTATGATTTTATGAAATGTTTTCATGTATTACATGTTTTTAAGTAAGAAATTAAATGAGTTTTTTGCATGAAAAGTCTTTGGAGGAAAACCCAGGTTCGGCCGCCGAACTTTGAGGTTCGGCCGCCGAACATGCATGCTTTCGGAGGGACTTTAGGCGCCCGAATATTTTGAGTGAGGGAAATGCAGGTTCGGCCGCCGAACTCCAAGTTCGGCCGCCGAACCTTGCATGCATGCGGAGGCACTTTCGGCCCCCGAACGTGACCTGGCCAGCCACCTATAAAAGGGGCACTTAGCCGAAATGGGAGAGTTTTCTCCCATTTTCGACCTCAGCGAGCTTCCGACCTCCCTCTCCCAAATCTTGTGTTTTTCCTTCAATCCCCACCATTTTCTTTGAGTTTTAAGGTTCCACAAAAGTTTTTGAGTGTTTTTAAGCAAGTTTGGAGCTTGGAAGTCTTGGAGCTAAATCCCTCCATTTTCCGAGCTAGGGTCGTTCTTCCTCTAGATCTTCAAGAGGTAAGCTTCGATCTATGCTTCTTTTATGTTTTATGAAAGTTTTATGAAGTTTTAAAGGGTAGAATGCATGTTAGGGTATATGTTAAACCTATGGGTTTTGATGACTTTTTGAACAATGTAGCTTGATTGTGTGTGATTGGAGTGTTGTAGATGGGGTATATGCATGTTTGAGGCCCCTAGGAACTGGTATGCATGCTTTGGTTGAACTATATGCATGTTTGGAAGGTTTGGAGGCGAAATGTGCTAAGGGAGCCAAGTTTCTGCCCTTTGGCAGAAACCAGGTTCGGCAGCCGAAGGTACTTTCGGCCGCCGAACATGGCTGGGGAGGCAGGCCTTTCGGCTACCGAAGTTGCCCCCGAAAAGAGACTTTCGTCTCTGTCTGGCACTTTCGGCCGCCGAAGGTGCCGCCGAACCTACCTGAGTTTCGTCTCTGTCCAGGACTTTCGGCCGCCGAAGGTGCCGCCGAAAGTGCCCTGTTCAGCCATTTCTTGCATGTTTCATGTGATGTTTTCAGGATGTTTTAGGGGGTTTTTGGGGAGTATTTTAGAGTCATGTTCATGAATGTTTGGTCCCTCATTTGAGTCCACCTGTGTAGGTTCGGACCCGAGGAACCGAGACCCCCGGTTGTGAGATAGTCGTTCAGAGTTCGTTGTTAAAGCTTCAGTTACCAGGTGAGTGGAACAACCCCTTAAGTTTTAAAGTAAATGAATAAATGAATGAATCATAAAGCATTGCCCATGCATCATTATGCCATGCAATATTAGGTTGTTTGCATTAGATTTCACGAATATGTTGCATTGCATACTTTGTTGTTGATGTGGATGAATGTTGAGTGATCCATTAGCCCTTGTATGTCATGATAGCCTATGTGAGTCCAGGTGTGCCTGCTACGGCTCTACGCCCCTGGCACTATGACTGATTATGGAAGTCCAGGTGTGCCTGCTACGGCTCTACGCCCCCGGCATATATAAGTAAGAAAGATAGGGGCTAAATGGTGACAAGTTCATCCTTGTTGTGAAATGTTTGTGTTATGACGCATACATGAAAGCATGAATAAGAAAAAGAAAGAAAAAGTTATATAATAATAAAATGAATAATAATATACCTAAAAATGGAGGAATTAAAACAAATGTTTTTAGTTCTGCTCACTGGGCTCTTGTAGCTCACCCCACTCCCTTTATCCCCAGAGTTGCAGGTACAGGATAGATCAAGAAGTCGGCAAGAGTGAAGTCAAGTCTAGTATGTCGTAATAGATAGTAGTGGACATGAACTTGATGTAATGAGTATGTATGAACATGATGTAATGAATGATTTGATGATGTATTGAGGATTATAGTAGTGCTTGACCTAGAGGTGTGTGAATCCCCATTATGTACAGAGTGTTTAATGATTAATGATGTTAATGACTATGATTATCCAAGCTGTTATGTATGATGATGATACCCCATTGGAGTATTTGATGAGGACTCCAGTGTGGGGTTTATGTATGATTTTGTGCATGCACAGGTTCTGCTTGGATAAGATAAAAGAAAAAGTTTTACAGATCTTGTATATGTTGTTATGTATGGGATTCCACAGGTTTACAGGAGGTATGTAGGCTTGCTACGGGTCCCGGCGGCCTTAAGCCGATCTGGATCCTAGCGCCGGTAACGGGTCGGATTTCCGGGTCGTTACAGAGTGGTATCAGAGCCCTAGGTTCATATGATCGGACCTAGAGTGTCGGGCTCATAGATGTTCTAGAAGGTCAAGCACACTAGGAAAATCATGTCCACTAGGATAGGATGTAGAGTCCTGTCTATATGATGATATGATATGCCATGATGGTATGCATGTGCATAAATGCTATGATGTGATGCTATGTATGTGATGAGGGTTCATGTGTTTCCACATGAACCATGTGATGCTAATAATTGTTTATGCTATGTGCTGTTTTTCAGAAGATAGAATGAGAGGAACTCGTCGATCTGCACGATTGACTGGAGTGCCACCTCAGGACGAGGGCGCTGATGCCCGTCCTTCAGCTTTGCCTAGGGCAATGTCCAGTAGGTCCAACAGAGACAGAGTAGCTAGAGACCCTAGAAGGTCTTTGGATCTGGGTAGAAGCAGATCAGTAAGGGGAACAGTGCAGGGAGGAATGTCTGAGGATATGGAAGTAGATCAGAGGAGGGATGGCAGTCTCGGTGTGAGCATGCCGGAAGAGGGCATGGGAGAATCAGAAGGAGGCACTCAGGCCTCGAGTTATGTCCAGCCACATCACTACCCACCCTATTCACACCATCCAGGGTATTCGATGGGAGGTACATCGGATTACCCCAGTTTTAGCCCTTATCCTTCACATATGCCATACCCACCTCACTACCCACCATACTCTCAGTACCCCATGTACCCACCTCCACCTCCCTATACCAGTACAGCAAACCCTACCCCAGGGGATGTTGTACCTCCACCACCACCAGTATCTACTGTCCCGGAAACACAAGTACCCAAACCTACCTCATCTGGAGGGAGCAAGGTCAAGATGACCGATTACATGAAGTTGGGTGCTCCCCAGTACAGAGCAGGCGATGACCCATTTGAGTATCTGAGCAGGGTCAAGACTATTACAGATGAGATAGGGGCTGATGACAGTAGAGCCATTCAGATGGCTGGGTTCACACTGGAGTGCAAAAAGGCACGTGATTGGTTTAAGAACTATGTGAACCCGAGAGCGGACAGTATGTCCTGGGAGGAGTTCGCAAATGAGTTTGCAGGATGGGCTTTTCCTGAGAGCTCTAGAGAGCAGAAGATAATAGAATTTGAACAGTTGAGGCAGACTGATCAGATGAGTGTGGAGGAGTACACAGACAGGTTCCTGGAGTTGTTGCCATATGCTGGGCAGAATTTGGACACGGATCAAAAGAAGTCAAGTAGATATATTATGAGGCTGCACTCCAGGTATTCCTCTTTGATACAGTCAGCAGAGAGGGAGAGTTTCCATGCCATAGTGGATATGGCTAGGAGAATGGAGGCTTGTGCCATCGTTGAGGGGAAGGTAAAACAGTCAGTGGCACAGTCTTCTGGTTCCAAGACTCCAGGTGGGGAAAGGTTAGACTCTTTTTCTCTGAGTGCAGCAGTTGCAGGCAGTAAGAAGTGGGATAGAGGCCACAGAAAATCTAAGAAGAATAAGTTCTGGAACAAGATCAAGTCAGGTCTGGGTTTAGGCAGTGGCTCAAGCTCTGGCGCAGAGGTTACAGCATGTATGAGATGTGGGAGACCACACAAGGGAGTATGTCTGGCAGGGACAAACACATGTTTCAGATGCGGACAGGCGGGTCATTTGGCTCGAGACTGTCCTAGAGGAGCCTTTACAGCACCGTCTCAGCAGACAACCTCCGGCAGTGTGGTGCAGCCAGTAGCTCCAGCCGCAACACAGGCCAGTGGCAGAGGCAGAGAGAGAGGGTCAGCCTCTTCATCAGCAGGATACAGAGGCGAAGGTCCATCAGCTCCGGCACGGATCTTCACTATGACTCAGCAGGAGGCCAACACATCCAACACCGTGGTGGCAGGTAATCTCATCATTGGTTGTTCTGATGTGTATGCTTTAATGGACCCGGGTGCATCTCATTCGTTTGTTGCTCCGAGAGTCGTGGAGAGGGTAGGATTGATGGTCTCTGGGTTAGAGTGTCCCCTATGGGTCAGTGGACCCAAGTGTGACCCGTCAGTGGCAGAGGCAGTCTGCCAATGTAGTCCAGTTTTCATAGAGGGGAGATGCCTTTCCGCCGACCTCGTGGTTCTAGATTTGACAGATTTTGACGTCATTCTAGGGATGGATTGGTTATCAACCCATGGTGCTACCTTGGACTGTAGAGACAAGGTAGTCAGATTCAGAGATCAGGATGGGTCAGAGGTCGTCTTCAGAGGAGACAAGAGGGGTACACCTAGAGGTCTGATCTCAGCTCTTCAGGCTCGTAGGTTGCTTAGGAGGGGATGTCAGGGGTTTCTAGCTCATGTGAGGGAGTTAGATAGTCATGTCAGAGAGCCCGCCTCAGTGCCTGTGGTGAGAGAGTTCTTAGATGTTTTCCCAGACGAGCTGCCAGGGTTACCACCTGCTAGGGAGATAGAGTTCGAGATTGAGTTAATGCCTGGTACTAGACCGATCTCTATCCCTCCCTACAGGATGGCACCAGCTGAATTGAAGGAACTGAAGGAACAGTTGCAAGAGCTGGTAGATAAGGGTTTCATCCGACCGAGTACTTCACCTTGGGGTGCTCCGGTTTTGTTCGTGAGGAAGAAGGATGGATCCCTTAGACTTTGTATCGACTACAGACAGTTGAACAAGGTCACTACCAAGAACAAGTACCCTTTGCCGAGGATCGACGATCTATTCGACCAGCTAGCAGGAGCAGGTTGTTTCTCCAAAATAGATCTGAGATCAGGGTACCATCAGTTGAGGATAAGGAATGAAGATGTACCGAAGACAGCTTTCAGGACCAGGTATGGGCACTATGAGTTCCTTGTGATGCCGTTTGGGTTGACCAACGCCCCTGCAGCATTCATGGACCTCATGAACAGAGTATTCAGTCAGTATCTGGATCACTTCGTTATTGTCTTCATAGATGATATCTTAGTGTACTCCAGAAATGCAGAGGAGCATGCCCATCACCTGAGGACAGTTTTGCAGACCTTGAGAGAGCATGGCTTGTATGCCAAGTTCTCCAAGTGTGAATTTTGGCTTAGGAGCATTTCATTCTTGGGGCACATTGTGTCAGAACAGGGTATTGAAGTAGACCCCAAGAAGGTAGAGGCTGTAGCTAACTGGCCTAGACCCACCACAGTGACCGAGATCAAGAGTTTTCTGGGTTTAGCAGGTTACTACAGGAGGTTCGTTCAGGACTTCTCAAAGATTGCTGCTCCTATGACCAAATTGACAAAGAAGAATCAGAAGTTCATATGGACCGATCAGTGTGAGGAAAGCTTTGAGGAGCTTAAGAGGAGGTTGACTTCGGCACCGGTGTTAGCTCTGCCAAAAAGTGGTGATGACTTCTCAGTATATTGTGATGCGTCCCGTGTGGGACTAGGTTGTGTGCTAATGCAAAATGAGAGGGTGATCGCTTATGCTTCTAGGCAGTTGAAGAAGCATGAGCTGAATTACCCCACACATGACCTTGAGATGGCAGCAGTGATCTTTGCACTCAAGATGTGGAGGCATTACCTTTATGGGGTAAAGTGTGAGATCTTCACAGATCATAAGAGCCTGCAATACATCCTGAGTCAGAGAGAACTGAACATGAGGCAGAGGAGATGGGTAGAGCTGTTGAGTGACTATGATTGCAAGATTCAGTACCATCCGGGTAAGGCGAATGTTGTGGCAGACGCCCTAAGCCGGAAATCACTCGGCAGTCTATCCCACATTTCAGCAGAGAGGAGGCCGGTGGTGAAGGAGTTCCACAGACTTATGAGTGAGGGATTACAGTTGGAGTTGTCTGGCACAGGTGCCTTAGTGGCTCAGATGAGAGTGACACCCGTGTTTCTGGAACAGGTAGCTCAGAAACAGCATGAGGACCCAGAGTTGGTCAGGATAGCCAGAACGGTTCAGTCAGGCCAGAGTAATGAGTTCAAGTTTGATGATAAGGGGATCCTCCGCTACGGGAACAGATTATGTGTGCCAGATGACATTGGTCTGAAGGGAGATATTATGGGGGAAGCCCATAATACCAGGTATAGTGTTCACCCTGGAGCCACCAAGATGTATCAGGATCTGAAGAGAGTGTATTGGTGGCCAGCTATGAAGAAGGACGTGGCACTGTTCGTGTCAGCCTGCGATGTGTGTCAGAGGGTGAAACTAGAGCATCAGAAGCCGGCTGGAATGTTGAATCCACTACCGATTCCAGAGTGGAAATGGGAGAATATAACTATGGACTTCGTAGTGGGGTTACCGGCGACGTCCAACAGATTGGACTCCATATGGGTGATTGTGGACAGACTCACCAAATCTGCTCACTTCATCCCTGTCAGGAGTGGTTACTCTGTGGACAAGTTGGCGCAGGTGTACGTAGATGAGATTGTCAGACTGCATGGGGTCCCGGTATCTATAGTGTCAGATAGAGGGCCCCAGTTCACCTCCAGGTTTTGGCGGAGTCTGCAGAACGCTATGGGTACCAGATTAGACTTCAGTACTGCCTTCCACCCACAGACAGACGGACAGTCAGAGAGGACCATCCAGACAATAGAGGATATGCTCAGAATGTGTGTGCTAGATTTTGGCGGTTCTTGGAGGCAGCATCTACCTTTGGTGGAGTTTGCCTACAATAACAGCTATCATGCTAGCATAGGGATGGCTCCATATGAAGCTTTGTATGGGAGGAAGTGCAGATCACCTATCTGCTGGGAGGAAGTAGGAGAGAGGACTCTTGCGGGTCCGGAGTTAGTAGAGCTTACCAGCAGGGTGGTGCCCATAATCAGAGAGAGGATCAAGACTGCTGCTAGTCGGCAGAAGAGTTATGCAGATATCCGTAGAAGACAGCTAGAGTTTCAGGAGGGGGATTTGGTTTTGCTCAAGGTGTCTCCTATGAAAGGAGTGGTTCGGTTCGGGAAGAAGGGTAAGTTAGCTCCACGGTACATCGGTCCTTTCGAGGTGCTTCAGAAGGTCGGTAATGTGTCGTACAAGCTAGATTTGCCTGTTTCGATGGAGAGAATCCATCCGGTTTTCCATGTTTCTCTGTTACGGAAGTACGTGTCAGATCCGAGCAAGGTTCTTAGTGAGCCTGATGTGGAGATCCATGAGGATCTCACCTATGTAGAACAGCCAGTGCGGATCCTAGACACTCAGATCAGAAAGCTGAGGAACAAGGAAATCCCGATGGTGAAGGTCCTTTGGAACCACCACAATATTGAAGAATGCACCTGGGAGACACGGGAGTCCATGCTCCAGCAATACCCCCAGCTGTTTTGAGGTGAGTGTTAGTTGTTCTATGTGATATATTGTATGTTATGATTGATGCCATGCTTTGTATGTTGGTTGAGGAACATTCGGGGACGAATGTTCTTAAGGGGGGGAGAATGTAATAACCGGCTAGACTCTGGTATCGGGATTCCTACCGTCCGGTGGAATCTCGGTTGTCGGAAACCTCTAGAGGGGTAAAACTATGATTTTATGAAATGTTTTCATGTATTACATGTTTTTAAGTAAGAAATTAAATGAGTTTTTTGCATGAAAAGTCTTTGGAGGAAAACCCAGGTTCGGCCGCCGAACTTTGAGGTTCGGCCGCCGAACATGCATGCTTTCGGAGGGACTTTAGGCGCCCGAATATTTTGAGTGAGGGAAATGCAGGTTCGGCCGCCGAACTCCAAGTTCGGCCGCCGAACCTTGCATGCATGCGGAGGCACTTTCGGCCCCCGAACGTGGCCTGGCCAGCCACCTATAAAAGGGGCACTTAGCCGAAATGGGAGAGTTTTCTCCCATTTTCGACCTCAGCGAGCTTCCGACCTCCCTCTCCCAAATCTTGTGTTTTTCCTTCAATCCCCACCATTTTCTTTGAGTTTTAAGGTTCCACAAAAGTTTTTGAGTGTTTTTAAGCAAGTTTGGAGCTTGGAAGTCTTGGAGCTAAATCCCTCCATTTTCCGAGCTAGGGTCGTTCTTCCTCTAGATCTTCAAGAGGTAAGCTTCGATCTATGCTTCTTTTATGTTTTATGAAAGTTTTATGAAGTTTTAAAGGGTAGAATGCATGTTAGGGTATATGTTAAACCTATGGGTTTTGATGACTTTTTGAACAATGTAGCTTGATTGTGTGTGATTGGAGTGTTGTAGATGGGGTATATGCATGTTTGAGGCCCCTAGGAACTGGTATGCATGCTTTGGTTGAACTATATGCATGTTTGGAAGGTTTGGAGGCGAAATGTGCTAAGGGAGCCAAGTTTCTGCCCTTTGGCAGAAACCAGGTTCGGCAGCCGAAGGTACTTTCGGCCGCCGAACATGGCTGGGGAGGCAGGCCTTTCGGCTGCCGAAGTTGCCCCCGAAAAGAGACTTTCGTCTCTGTCTGGCACTTTCGGCCGCCGAAGGTGCCGCCGAAAGTGCCCTGTTCAGCCATTTCTTGCATGTTTCATGTGATGTTTTCAGGATGTTTTAGGGGGTTTTTGGGGAGTATTTTAGAGTCATGTTCATGAATGTTTGGTCCCTCATTTGAGTCCACCTGTGTAGGTTCGGACCCGAGGAACCGAGACCCCCGGTTGTGAGATAGTCGTTCAGAGTTCGTTGTTAAAGCTTCAGTTACCAGGTGAGTGGAACAACCCCTTAAGTTTTAAAGTAAATGAATAAATGAATGAATCATAAAGCATTGCCCATGCATCATTATGCCATGCAATATTAGGTTGTTTGCATTAGATTTCACGAATATGTTGCATTGCATACTTTGTTGTTGATGTGGATGAATGTTGAGTGATCCATTAGCCCTTGTATGTCATGATAGCCTATGTGAGTCCAGGTGTGCCTGCTACGGCTCTACGCCCCTGGCACTATGACTGATTATGGAAGTCCGGGTGTGCCTGCTACGGCTCTACGCCCCCGGCATATATAAGTAAGAAAGATAGGGGCTAAATGGTGACAAGTTCATCCTTGTTGTGAAATGTTTGTGTTATGACGCATACATGAAAGCATGAATAAGAAAAAGAAAGAAAAAGTTATATAATAATAAAATGAATAATAATATACCTAAAAATGGAGGAATTAAAACAAATGTTTTTAGTTCTGCTCACTGGGCTCTTGTAGCTCACCCCACTCCCTTTATCCCCAGAGTTGCAGGTACAGGATAGATCAAGAAGTCGGCAAGAGTGAAGTCAAGTCTAGTATGTCGTAATAGATAGTAGTGGACATGAACTTGATGTAATGAGTATGTATGAACATGATGTAATGAATGATTTGATGATGTATTGAGGATTATAGTAGTGCTTGACCTAGAGGTGTGTGAATCCCCATTATGTACAGAGTGTTTAATGATTAATGATATTAATGACTATGATTATCCAAGCTGTTATGTATGATGATGATACCCCATTGGAGTATTTGATGAGGACTCCAGTGTGGGGTTTATGTATGATTTTGTGCATGCACAGGTTCTGCTTGGATAAGATAAAAGAAAAAGTTTTACAGATCTTGTATATGTTGTTATGTATGGGATTCCACAGGTTTACAGGAGGTATGTAGGCTTGCTACGGGTCCCGGCGGCCTTAAGCCGATCTGGATCCTAGCGCCGGTAACGGGTCGGATTTCCGGGTCGTTACATGTCCCCTAGGACAGTCTCTCATAAGATGCTCAGTAGATCCACACCTGAAGCATGCCCCTGTTAATTTTCTGCAGGGTCCCAAATGCCTTCTACCACAATGCTCACATATAGGGTATTGTCCCCTGCCTACACTTCCTGAACTGGCTACAGAAGTACTAGTTTGCTGCCCAAACCTCCCTGCAAAACTCTGCGCTAGTGGCTGCCTTTGTCTTTGTACTTGACTCTGCCCTGATAACTGAGCACCTATTTGTCTCTTCATAGGTGCTTGAGAGGCTGAGGATTGCCCCTGCATCTGGGTTTGCCCTCTCTTCTGTTGCCCTTTCTGTCTCCAGCTCTGTTCTTCTTCTTTTATCTTCTCTATATTCAACGCTGCATTTACCAGAGTAGAGAACTCTTTGATGGAATGGGCTGCCAAAAGCACCCTAATGTCATTATGCAAACCCTGCTCAAATTTCTTACATTTAGCTTCCTCTGTAGGCACCATTTCCCGGGCATACTTACTCAGTCTGATGAAATCTTTTTCATACTCGCTAACAGTCATCCTGCCCTGTCTCAAATATAGGAACTCTCTTTTCTTCTCATCCATATATAAATCTCCTATATACTTCTTTCGAAACTCAGCCAGAAATAATTTCCAAGTCTGCTGCTCAGACTGAACTGTCTGTGATGTGGTGTCCCACCACTGATAGACCTCTTCTTGTAACAAAGCAACTGCACAAGCCACACTGTCTGGTGGTGTGCACTGAAGCTGCTGCAACACTCTCTATGTACTTTGCAGCCAATACTCTGCTGCTGGAGCATCATCTTCTCTTCTGCCTTTGAATTCCATAGCTCCATATTTTCTAAGCTTGTCTATTGGTGGTCTAGCAGGAGCCTGCATAGGTACTGCAACTGGTGGTGGCACCTGAGGTGCTGCCCCTGAAACTCGTCTAAACATATCTGCCAGCTGTTGTAAAAATGCATCCTGTCCTTGCCTATCTTCACCATGAGGGGCTGGTGCAACTGCTGGCTCAATGGGTTCTGAGGGGGCATGACTTCCCACCTCCTCATCTATAGCACGTTGTGATTCCTCAGACATCCTCTCTGAACAATTAAAAACACAAAATAGGCCTGCATCAATTTTACAGAGATACATCATAACCTTGATACACTTGGCATGTACATTAAATTATGCTATATCCTAGAACCGCCTAAATCTCTGCTCTGATACCAAAAATGTAACACCCCTTACCCGTCTATAAAATAACTTAGTAAAGGATGCCACATACTATACTGTATGCAATTACATATGTGGACTTAAGATAGCTTTGACATTATAAATTGTTTTTTAGTTCGTTTAAATGCATGTTGATTCACAAAATAATTTTAAATGGAGAAACCGCAAAAGTCTCCCCTGTTTATTAGCAATTATCCCTGTGAAAACTAGTCATAAAATTTCAATATTTACTCATTTCACACTATTAAAACCACAAATAGAACATAATAACTTAAAATAGTAAACACATTTGTTTATATTCATACTATTTACAATACTCATTTACAGACTCTTGGTAGACTATTAATGTACATGCCAAACATAAACAACCTCTGGACAAATCTTGTGAACAACTGGTTATGATGATGTCTCTGTGCTGATGCAGAACCAGACCTCCTAACTGTTGCTTCCTCTATTTATTACCTGCGCATGGAAAATCCAATGCGCTGAGCTTATGCCCAGTGGGTGAATAACAACATATATATTCATTCAAGTATACTAGGAATAATCATGACATATATAATGAAATCATGTTATATAAAAGCACATAAATATTTTATGTGTCAATGGACAAATCAGGTCACTAAATTTTATAGCAGTAAGATTATTCATATTTTGGTAACCATCTTGTATGCATGCTAGCAAAGCATTAACAAGTCATATAATTAAATCTTAGCCCCTATAAACTCTTCGTAGGATCAACTAGCTAGATAAGGGAAAACTGTATCGGTATAGCACAAAGTGCCAAACTGTATGGCCTGGGGGCCGAATGCTGTGCCTGTATGGCTAAAAAGCCGAAAAAACTGTATGACACGTAATGTGTCGAAAATATCATATCATGTAGCCCATTAGGGCGCAGTACTGCTAAACTGTATATATGGCATGCCATACCCTTATGCTATCTATGACTCCCACTGAGGTTTACTAGGGCCAAGAATGCATAATTTCATGTTAAATATTTATTGGTACTAAATAAGCAATCACATCAATAAAAAGAGTCCTTAAAAGCATTCATATATGTGTAATAGAAAATATGCACTTATGAGCATATTATTCAGCCATAAACATTTTACTATGTCATCAAGAATATGTATGAAAAGTTTTAGTCTATTAAGCGAGCACGTGCGTAAAGCAGGCATGTCAAGCTAGCATGTGCGTAATTTGGCCACAAAGCTAGCATGTCAATCCCTTTTAGGTCAATATTTATATTTAGCTTTGTTTCTGTCTGAGATTGTATCACATTTTTAAGTATCTTATGGACACAATTAGACTCACTTTTCTTCATGAACGTTGTGTATTTATGTCTTAGCTTTCTAACAAGATATATTACATCTAATTCTGACCTTCCTAACTTAAGTTATGAATTTTTCTTTGCAACCTGCTCAATCAGGTCCTAACCAGTACAGTTTTGGTATCTGTTTTTAATCTAACAAAACCTATCATATGCATACATTTACATACAGATTCAAGCTTAACTTTCTCGTACAAAGTTTTAGGTATACTTTTCAGGGTTCATTTGGCACTGGTCTTAATTCATTTCATTGAGTAAATCATTAGTTATGGTCTAGGAGATACATACTGCTCCGGATGCACAATTCCCTGTGACCAGCTTAGGTTCACTAGCAATTTTCACATAATTAGCTACAGATTCAGAATTTGGTCACTTCATGAAAGTTTTAGATTTGTGTCTTAGCTTTCATTTGGTATATGTTAGGCTTAATTTAAATGATCACACAATAAGTTATGAGGCTTCTAACATAGACTGTCCTGTTGGAACCTATTCTGCCAGTTTTATGTTTTTGGTTCCCATGTTGTATCTATGTGCTTTAAACCTTCCAATCATCATTTCAACATTCATATTACATATCCATACAATCAAAGCAATATTTTCAGCAAGTAAAATCAACCCCTAATTTCACTTATTCATGACAGAATCAAAGGAAAACAGAAAGTCATACAAACACCAAACCTTTTGTAAATTCTTTTCAAAATCTTTAGGTACACCTTAGTTACTCTTTTTCCTTGCCTTTCCCCTTTGATGTACCTTCCTCCCTTTGAGTTTGTTCTTTACAAAGAATAAGAAAAACAGGAGCTTTAATTCATTTAACAACATATAATTAATTGAAACATGAAAGAATATGTTTACCTAACCTAGTTTTCAATTTCATCACTTACCACTTAAGCACCTTAACTTCTCTCCTTCTTTCCTCCCTTTCTATGGTTTCCTTGCTGGTTATTACACTTAAGAACAGATTTTGTGTGGCTGGAGATTTTATCTTTTTGGTGAAATATGGTGGAAATGGAAGATAAGAAAGCAAAAGCTTTTTCTCTTTCCTTTTGGTGTAGGTACGGCAAGGATGAAGCAAATGAAGACAACCCATTTCTTTCATGCTTAGTCATGTATGGCTAGGTGTCATATGGTGGGTTAGGTGTAAATATAGAAAAAGGTGGAGGGCAAACTTGGAATTTTACTTTTAAACTTTCCATATTCACACTTTCACCTACTAAACTTTTCCACATGTTTCAATTAGTTTTTAAACTTTCAATATTTATAGATTGACCTACTAATCTTACATTTTTAATATTTAGAAGTTCATTTTATTTAAGCAAGCACGTCGGTTTTAGGAAGCACCTCAAGCTAGCATGTCGGGAAACCCTTAAGCACCTCCCGATAGCAACTTGATTCCGACCTGCTTATCACGTTAGATACTTTATTTTAAGATATGTCTGTTTTCTTATTTGGGTTTTCTATGATCCAGTTATTACAGTTTAAGATGTTAAAATACTATTACTGGTCGTTCTTATTTTAACTCTACCTTTGGACGTATAACTCTATATGAAATGCAAGTTAGACCTCTAAACACAACTTTTAGTGCTCTATCTTTAAACGAATTGTGTGTCAGACGGCTATGGATAAGCTAGCACCTCCCCTAATTAGCTCGAGGTTAAGCTAGCACCTCCCCTGAAGGGTAATATATAGTCTCAGTATCAGGTTTTGCCCTTCCTTTTCATAGTCATTCTAATTCAATTCATGAGGAGGGTCAACTCAGGAAGGATCAGAGATTTCTAGGTCTAACTAGAGTTCTATACCTTTGATTCCAGCCAGGAGGTAATATCATATTGATATTGATAGTACGCTTTGTCAGTTAAGTTTTTATTCTTTGCCTTTGGCCTACTGTACTTTATCTCTACACCGAACCGAACCTTAGGGTTACTTCACTACCTGTTCTAACTTCGGAATGGTACAATTGAAAGCTAATGGTTGCTATTTCTATCTGCAGGTTTTGGAATGTGACAGTTGAAACATTAAGTTAGAAGTTAATTAAGTTATTTGATAGGTGTAACCATCAACTTCATTATTTCCTACCTAATGTTTAAACATTAAGTTAGAATCATCACTTGCAATACTTACATACTCCTTTAATCAATTAGCAAATTTTCACTCTCGCACTTGCTCAACTTGTTGATCGTTGATATTTGGTATTGTTTCTTGTAAATGAGAAATTGAGAATTAAACATCCTACACCAAAAAGTATTTATCTAGTATGAATTATATTTTATATGATTAATATATTAGTACTTATTTTAAATCACTTACTCAATAAACAGATCAATTTTTAAACTATTTAACAATACATATTATGAGCCATGCAGTTCTCCTCACACTTATACATGGGATTTCAATCATATAAACGCAACAAAGTTTGTTTGAGAGAAATCATGGATCATCCAAAGATCACTTGAAGAATTTTGGAAGGAATTTTTAATTCTATTCCAATTATATTGATCTTTACAAAGTTTGAGTATTTATACACAAAGAATCAACATAATTTAAGAATATTTATAATAAAAATAAAATCTCTATAATTAAGCCTAATTAGGATTTTAAAGATCTGAATCCTCATAGTTAGGAATCTTCTATATTGGTCAACACTCCCCCCTCAAATTAGATATTACACATGCCCAACTTGCAAACCAAGGTGTGATATATCTTGTTGTTGAGCCCTTTGTTAAACACATCAGCTAGCTGTTCATTGGAAGTTGCATGATCTAATCTCAAGACACCATTTATTAACTTCTCTTTAATAAAGTGTCAATCGATCTCTATGTGCTTCATTCGATTATGTTGAACCGAATTGTGAGCTATAATGATGGCAGCTTTATTGTGACAATACAAGAGCAATTTGTCCCTCTCCAATAGTTTCAATTCCTTTAACAATCTCTACAACCATAGAAGTTCACAAACACCTTGTGTCATCGCTCTATATTCTGCTTCAGCACTTGATCGAGAAATAATACTTTGCTTCTTGCTCCTCCAAGTGACAAGGTTTCCTCCCACAAAAGGACTGATCTTCCCTACAAACTTTTACATCATCAATATGGAGGAAGACAAGACTAATGCAACATTCGATATCCTCTTGGAAAAGCCTTTCCTTAGCATAACTAGGACAAAAATCGATGTACATGATGGCACATTGACTATAGAATTTGATGAAGAAGTGATTAAATATAATGTTTATAATTCTTTGAAATTTCCTAGTGATGTAACTAATGGTGATAGTATTAATATTCTTGATACTTTGAGCCAAAATGCATTTGAGTTGAGCCATGATGACAAGCTAAATGTTGTTTTATGTAGAACTCCGGTCACGGGCAGTTTGGAGGATCAGAATTCCATGGCGTGCTACACTTCTTGCTTGGTCATGTTAGAATTCCTTTCCCTTCACTGATTACTTGAGCCTTGTCTTATGCTTTGCCCACATCAACTTGACCAGGAGAGTATTGTTCTAATTCTTTTTGTATAACTTTTTATTTTTCCATGCATTGAGAGTAATGTGTTGGTTAAGTGTGGGGGAGGAAAACTATATATGCTGCATTTTTATTTTATTCAGTATTTTTTATTTTTCATGTATTTCCTTATACTTTTTTTATTCATCTTGGTAGGAATTTTGGCTAAACATTGCAATTTAATTATTTCACTCTGTTTTAAATTCTTGAAAATTTGGATTGAATCATAAACAATATGTTAGTATTGATGTGGGTGATAGTCTTGGTTACATTATTTACATAGTCTTGAAGCATAAATAGTTGAGCTTGAATAAGATGCGTGTGCTTGCATGATTAAGGCACTAGTGGAGTATAACTTGGATCTGCTAAAGCCATGAATTTTTAATTTTTTATAAAACTTTTGTCAAAGAAATAAGGTGTTTAAGGTACCAAAGAAAAAAAAAGTACAAAATAAATCTACTCCACTAGTTAAGTGACCATAAGTAGTGCTAGTAGCCACTTGAAAGTGTGACCAATTGAGTAATCGGAGGTGGGTATGACAAACATGTACCTTCGCGTCAAAAGAGTAGTGACACTCCAAGCAAGAGATGAATAAGTGCTCATAAATAATAATAATAAAAAAAGCCTTGGATACTTTTTTTTTTTTAGATTTAAGAATCAGTTTTGAATAACAATAAAATTGGCTAAGATAAGGTTTAGTGACTACTCTATGAATGTTACTTGGCTATTTGTATGATTGAGTGTGAATAACATGAGCTTTCCTATTTTTGAGATTATTGTTTGCAATATGACTCTTGGAATTGTTAGTTATATGCATATTGATATACTATTGTGCTTTAATCCAAAAGTCTAGATGAAATAGTGGAGTTGATAATCTAAATTGTTGGAATGCTTGAGGGCAAGCATGGTTCAAGTGTGGGAAATTTTGATAGAGAAAAAAATTAAGTATATATTCTCCTTTTCTATAACCTATCTAAGTAATTTTCTATTATTGTCATGTTTTTGCAGAAAAGCAAAGGATAAAAAAATGAGCCAAAATTAATGAGAAAAGAAGTTAATTATGTGTAGTGGTTGAACAGGCTAGACCAAAGATTTGCCCAAATCTTTGGGTAAATCTTCGAACAGTAGCAGAAGCGGATCTGATGCGGAAAAAGAAATAAAATACATCACCATTTAAGAATGCATGATCTCACGCGTTTCAGTCTAGATTTCACGGCATAACCTCTCCCAAAGATCAATGAATATCCATTCCTCTTTGGAAACAAATCAAGAGAGTTATTTTATTGAAAATATTCAAATCAAACTCTTTTAGGAAGAAATTTCAAGAGGATTTTTCTAGGGTTTTGCTATTTAAATACTTTTTTAATGGAAGTAGCCGGCATCTCTCTTCCAACCAAATTCTCTTCTTATTTTTTTGTGTTTTCTTGTAGCCATGTGTGGTTAATTTCTTTGTTTCTAGTGAGAGATAGGTTGAAATTTCAACTTCTTCATGAATTGTGAGATCTAAACATTATTTTTTATATTTTAATCTTCCATTATTTATGCAATTTGAGTTCTTGTTATTATTATTGCTTTGATAATTGACTAATAGGGCCCGATGTTCATATTTATAAGATAACATATTGTTCCTCAATATAAATTTTCTTAAATAATTTGATATTTGTTGTATTTAACAAATTATACAAGACTAGATATTGCATTTGATGTAGCTAAGTTGGGTAGACACACTCATAATCTAAGTTACACACTAGAATGCTTTAGAAAGAATTTTTAAATACCTTAAAGGTACAACTAATTATGATTTGCACTTTTGTGGTTTTCCTATTGTTATGAAAGGCTAGAATGATGCACATTTTATTTTAAATTCAAAGGATCTTTATTTTTATAATAGATGGTGGAGCAATATCTTAGAACTCTGCTAAACAAACTATAATTTCTCAGTTTACTATGAAAGTAGAACTAGTAGCGCTAAATGCTACTAGTAGTGAAGTAGAATGACTTAGAAAGTTTTTATCCGACATACCTTTTTTAAATAAGCCTATAACTCCATTTTCTATGCATTGTGATAGCCAAGTAACCATAACTAAGGCTAAGAGTAAAAATTTTAATAAGAAAAGGAGACACTTAATAGTTAGATATAAATATATACATCATTTATTATCTCATGGTATAATTTCTTTATATTTTATTAGGTTTGCAAAGAATATTGCAGATCTGCTCACCAAGAATTGGTGCGCCTATAAATACTTCAAACATCAAGGAGAATGGGATTGAGACCCATCAATTAGTTACCACGGTAGATACCTATCTTTAGATGTATGGTGATCCCATAAATAAAGTTTAATAGGTAAAAGACGAAATTGTTTAGTAACTTGGGAGAGCATATTTATTATTTTACATTTTTGCAGGAGAGTACTGAGTTCCATTCCTATAGTGTTATGCTTTCTGCTGTGATAAAAAGGAAGAATTTGATTTTGAATGAATTCGAAGGCATATATTTTTGCAAGGCAATGATCACATGTCACTGTTATCGAGAATTCACCTAGTGAGTGTGATCGTGGAGTCGCTACTGTGAAAACTTTTGTCATTTTAAGGATACTCATGAATTTGATACATGCGCATGACTGGAAAGCGTGAAACTGATATAACCTTGATGGCTTCCCATACTGGTGCAGTGAACATTATTCTGGTCAAAAGAGCCTAGTTCAAAAATTTTATGTTACTATGGTTTCTTTAGAATAACTTCATTAATATTATGTGTAGGTTCAAACCCTAAAAGTATTTGACACATGTTATACAATATTATATGCTCAGATATAATTTATATTTTCAATCATGTGAGGGACTGTTAGAAATATTTATTTGATTAAAAATTTTGTTTTAATCAGTAAAACATTATTAGTTACTAAACTTTAGGCAAGTTAAGATTGCTTGCTGATTTTTCTATCTGAAACTCAGTTAGGATAATGTCTATTTTGTCTCATAAAATCTTTTTTATTTTTTAATCAGTTAAAGAGTTTAACATTAACTTTTTTCTGTTTATATATATATTTTTTCTTAGTCCAAGCAGGTACTACCACTAGCAAATAAAAAATAAAAAAGTTATTTTATCTTTTGAAATCACTTACACACTAAATTTATTTTTTTATAATACTATATATTGTTTCAATATCTGAACATTGAAAATAATAGGTTCTGAAAATTTTTAGCAATACACAATGATTTCAACAAATTGAAGTATCTTGTGAGAGGGATGTGGTAGATTAATACTTGATGCAGACAGGTTGTTTCCTTTCAAAGGACAGGGCAAATATAGGCATGCTTCAATCCACATATTCATAGGATATTCTACACCTTTTCTTGATTTAGTTGCGGTTTGATATATTATTATTATTATTATTATTATATTTGCAATTCTTGCTTATTTTTCTATTTACTTTCTATCTTGGTTTATATCTAATTTTGTTATTTGTTCTTCTACCTTAAAAAATCCAAGGACAACTCAAGTTATAGAAATAGCTTTAAACTCTAAAATTCAATTTGAAGTACTTTAGCTATAAGGAGGTCTTTATAACAACAAATGGCTTCAAAGAAATGGTAGGAAGGGGATCTTTTGGCATCATTTATAATGGGGCAATAGAAATGGGTACTAAAGTTCTAGTTGCCATCAAGAAATTGAACACAATAGTTGAAGACGATGAGAAAGAGTTCAGGGCTGAAGTAAAGTGATTAGCCAAACACACCACAAGAATCTAGTTCGGCTTGTAGGATTCTATGATGAGGGACAACACTGGTTATTAGTATATGAGTTCTTGCGCAATGGAACACTAGCAAACTTACTTTTTACAAAGGCAAAACTCAATTCGAACTAGAGAACCCAGATAGCATTTGGAATTGCTAGAGGAATTGTATACCTACATGAACATTGTAACACTCTAAAACTTTAGATCTAACCATTTGATGTATTATTAACCATTTACATCTTCTTAAAAACTTGTTTAAATAATAAGAAAAGCAAAGATTTAGACATATTTTTTGGAAATCTAAGGGTTACAGTAACCCAAACTTGAAGATAAGAGGAAAACGATTTTCGGAGGTCTCCAAGGTTTAAAAACTTAGATTCAAGTCAAATCTTCAAAAACAAGAGAAGACTCCTGAACTTTCTAAGATATTTGAAGGAAAAATAACAAGAACGACAAAGGGAGGGCAATGACTCACCTCTGTCCGAAAATGGAGAGAAAACCCTCACATTTTCGGGCTGAAGGCCTCTTATAGGTGACTAGACAAACCACCTTCAGGGGCCGAAAGGGGAGGTCCCGTGGCGACACCACCTGCGGCAGCTGAACTTGAAGGTTCGGCGGCCGAACCTGGAATTTTCCTTCCAAAACTATTTTCTTTCTTTTTAATTTAAAGCCTTAAAATTTTCGAAATTCATTTTATAAAAACCTTATTTTACCATGGAGATTTCAGCTTCGAGATTGCGGGTTTCAACGGAGATTCTATCGGAAAATTGGAATTCCAACGTCAGAATCTAGCCGGATATTACAATTAACATATTAAAATAGAAAATAATAATACCTTTTATAAATAGTAGAATAATATATTACTTTTAATTATTAATAATAATAAATTAATAAATTTTATTATATTAATTTGCATGAAAATATATTTATATTTGAAACATCAATTTTTAGTAATTTAATATATTTTCTACAAAATGATTATTTTGCAAAAACAAACATCCCTTTACATAAATTTATAATACGAAACGAGTAATTTCTGTAAAATTTAATTAGCTTTTATAATAAATAAATTTATTTTATTTTAGATCAGGTGTCCATGAAAATTCCATCTTCAAACTTAATTTTCTGTATTCCTGTGTTTACATATATATATATATATATATATATATATATATATATATATATAAATATTTGATTCATTTCGTAGAACTTTTATTCGGTATAAAAAAAAAGTAAAAAATAATATCTAATTATATAAAAAGCAGTCATTAAAATAAATTACAAATTATTTATTAACCATTTGAAATAATGATCATTAAATTACCGAGTTAAAATTTTAAAGAAAAAAGTCAAAATATAATGTTTATTACACACTTTATCTTCCTAATAAGATGTTGTTCTCAACCATCTCATCTATATAGAGTAAATACAGGCACAATCTAGTATTGATTATAGAGCAAATTGAGAAAGAATTTAGTATAGATTATAGAGTAAATAGAGGCAGAGTCTACTATAGATTAAAGGGGCCAATTGGCCTGCTTAAAATTATTTGAAAGATTAATTACTATTGTGCGTTAATATTTTGGCCTAACTAATTAAATTATTCTTATATTTTTAGAATTAATTAAAAATTCCCTATAGTTTAGTTCTGTTAGTTCACTAAGACATCCATTAATTTTTCTTACATTATAGAGTTATTTTTCTAGTCAAAGGTGAGAGAACTTATTTGTATGTACAAATCACCCTCTTTATACTAAATAAAACTCACCCCTCTCTCCATCTCTTCTCTTGCCATTTTTTCTCACAGTTTCTCTATCTCTAATAAAAACTTCAAGAATGGAAGATTGAAAGACCTCTGTGATTCCTTTTTTGCCCTCCGAAATCATGATTTAAAAAAATACTTTTAATTAATTTTAGGCCAATTTTTTATTTAAAACTTGTTTTTTGTCAAAATTTGCTTTGCCTATGATGATTTGGCTTGAAATAATCATTCAAAGTAAATTTAGACAAGTATAGTGATATAAAACTTAAATCCTCTATAAAACTTGATTTTTGCAATTTCCACTATAATAAATAAAATGAAAGATCCAAATACTATGCTCATATTGCTTTTTTAACTTTAGAAATTTCAAATCTATTGATTTGTAAAGGTCTCCAGTAAGCACGACACCTTGGCTTAAGAATGTTTGGCATTTGAATATTTGTTTGGTGAAACATGCTTCTCTAGCTAATGCTCTTATTTTGCTTCAATTGCTCCTATCATTAGTAAAACTATTAATGCTTTCCAAATAAAAGTTTTGTTAACTTCTGACCAGCAATGGGAGAAGTTAAGAGTATTGAAAGTGCTGTTATGATTGTTCTTTCTTTTTTAGTGTCTAATGCTCATCATCCTAGGATCCTCGGAAAGCTTCTATTCAATTTCTCCTGTGTTTGAGAAAATGTATCACTAAAAGGGAACTAAAGGATAGATCTTCTACTCTTGATGTTTTAATTTGAGATAGTGAAATGGTGAGAACAAATTGTGAGAGAATGGAGAGGGTGAGAGAGTTGAGTTTTATTTGTTATAAAGATGGTAATTTAGTTATAAAAATAAGTTTTCCCACCTTAGATGAGAAGATCGCCTCTAAAAAACAATAAAAAATTAACGGATGTCTTGTTAAATTAACAAAATCAAACTATAGGGATATTTTTAAACGCTTCTTATAACTTTACCCAACACCCACAGCAGAAGCAAAAAAAAAAAAAATAAAAGATTTTGGCAAAATCATGAAATTTTAATTTTTTTAATTGCTATAATTTCATGCTCAATGCTCAATTTTATTTAAATTAATTCAATTATCAACATAAAAAATTATTATAATATAATTATATTTTAGAAAATTAATCCATTAGCTAATATGGAGAAAATTAGAGATTAACTGTCCTAAAGTAAATATAGGATCCTATTTTTTGTAGCACAAATCTAATATTCACTTAGTGGAGTTTAGGCATCCAAATGTAAACCGTCTTTGATTTATCGGCACGAACTGATCTTAGTACGATTCGCTATTTACGATTGAAATTTTTCATTTTTAAATTTCTCTTAAATGCTTAAAAAGAGACCAAGATTTTTTTCACATGTTAGGTGAGATGAGTTAGAGAATTAACAATTAACTCTCACAAGAATGGAAATAAAAGGATTTTTCTCTCGACTATGAAGATGAAGAAGATGAGGGTGAACTCTCAAATTTGATGAAGAGGAAAATGAGACCATTATCCCTACTCTCACCTCTTTTCCTTAATATAGAGTTAGATAAGAGTTAGATTGGATGCTAAACTCTCCCAAAATAATCTCTAAAACATGTATAAAATTATTTCATACTAGAGTGAACTTTTCATATCTCTCTCTCACACACATATATATTCTTTAAATTAATTAAATAAATTAATCTATATTAATTAATTAATCAATTAATTACTTAATGATAATTAATTAAATTAATGTTTATTAATTTAATTAATCAATCTCATTTTTATATAAGTGGTATTAAACTCAACCCACCTACACATATGAAAAATATAATTTCAAGTCTAATGACTATATGTACTATTATAATCTAGATGAATCAACATCGACAAAAGTGAACATCATGTGTTCTTCATCTAACACCACTAGTTTGGTCCTTTCATCAACATGAGCGTCCACATATGCCTAGACATCATATGTCCTATGACATGAGACTCACCATTCTATTATCATCAATATCACTATATTGATCAGCAGAGATATATAGAAGTGATAGTATACTCTGAATGAATTATTTTCGATGAGGCATCATATGACTGTGAACATTTTATAGCATTTTATACAAGCATATTTCGTCATTATATTCTCAACTCTTTAAGAATGGAATGGATACTAAAAACTAATGAGAAATAGATCATATTTAATTATTTAAAAAACCTTTAATTAATTAAATTATCTATTGTTTATGCGTATGAATGTATAATTATGTCAAATCAATACTGCAATGTATGGCTCTAGAGCGCACAGTTTCAACAGACTCCTACTTGCACTAGAGCCATCACTATCAATATATATTGTCCATCTTCTAAAGATGACATATAACTATGGTAATTCTATGCGTTAAATGAATAGAATAGTCATGTAACGACCCGGAAATCGGACCGCTACCGGCGCTAGGATCCAGATCGGCTTAAGGCCGCCGGGACCCGTAGCAAGCCTAACATACATCCTGTGAACCTGTTTAATCCCATACATGATCAACAACATACATAAAAATTTGAATTTTTCTTTTTCATTCATAACCCAACTCAACCTATGTATGTACTGTACATAGACATAAACATTAACCCCACTTTGGAGTCCTCATCAATGCTCCAATGGGGTGACACAATCATGCGTTAAGTTTGGTTAAACATAATCATCAATAAACATTAAGATCATGTATTTAAAAAGGGATTACAATATACTATGGTCAAGCACACTTCTAAACCTCAATATCATTATTACATAACTCAACATTTCATTACAATATTAATCATATCTACTACTTGCTATTACATGACCAAGACTTTACTATACTCCTGCTGACCTCCTGGTCTACCCTGTACCTGCAAGCCTGGGGTTAAGGGAGGGGGGGTGAGCTATAAAGCCCAGTGAGCAGAATGATAAAACATTCAATTTATATTTCATGCTTACATGGAATGCAACACAGCACAGACATTTCACATCAAGGATGAATTTGTCACCCATAGCCCACTACTCATTCCAATAGTGCCAGGGGCGTAGACTGGGCCTCACTGGTCTTTCTCTTACATTACATAACATAGCATAACATTCCATAGTGCCAGGGGCGTAGAATGGGCCTCACTGGTCTTTCTCTTACATAGTGTCAGGGGCGTAGAATGGGCCTCACTGGTCTTCCATACCATACCGTATCATATCATATTGTAGTGCGGCTAAAGGATCATCCAATATTCATCCACATCAACAACATATTATGCAATGCAACATATTCGTGATTTCTAATGCAAGCACCCTAGTATATCGCATGGCATTACTGATGCGTGTTTCATGCTCTGAATTCATATCTCATCAATTTTAAAAGCATAAGGTTTATTCCACTCACCTCTGGCTGAAACTCTGACTGACACAGATGCAGCTGAAATCACTGCTGGGGTCCTCGATTCCTCGGGTCCGAACCTACACAGGTGGACTCAAATGAGGGACCAAACATACATAAACATAACTCTAAACTACTCCCCAAAAACCCCCTAGAACATCATGAAACAATCATAGAAAAACATGCAAAGGAGGACTGGACAGAGCACTTTCGGTGGCAGGTTCGGCGGCCGAAAGTCCCTCCAGAGCCGAAAGTCAGGCAGGTTAGGCGGCACCTTCGGCAGCCGAAGCTCCCAGACAGAGACGAAACTCATGCATGTTCGGGGGCACCTTCGGCGGCCGAAACTGCCTTCCAGAGACGAAAGTCCTCTTTCGGGGGCAGGCTTCGGCAGCCGAAAGCTGCCTCCACAAGCGGGTTCGGCGACCGAAAGTCCCTTCGGCGGCCGAACCTGAGTTTCTCCAAAGTGGCAGAAACTCAGCTCCAACATGCACAAACGCCTCCCAAACCTTTCAAACATGCACAAACTTATTCTACAACACTCCCAATCATGCATACAAGCTCTTAGGGGTTCCAAACTATCCTAAGCCCCAACTACAACACATCAAACAAGCATATACAAGCCACATTGTCCAAGAACACATCAAAAACCCATAAACTATACATAAGCCTACACATGCATTTCTACCCCATATAACCACTTAAAACTTACTTAAAACATAAAATGAGATCAAGATCGGCTCTTACCTCTTGAAGATCGAGATCTTGAGATTATAGGAAGAAACCTTTTTTTATTTTCTTACCTCTTGTGTAGTAAGTTACAGAGTTTATATAGTACATGATATGAACAATTAGACCTTTGATTGAGCCCTCAATTATGTCCTAGAATCGTGCTATGCTAAATATAGTAAGATTTGATCACTAACTGATTTACAATCATGACAGAGGATCACTGATTGATTTACAATCATGGCAGAGGATTCTTTCCAACAACTGATTGATTTACAATCATGGCAGAAGATTCTTTCCAACACTCCCCCTCAAGTTGGTTCATGTGGATCTAGCATACCCAACTTGCCCAAAACCTCATGGAATATTCGTCCAGCTACTGCTTTGGTTAGGATGTCCGCCCATTGATCCTCTGATCGAACAAACGGTAAAGATATCAGACCACTGTCCAACTTTTCTTTGATGAAATGTCGGTCTATTTCAACATGTTTTGTTCGATCATGCTGAACTGGATTTTCAGAAATGCTTATTGCCGCCTTGTTGTCACAACGGAGTTCAGCTGCATTCTTTGATGGGAATCCAAGCTCAAACATCAACTTTCTGATCCATAGGAGTTCTGCTAGTCCTTTTGCTATTCCCCTGAATTCTGCTTCAGCACTTGACAGTGCCACCACCTTCTGTTTCTTACTTTTCCACGTTACCAAATTTCCTCCGACAAAGGTAAAGTATCCTGAAGTAGA
Source organism: Manihot esculenta (assembly GCF_001659605.2). Taxonomy (NCBI): domain Eukaryota; kingdom Viridiplantae; phylum Streptophyta; class Magnoliopsida; order Malpighiales; family Euphorbiaceae; genus Manihot; species Manihot esculenta. Next base: position 28,177,536 of record NC_035162.2, read on the forward strand.
TCGTCTGTCAGAGAGATCTCCTGCCCAACTTGCGTCCGTATATCCACTGATACTGAAATGACCATTCTTTTTGAACAACATGCCCATCCCAGTTGTTCCTTTCAGATATCGAACGATTCTTAATGCTGCCTCCATATGGTCTTGTTTTGGATCATGCATGAACTGACTTACCAAACTCACAGCATATGCCACGTCTGGTCTGGTGTGTGATAAATAAATCAGTTTTCCTACCAGTCTCTGGTACCTCCCTCTGTCTGTGGGTCCTTTTTTTGAGTCCTTGCTTAACTCGTGATTGACCATTACCGGAGTATCGACTGGTTTGCAATCTATCATTCCTGTTTCAATTAACAGATCAAGAATGTACTTTCTCTGTGATATTAGAATTCCCTGGTTTGATCTGAGAACTTCGATTCCAAGAAAATATTTTAGCATCCCCAGGTCTTTCATCTCAAATTCTTGGAATAAGTTGTCCCTCAATTGTTTGATTTCGTCCACATCATCTCCAATTATAATCATGTCATCCACGTATATAATCAAACACGTGATCTTCCTTCCTTGCCTCTTCAAGAATAGAGTGTGATCGGAGTTACTCTGTCGATATCCATTTTTCTTCATTGCTTGAGTAAATCTCCCAAACCATGCTCTGGGTGACTGTTTCAACCCATACAAGGCTCGCCTCAATCGACACACTTCTCCCCTTCTATATCCACTCATGAACCCTGGTGGAGCATCCATGTATACTTCCTCCTCCAGATCACCATGTAAGAAAGCATTTTTCACATCAAATTGGTGAAGTGGCCAGTCTAGGTTTGCAGCTAGAGAGAATAGGACCCGTATTGTATCAATTTTTGCTACTGGAGAGAATGTTTCAGAATAGTCAACTCCATAAGTCTGAGTATATCCTTTTGCTACAAGTCTAGCTTTATATCTGTCCACCGTTCCGTCTGACTTATACTTTATGGTAAACACCCATTTGCATCCCACTGGTCGTTTTCCGTTGGGTAGCCAGCATTTTTCCCAGGTCTTGTTTTTCTCTAGGGTATCCATCTCGGCCTCCATCGCCTCAACCCATCTTTTGTCCTTCTGGGCCTCTGTGGCATCCTTTGGTATCCATTCTGAGCAAATGTGTAACGACCCGGAAACCGGTACCCCTCTGTAACGGCCCGAACCATTACTGGCACTAGGATCCAGATCGGCTTAAGGTCGCCGGGACCCGTAGCAAGCCGACTATACTCTCTGTGTTCCTGATAAATCCCATACATGAGACAAAACAACTCAACAATCCTGTAAAACTCAGTAGGCTTAACTACTGCTTCTCAGATATGTCAATCTGAAATGGCCCTCCGGGCCTATACCAGGGACTACTATCTGCTGTGGTTCAAGGGATTAAAACCCTTTTAATCTGTAACACATTCCACTGGTATCTCATCAAAGCCATACATTAAGCCTAACTCACAAATTTCTCATTAAGAAACGTAAAACAGGATCCATGTACAAAGGGATAGATCATACACCACACTAATGGTAAATCAAACAGTAGGGTAAAGCACAATTCTATCCAGTATATGACAGTACATATCTATACATGACATTACAACTAATACATTAATTACATCATGTCCACTATGCTATTACAACATACATTCATGCATAACTTTCCTTTGTACTCTTGCTGACTTTGACTTCCCATAGCTATCTTAGAACCTGCAAAACTGGGATTAAGGGAGTGGGATGAGCTCTAGAGCCCAGTGAGAAGGAACAGTAAAACAGTTCATTAATTACATGCTTTTATGAAATGCATCACATCACAAACATATCATCTCAAGGATGAACTTGTCACCAATAGCCCTTTACTGTATACATATAATAATATGTCCAACTTGCCAGGGGCGATTAGGCCTCACCTGGACTTCTCTTACCTGACTCCATCACAAGGCCAACTATGCCAGGGGCGATTAGGCCTCACCTGGACTTCTCTATCTAAGTCAGGTCAAACTGTCTAACTCATAGTACCAGGAGCGACCTGAACTATCCAGGAGCGACCTGGTATGGCTATCTCATGCCATATCTCATCTGATCTCATAGTATCGTACTGATATCAGGGGCTATGGATCATCCAACATTCATCCACACAAATACAACCTTATGCAATGCAGCATATTCGTGAATTCTAATGCAACGCAACCTATTACATAACACGGCATTTTATGATGCATAGATCATGCTAAGAGCGTGTCATTTCTCAATTTAAAATATAAGGTTTAGTTCCACTCACCTGTAGCCACTGTTTGGCTAACTCTGGGCTACCTCTAACTCTGAAGCAGCTACTACTGCTAAAAACCTCGGTTCCTCGGGTCCAACCCTACAATGAAGGACTCAAATGAGGTACCAAACATACTCTATACAAGTGATAAACAACTCTTATTCAACTCCTCAAAACCCCTCAAAACATGCATGCAAAACAATCAAAGGAAGGCTGGACAGAACACTTTCGGCGGCAGGTTCGGCGGCCGAATGTCCTATCCAGAGCCGAAACTCAAGCACCTTCGGCGGCCGAATCTCCACTTTCGGCGGCCGAACCCTTTCGGGGGCAAGGTTCGGGGGCCAAAACACGCTCCAGAGACGAAAGTCTCTATCCTTCGGCGGCACCTTCGGCGGCCGAATCCTCCAAACAGAGCCGAACCTCAAAAACACTCAGGGGCAAGCTGTGGCAACCAAAGCCACCATGCAAGGGGTTCGGCGGCCGAATGCTCCTTCGGCTGCCGAACCTGAGTTCTTCAAGAACTCAGCTTCAAGCTTCAACCAGCCTCCCAACTCTTTCCATACTCCCCAAATCATGCATTCAACCTCTCAAACTATGCATATACTCATGTACATGCTCCAAGGGGTCCAAAACTAACTTAAAACCCCAACCAAACAACACACAACACACATATACAAACTTTCACCATTAAAACACTAAAACTAACCTATATAAGCAACTATACCCGTACCCTTTTTAAAAGCTGTTATAAATCATTAAAACAAGTTAAAAGCTTCCCTTACCTTTGGAAAACAGAAGCTAAACAATCTGAACTCAAAGCTATGCACCAACACCTCTTCTTCTTCACTAAACTACCAAAACTCTCCTTTTTTTTCTCAAAAATGTTTAAAACACTTTACCACCCTCAAACCTGTGCATGGGTGATTAAAACTTTGCAGATGAGTCATAGGAGACGTGGCCTAACTCTCCATCTGTGATTTGAAAACAACACCTGTCCATTTCACCGGCTGAGGAGTGCACAATAGCTGGCTGTCCAACTCAGCTTCGGCTGCCGAATCGCATGCAAAACCATGCAACATTCGGGGGCCGAACTTGAGCTTTCGGGGGCCGAACATTGGGCACTTTCGGCGGCCAAACTTACCTTCGGCGGCCGAACTTGGCCTTTGTCCCCTTAGCCTTTTCTCTTCAAAACTCAATCCTATTCTAGTCAAATCCTTCAAAATACTTAAAAACATTTAGAAAATCTTCTAATACCCTTCTAGAAATCTCTGACATCCCTGAACTCCATCGGACGATAGGAATTCCGATGCCTGATTTAGCCGGGTATTACATTCTTCCCCCCTTTAAAAACATTCGTCCTCGAATGTTAACAAATATACAAACAAAAACAAACAAAGCGGAAAACTGCTCTCTAAAGAGAAACACAGAAATCGCTAGGGTAAGAACTCCCGGGTCTCTTATCCTTACGACACTCCTGGGGTGCTTCTAAGGGACTTCTCTCCTCAGATCTTTCTATTCTTCTATTCTGTGAGCTGAGTGTGTATGATCCGCTCTAACTATGCGATACAGGTGAGATTTCCTGAGATCTCCACCTTTGGTTCATACAGAACCTCTATCGGATCCAACACTAATCTAGAATAAAAGAAACAAGGAAAGCAAATGAATTTCCTCTGAGAAGCAGATCAATGCTACTCCTCTAATCCTTTATAGGGTTCTAAGGATAAATACACTGTAACTTTCCTCTACCCACTTTGATCCTTGCTCGCCTTTCTTCTTCTCTTCTGCTCCCTTCCTATTAAACTGAACTACCTCTTGCTGATGAGAGCTAGCACCCAGATTTCAGATCTACCGTGGAAAACAACTGACTCCTGCCAGCTGATCCAACTGATCATCAATCTGAAGTAATACCTGTGCTTATAGGATAAACTGGTAAGCGACTTCCAACTGAAGGCAGCTAACATCTTATCTGCCTTATCCTATAGATACTGGTTTGGATACTCAGAGTCGCTGATCCGTTTCTTTTCCACTACTTTCTGCTTCAGACTTATCACTACCCACTTCTTAGATCGATAAAGATCTCATCTTTTACCTTATACGGTATTACCTTCACATCTTGAGACAACTACTATCTCTAAACCATGTGTAGGATAATATAACTCATGCTTCTTCCACTCCTGTTCAGAAACATAAGCAATTACCCTGTCACTTGCATTACCACATACTCTAGTTGCACAAGGGATGTATCATAAGACACTGTGAAAGCCTGTATTGGTAGACAAAGCTACTACTGGTACTGTACTGTACTGTACTGTACTGTATCGCACTGACGTCAGTTTTACTTTAGTGCTTCACAACCCTTGTTACACTAGTCAGACCACACACCTTCGGGTCTTTCTTGAACATTGGTGTGACATCTGTTAAGGATGCTTTAGACTACTCTTCCTGTAGCAATTTGCCAAAACCTAGTAACCCCTCATCTTTGTCATAGAAATGGGTCTAAGCCAATTGCTATAACTTTTACTTTCCTGGGGTCTATCTCATTTCCTTTTCAGATACTGAACTCTTCTAGACTGCACTACTTTTCCACGAAAACTCACATCTAAAGAACTTGGCAGCTAAGCCATGTTCTCTCAAAATCTGCAACACCAGTTCCTGATAATGGGCATTCTCCTTTATGTTTCTGGATCTCCTCACGGTATTGTCAATACCGGAATGATTCAGACTCACACTAAAACCTCTGCTTATGAGAGTCATGAATGCTATAAGGGCATTACTAGCCTGTAACCCTTAGTGCCCATATTCCTTTCTGAACGCTGTTCTTACTTTCTTGGTTACTCTTATCCTACCTGATAGTACCTGGATTTCAGATCTATCCAGAAAAAGACCACTGGCTACTCTTATTTGGTCTCACGTAGATCATCGATCCAAGGGTAACAGATACGTGCTGGTAGTGACTTTGTCCAATGACTTACAGCCGAAACAAAGTCTCACGGATTCATCCTTCGTTTCCCATCACAACTCTGGAACATTCCAGGGTGAGGTACTAAGTCGGATACAATCCTTGTCTACCAACTCTAGCAACTACTCATCTGGCTCTTACTATCCCTCTCACTCTACTGGTACCATCCTGCAGAGAAGACTAGGAATGGTGCTGGGTCCAAATACCACTCCTATTTCTCACCCTATTCTCTTAGCAGGTGGTAAACTTAGCAACTTGTCTGGAATAACATCTAAAATTGTTCTCTGGCTGTGGGCACAAAACTGGTTCCCTCCCTGATCTGACTAACTACTATGCTCTCAACACGAGCAAGAAACCTCTGATAACCTTTCCTGACCAGCTTAAGAGCCTCTAGGGCTGATATCAGACTTCTAGGCATCTCTACATTGTCCCCTCAACAGACTCCCTGTGATCCATCCTAATCTCTAAGCCTGACTACTCTGCCTCTGCTCTCTAAGGCAGTACGATGAGTAGCTAGCCCATCCACCCCTAGAATGACATCAAACAGTCACTCTAGAACCACTAGGTCAGCTGGAAGGCACCTACTCATAACTAGCACTGAACTCAACTGGCAGACTGACTCTGCCGCTGACGGATCACACTTAGGTCCACTGACCCAAAGAGGACACTCTAATCCCAGAAGCTATCAAACCCCTACTCTCTGTGGCTCTCAAGGCCCTAAGGAAAACGAAACATCAGAGTCTCTAACAGCAGACACATCAAAACATAAGAAGTGAAAAGTACCTGTCACTGCTATGTCCGATGTGTGAGCCTCCTGCTGCGTTAACCGAAGATCCGAGCTGGCACTGATGGACCTTCACCTGGGGAACCTGTGGAAGAAGGAGTGATCCCGCTCCCTCTGCCTCTGCCCTGCGCCATGGCTAGCACTCCTGGCTGAACCACTCTATCTGAGGCTGTCTGATGGGACTGTGGTCTCACAGTCGTGGTGGAACACTCACGTGCTATGTGCCCCTCCTGTCCGCACCTGAAACATGCTGTTGTCCCTACTAGACAGACTCCCTTGTGCATCCTACCGCACCTTGTACAATCTAGAACTTTTCCAACCAGAACTCGAGCCATCGTTAAAACCCATACTAGACTTGAATTTATTCCAGAACTCTCTTTTCTTTGACCCTTTCAGGCCTCTAACTTTCTTTTTACTCTTTGCAGCAGCCTCACCCAAAGGAAAACTATCCATATTCTCTGGGTAACTGTCTCTACTCATGTTTTCTGTCTGCCTTAGCTGCTCAACTTCACTCTCCTTACGCTCCCTTGAGCTATCTGGAACTGCCCATCCTGCAAACTCGGTAGCAAACTGTTCCCAAGATAAGCTTTCTACCCTCGGGTTCACATACTGATTGAACCATTCCCTTGCTTTTTCACATTTCAATGTGACCCCTGCCATCTGAATGGCTCTACTCTCACTGGCTCCCAACTCATCAGTTATCAGCTTAACCATTCTAAGATACTTAACAGGGTCATCACCAGTCTCAAATGTGGGAACATTCAACCTCAAATAATCTGTCATCTGTACCCTACTTCCTCCAGGTGAACTAGACTTAGGTGTTTGGCCAACTGGGGCTACTGATCTACTGGTGGTGGAGGAGGTGCAACATGCCCTGAGGTAGAGTTTGCTGAACTTGGATAACCAAAGAAAGGTGGGAACATGGTATACTGTGGATATGGTGGGTAAAAGGGAGGATAGGGCATAAAGGTGGGATATGGGTTATACCTAGGAAACTCTGATGTACCACCTATCAGATACTCTGCCCCCCACGGGTAAGGTGGATACTGAGGTGGAACAAATCTCGAGGCCTGAGTGCCTCCTTGGGACTCACCCATATCTCCTCCTAACCTACTCACGCCAAAGCTACCATCTCTGCTTTGCTCATCCTCCTCTACGACTCTCATATCCCCTGACATACCACCCTGAACAACACCCCTTCTACTCTCATCAACAGACCTTCTAGGGTCCCTTGATGTACTTCCTCTGCTTAATCTATCTGATGTTGCCCTTTGCAGAACAGGGAGATGGGCTTCCATGCCCTCATTCTCTAGCGGAGCTCCTGTCAATCTAGCAGATCGATGAGTTCCTCTCATCCTGTTTCTGAAAGCACAACATCACGCAAAACATCAAATGATCCATGTAAGAACACATGAATCCACAACACATATAGAAAACATATCAATAATGCACATGTATCTCATCATGGCATTCCACATTAGCATACAAGACAAAACTCCACATCCTATCTTAGTGGACATGATTTTTACCTATTGTGCTTACCCTCCTATACAAAACAACACCTCATTCCGATGTGAACTAGCTCTATTCCTTGAACAAAAATGCTCAACACATCGTACTTTTGAGGCCTATGCTTTGATACCAATCTGTAACAACCCGGAAACCGGTACCCCTCTGTAACGGCCCGAACCATTACTGGCACTAGGATCCAGATCGGCTTAAAGCCGCCGGGACCCGTAGCAAGCCGACTATACTCTCTGTGTTCCTGATAAATCCCATACATGAGACAAAACAACTCAACAATCCTGTAAAACTCAGTAGGCTTAACTACTGCTTCTCAGATATGTCAATCTGAAATGGCCCTCCGGGCCTATACCAGGGACTACTATCTGCTGTGGTTCAAGGGATTAAAACCCTTTTTAATCTGTAACACATTCCACTGGTATCTCATCAAAGCCATACATTAAGCCTAACTCACACATTTCTCATCAAGAAACGTAAAACAGGATCCATGTACAAAGGGATAGATCATACACCACACTAATGGTAAATCAAACAGTAGGGTAAAGCACAATTCTATCCAGTATATGACAGTACATATCTATACATGACATTACAACTAATACATTAATTACATCATGTCCACTATGCTATTACAACATACATTCATGCATAACTTTCCTCTGTACTCTTGCTGACTTTGACTTCCCATAGCTATCTTAGAACCTGCAAAACTGGGATTAAGGGAGTGGGATGAGCTCTAGAGCCCAGTGAGAAGGAACAGTAAAACAGTTCATTAATTACATGCTTTTATGAAATGCATCACATCACAAACATATCATCTCAAGGATGAACTTGTCACCAATAGCCCTTTACTGTATACATATAATAATATGTCCAACTTGCCAGGGGCGATTAGGCCTCACCTGGACTTCTCTTACCTGACTCCATCACAAGGCCAACTATGCCAGGGGCAATTAGGCCTCACCTGGACTTCTCTATCTAAGTCAGGTCAAACTGTCTAACTCATAGTACCAGGAGCGACCTGAACTATCCAGGAGCGACCTGGTATGGCTATCTCATGCCATATCTCATCTGATCTCATAGTATCGTACTGATATCAGGGGCTATGGATCATCCAACATTCATCCACACAAATACAACCTTATGCAATGCAGCATATTCGTGAATTCTAATGCAACACAACCTATTACATAACACGGCATTTTATGATGCATAGATCATGCTAAGAGCGTGTCATTTCTCAATTTAAAATATAAGGTTTAGTTCCACTCACCTGTAGCCACTGTTTGGCTAACTCTGGGCTACCTCTAACTCTGAAGCAGCTACTACTGCTAAAAACCTCGGTTCCTCGGGTCCAACCCTACAATGAAGGACTCAAATGAGGTACCAAACATACTCTATACAAGTGATAAACAACTCTTATTCAACTCCTCAAAACCCCTCAAAACATGCATGCAAAACAATCAAAGGAAGGCTAGACAGAACACTTTCGGCGGCAGGTTCGGCGGCCGAATGTCCTATCCAGAGCCGAAACTCAAGCACCTTCGGCGGCCGAATCTCCACTTTCGGCGGCCGAACCCTTTCGGGGGCAAGGTTCGGGGGCCAAAACACGCTCCAGAGACGAAAGTCTCTATCCTTCGGCGGCACCTTCGGCGGCCGAATCCTCCAAACAGAGCCGAACCTCAAAAACACTCAGGGGCAAGCTGTGGCAACCAAAGCCACCATGCAAGGGGTTCGGCGGCCGAATGCTCCTTCGGCTGCCGAACCTGAGTTCTTCAAGAACTCAGCTTCAAGCTTCAACCAGCCTCCCAACTCTTTCCATACTCCCCAAATCATGCATTCAACCTCTCAAACTATGCATATACTCATGTACATGCTCCAAGGGGTCCAAAACTAACTTAAAACCCCAACCAAACAACACACAACACACATATACAAACTTTCACCATTAAAACACTAAAACTAACCTATATAAGCAACTATACCCGTACCCTTTTTAAAAGCTGTTATAAATCATTAAAACAAGTTAAAAGCTTCCCTTACCTTTGGAAAACAGAAGCTAAACAATCTGAACTCAAAGCTATGCACCAACACCTCTTCTTCTTCACTAAACTACCAAAACTCTCCTTTTTTTTCTCAAAAATGTTTAAAACACTTTACCACCCTCAAACCTGTGCATGGGTGATTAAAACTTTGCAGATGAGTCATAGGAGACGTGGCCTAACTCTCCATCTGTGATTTGAAAACAACACCTGTCCATTTCACCGGCTGAGGAGTGCACAATAGCTGGCTGTCCAACTCAGCTTCGGCTGCCGAATCGCATGCAAAACCATGCAACATTCGGGGGCCGAACTTGAGCTTTCGGGGGCCGAACATTGGGCACTTTCGGCGGCCGAACTTACCTTCGGCGGCCGAACTTGGCCTTTGTCCCCATAGCCTTTTCTCTTCAAAACTCAATCCTATTCTAGTCAAATCCTTCAAAATACTTAAAAACATTTAGAAAATCTTCTAATACCCTTCTAGAAATCTCTGACATCCCTGAACTCCATCGGACGATAGGAATTCCGATGCCTGATTTAGCCGGGTATTACCAAATGTTTTTCTGTAGGTTGACCAACTGAGGTGATAGTCTTTCTCCTCTGGTAACATTTGCCACAGGGTATCTGGACCTGGCTGCCTCGAATTCTGGATCATATCTCCTGGGTGGAATTCCTCTATTATTCCGAGGGGGTAGGACATATTGGCCTATTTCAGAAACCTCAAGGGAAATGGGTTCAGTAGTAAGGTTATTAGAACCAGGGGAAAGTTCAGATTCACATACCTCAGTTGTGTGTTTCTCAGGATATTCTACGGTGTCAGGTTCTGGTTGTGATGTTGAGACCGAGGACTGTACTAGATGGTCAGTGTCTCCCAGTTTTGGTGTAGACTCAGGAAGAGAAGAATGATCAAGTTCTGGCCCCTCCTAACTAAGCCAATTTGGCAGTGGTGGTGATTGTGCCGTTGTCTCCCCTTCACTGCTAGTTGGCAAGGGAAAAAAATATTCCTCTTCTAGAAAAGTGCAGTCCATGGTAGTGAAGAGCCGTTTAGAGATTGGGTCAAAACACCGATAGCCCTTTTTATGGACACCATAACCAAAGAAAACACACTTAAGAGCACATGGATCAAGTTTAGTGCGGTGTGTTTTAGGAATGTGAACATAAACTGTACAGCCAAAGATTTTAGGTGGAAGGTTGAGAAGGGAAGGAATGGTGTGATGAGAGGACAAGGTATGCAAGGGAGATTGGAAATTAAGGACGCGAGACGGAAGTCGATTGATGAGGTAAATGGATGTGGCAACTGCTTCAGACCAAAACTTAGGAGGAACTTGGGCTTCAAACAATAGGGCTCGGGCAGTCTCAAGGATATGTCAATTTTTCCTTTCAGCAACCCCATTTTGCTGTGGTGTATAAGGACAAGTAGTTTGGTGAAGGATCCCATTATCCCGGAAAAAGGTTTGGAGATGGTTATTGACAAATTCCCCCCCATTGTCAGATCGGAGGACTTGAATGGTCTTGTGAAATTGGGTTTTAATCATGCGGAAAAAATCACAGAATTTCTTAGCCACTTCACTTTTTTGTCTTAACAGGTAAACCCAAGTAACACGAGTGCAATCATCAATAAAAGTCACAAAGTATCTATAATCAGGGGAGACAGTTTCCGGGGCAGGCCCCCATACATCAGAGTGTATTATTGAGAAGGGAGTATCAGATTTATTTGTGGATATATGATAAGTACTCTTATGACTCTTAGCAAGCACGCATGAAGAACAAACTAGAATGTCAATGGATTTAAACTCAGGAAACAAAGTACGAAGATAATCACTTGAGGGATGGTCGTAGCGCCGGTGCCAGAGCCATAACTGTCGGGTTGAGGACCCTTGAGCTAAATGAGTTGACCCAGTACTTGAGATCTCCTCCACATAGTACAGTCCATCTTTCTCAGTACCACAGCCCAGTACCGTGCCCTATGAATATCCTGCAAAACACAAAAATGAGGATACATGAGTACTCTGCAATTTAACTGTTTGGTGATCTGACTGACAGAGAGTAATTTGCAAGATAAGGAAGGTACATAGAGGGTGTTGGAGACATTTAAAGTGGGGGTTATAGAAACGGTACCACCACCAATGACCGGGAAAGAGCCACCGGTAGCGTTTAGAATATTGGATTTTGAGGGTGGGGCTGACACAACAAAATCTGAAGAATCATTAGTCATAGTGTCTGTGGCTCCTGAATCAAATATCCACCCACTAGTATTTTGTACCTTGTTAGAATTAAAACAAGCAGAGGCACATTTAGATTTATTTAAAGAGACAGGGGTAGAAAGGTCATTTGCCCTCCTTTCTAACCCTAAAATACCTCCTTTCCGATCATAAGGGACACCCGTGCCTCCTCCTTTTGCGGCTCCTTGTAGTGCCATGATAAACATCTCCATCATCTTTGCCCATACAACATAATTGGAATCATTCAATTTTATGTCGGACGGTGGCTGTGCTGAATTAAGAGTGAATTGGTTCACTGATTTCTGATTTCCATCTTGGCTATTCTGAATTAACTGGAATAGTTTTTGTGACAGGTCTGCTATTGGATCAATTATTGCCTGGGATTGGTCAACCGGGCTGGGGAGGTCGGCCATTGTTGTTTCGGTGAGAGAAAGAAGTTGGGAAGGGTATCTGGTAAAGGATTATTGCAGGATGGCTATATTTTAGACCGGAACCTGCTTTGATACCATCTTGAGATTATAGGAAGAAAACTGTTTTTATTTTCTTACCTCTTGTGTAGTAAGTTACAGAGTTTATATAGTATATGATATGAACAATTAGACCTTTGATTGAGCCCTCAATTATGTCCTAGAATCGTGCTATGCTAAATATAGTAAGATTTGATCACTAACTGATTTACAATCATGACAGAGGATCACTGATTGATTTACAATCATGGCAGAGGATTCTTTCCAACAACTGATTGATTTACAATCATGGCAGCCGAACATGAGATTCGGTGGGCGAACCTGAAAATGTCTCCTTGGTCTTTTTCATTAAAAACTCAATTTCCTTTTTAATTAAAAATCATAAAATACATTAAAACATTTCATAAAAACATACTTTTACACTTCTAGAGGTTTCCGACATCCGAGATTCTACTGGACGGTAGGAATTCCGATATCGGAGTCTAGTCGGGTATTACAAGTCATGTCACATTCGTGTTATAGCTGACTCTATTCTCTTCTTTTTCCAATTTGTATTCTGATAATGTGGTTAGGCATTTTTAGATATCTGGATTCATTTTATGAGACTATGGTTTCTTTGTCTTATACAAGATATTGCTATCACAACTAAGGCAAAACTATTGACATAATCAAGGACACAAATAAAGTTTTTTTAGGAAAATTTGAATCCATGACAACTTATTTGAAGCATCTCATGTAATAAATTGCCTAACTTTTATAGTGGAGTACACAATCATTAATCTTTTAGAACCTTTCATAACATATTGTTTTCCCTTCACAAATTGCATATAAAATCAAAAATAGACTTTCTAATTCAACTATATAATCAATTTTCAAAGTTATAAGATTTAGTAGTTATTCTTCCTTTTTCTTGTGTCAAAAATATTTCAAAATACTTCAATAGTATTTATAGACATTATAAATAAGTACCCACAATTTTAAATTTGGGTGTTATCACCGTATGCTATTCACTACAAACAAATTGATGTGTTATTAAGAGTCAAGGCACGTTGAAAGTTTCAATATCATACTCAATAACAAATGCTTAGAACAAAATCGTCATTGCTTTTGCTCTAACTCATTAGACACAAGAAGCCAATGATTAATTTTTAAATCCTTAGGTCTTGACGAAAAAGGACTAATCTAGTTTTGTTTACGAGCACTAATTTGTTAATTGTCATATTTTATTAATAAAATATCTCTTTGTACATTCATAAAGTAGCTTCCACCAACCTCATTATATATTTCTAGCACCTTGTTGTCCTTTATAATTTCATATGACAAGTTTAGTTTCTCAAATTTTATTTTAAGAATTCCAAAATTTCCTTTAGCTAACATATATTTGAACATTTCTAAGATTATATATTTCTTCATGCTATATTAAGAAATTTAATTTTGACAATCCTTATCAAAATTAAAAACTTGTGTACAAATATATCTTTCCGAAAAATATAAATAATCAATTTTGAAAAACTAATGTTAGAGACATCAATTAATGAGATTAAATTCTACTAAAATGATTTTTAATCCTTTTAATTTGTTGGTTAGATAACTCTTTATCTATTTTTCATTTTCCATAACCTCATCAATCTTCTTGTAGAAACTATTTCTCAAGAATCATAATTTTCATATTAAAACAACTCTTTGTTTTATAGGAAAATTACTTTAAAATCCTAAATCTTATTTAGGAAATGAAACAAACTTATTCTTATTAAATTTTATTTCAAACACCTCTAATCTTAATACTTTCGAGATTTTGTATTCAACCATAGATTATCTCATGTAATTGGTAGAAATTTATATTAAATCAAATATAATAGTAAAGGGATCATAACTATGCATTTTATGCATATTCTTCATAACAAATACAATTTTATAGTTCATTAAATCTCATATAGTGTCCAACACTGTTTTAGTATCAATCCATACATTGTGGTATTCTTAATAAGTTTTAATTGTGACTTATATTTTCATAAAGATTATATCAAATTAAACACTTGACTATCTCTTGTTTTGATCATATCAAAAATCTTTATACTCTTTCTAAATATATTTCTTTATATTTTAGGCTAGAATCTTTTTCTAAATATATTTCTTTATATTTTAGGCTAGAAATCTTTTAATTGTTCACAGAATTTATATTTTATCTTTCAAAAACACAACACCTCAAAGTATTTAGAAGTAAAATCACTCCTATAATGGACTGTATACAAGTTTTAAAAGCTCTTTGATTTTGTCCCTATCATACAAGACTATATCATCTTGTATTTGGAACGATCATTAAAACTAAATTTATTTTAAATTAAAAATGAATTTTGATGAATGTATCAATTAGAAGAAAATAGTCAACCTTTGGATCATAAAATTAATACAAAGGTATACATGGTCCGCGACAGTCTCCATTTAATTCCACAAAGGGAAATATAGAATCTTGTGTACTCTCAGATACAGCATTGAGGAAAGACTATTATCAGATCAAAACGAGTTGTCATCCTAAAAATCACAGCCCCAAGCGAGCATGCAAATGGGAAAACACAACTTAACGGTAGTATATGGATACTGTAGGAATGTCAATGTCATTGTCCTCATCATCTTCACATGCCACAACAACATCGAAATGAGAACGGTACGGAGGCAATTCTACTTTTGCCACTTCCCTAACCAAATCCACAACCTTCCTGTCCATTCTCTCTCTGTGCTTAGGGAACAAGCTATTGTAGAGCAGGCAACTCCCACATGATATGCTATAAGCATTCAACCCCTTGTCCTTGAGCCACTGAAGGAGTTCCCTCAAAGTTGGATTGTTTTTTATGATCCACCTGTCCCAAACAGTCCATTTCATGTCACGATGCTTAATAACCTTAGGTGGGACCGGCTCAGCCATGGAGAACAAAGGTAGTGCTAGATTGGCAAATGTATTGCGATAGTCCTCCAGTTTGTGCCTCCCATCTAGAACCTTGTAAAGCTCCAAGCACACAAGACCAGTTGCCATTGCTGTCGAGGTTGCAATAGCAGGAATGATCCTTCCGGCAATAAACTTGGCTTTCAGCTTGTCGACCTCAGGAATGCTGTAATTTCTTGCTCTCATGTTGGCAAGCGCGGCTATCAGATCCATATGGAAGTTGGTATCATCATCCTGTAGAATCATAGTACGTGAGTTGCCGTGCCAACAAAAAAAGGATTGAATGAAAATAGGACAGAGATTAAGGAAAACAAATGTAAAACAGCATTTTGGTCCACAAAGTGTTTTCTGGTCATTTCTAACAGGATAATTTTAACAACTCTGACCATTTCATACATTCCATGATCAACAGTGATGACCATCAGAGATGTAGCAATCAACACTTTGATAGGGTAATAGAACTGAACAGTAAATATGTTAAGTTGCCAAGAGTGGACCTTCTCAAACTGAATTGGCTTCATCCGGAATCCTCGTGGCAAATTCTTCCTACACTGCTCTAATCTCATGATTAATTCATTGATAATTACTACATCATCTGCAGATGCAGCGGCAAGACTAGTAGCCTTCTCATCTGTCACAATTTTCACGTTCTTCTTTGGTTGAAATTCTGGTACTATAACCTTCTCAACTGCCTCGGCCAGCATCTTAGGATTCTTGACCCAGTCAGGAAGTGGGATGCCAAAAGTCTCTGCTCGAAGTATGGATGCTGACATGATAAAGTGGAGGTGACCAGGATCAGAAGCTGAGAACTCAAGTGGATGAGGAAACCGCTTTGGCGCAGACCAGAACGGAGCCCCAGTACTGGTTGCAGCATCTTCAGGAAATGTAAAAATCAACTGCTTCACACGATTAGCAAAATAATCTTCAAACCTGAGACACTAGCAGCATAGTGTCAGCAACTACAGAAAAAAATATCAACAATCATTTTTCTTAATGTAAGTTTAAATTGGAGATATACTTCAATCGAGCCCATGTAATGCAATCCTGGAATGTCTCACACTTTTCCTTGTCAAAACACTCAAGGACACGTTCCAAGGTATCCCTTGCCTGAGCATCCGCGGCATTAGTCATAGCAGTTGTATATTCGACAGGATTTGATAGATAGGCATTAACTTCTGCTGGAGTTTTCTCAAGCAAACCTTCAAATTCGGATCGAGCCCATGTCAAGCAGTGGTCAATATTGTGTGGGAATGAATGGACTGTGCACATGGGGGCTTGCTTCTCAGGTGGGTCTCTAGAGGCACCATAGTTTTCGGTCAGGTGAGGAATGACCATCTGGGTGTTGCATTTGGCACCCAGGGTTCCGGACTCGAGAAGTGGCTTCTGGAAGTATAAGCATCTCTGATCAACATATAGTCTTGCATTGACATTGTCCAAAGCATTTATAACAACGGTTAAATTCTCCCAGAATGCATCATCAAAGACATTCTCAGTTTCAGGACCCACACGATTTTGCAATGCTTCAATGTTGAGATTTGGATTTATTGAAGCAGCAGCAGCTGCAGCAACTGTGGATTTGGCCTGCCCAATGTTCCAATCACGGAAGAGGAACTGTCTGCTTAAGTTACTTTTCTCTATCACATCATCATCAGTTATTGTCAGCTTCCCTTCCTTACCACATGAAACACCCATTAATGCTACATTTTTCAAGAATTCACAACCTAATGCACCAGATCCAACAATAAAAACATTGGCATCCTCTAATTTCTTCTGGAGCTTAGATCCAAAAACTGAAATTTGCGCATCATAACGACCATTTATCGGTTGAAAGTCACTAGCATCCAAATTCTCTGTAGGAAGTGACTCCACCGAGTCAAAATAGAAAAACTGTGACAGGAGAGAGAGCGAGAGAGTTCAATTACCAATCAAGCAATTAAAAATAAAAATGAAGGCCAACTTCAGCACTGGTAAGGAGAGAAACATGAAGGCAAATCAAAGGCATTACCCATGACAGCAAAAATAAAAAACAGTAAGAAAGAATGAGGGGGGGGGGGGGAGAGAGAGGGGAACAGAGGGGTAGAGAGGGAAAGGGAATAAGTGGAAAAAGAAAAACCACCTGAAATAGAGGGTGAAATTTTCCAGAGCATGCTTTGACAATCTCTTGTCCCACAATACCACCAAACATAGCAGCCATGGGATTCAGTACAGCCCTGGCACCAAAGGCAAACAATCGCACAAGTTTTGGATCGATGTCTTCCACTCTTCCATCTCCCGAGCTATCATTGATGATAGCAGCAAAAGATATAAGCTTCTGTGCATCCTCTTCTGAACCAGCAACAGGGAAGCGACCTAATTCTGACAAAAACTTATCCAGTGCTTGAAATGCTAGGTGTAGGAGAGGCGGGCGATCAAACTTGGAAAAATCACTAAGAAGGAAGTCACCAGGATCTTTAAGTGCTTCCCGCAATGGCTTAAAGTTCAACACCTTTGGTTGTTTCACCTGTGTTACAATACCACCTTTCTCATAGGTAGCAAAGTTTGTGGCATCCTCATCAAGAGTGAACGAATATGGCCTAGCATTTATAATCTTCCTTGGTTTTCCATCATTTAGCTCTGTCATTCCATGAACTTCAGAAAATACAACAAGATCCCCATCCTGAAACTCCAGTCTCTCGTCATCCACACATGACACTAAAGCGGGGTTGTCATTGCTTATGGATGCAATGATACCCGTGTGTGGATCCTCTCCATCAACATCAAAAACGGTGAATTCAGGTCCGAAGTCACAAAACACAGAACCAAAAAGACCTCTAACCTCAGCCTTAATAAAAGAGATAGGAGGCTGATGACTGTGGCAATAGTCATTAAACTCGATGGCTTTCTCAAGGTTGACATCGGTAAAAACAACAGCCTGCACCAATGGAAAAAAAAAAGATATATGCAAAATAAAAATAAGCAAAAACCATTGCATAAAGAACATCCACAAGAGAGAAACTGCATTAGCAAATACACAAAAAAAAACCTTTAAAAATAATACAAATAAACTAATCATGCAATTCTCATTCCCCCAAAATATAGTAATTTGTATAATATAATTACACTGATACTTATTTACCATTTTGGGATAAAACCCACAATCTTGGGGCTCAAACTAACTTAATTCTACTCCAACTGTTCAGTCAGACAAGAAACTGTTGAACATAGTTATTAAAGACTCAAGGTGCACTAAGGCGCTAGGGCATCTTCGAGCCTAGGCACAAGACCCCCTGTGAGTGGCTGCATCTGCAATCTGGGTGGGAAAAAACAGCCATCTTTGAACAGGTTGTGCCTTGCTTGGCTGAGGCGCACCTTAAGCCTGGGTGCGCCTCATTGAAGTCGCCCACCTCAGCTGGTGCAAGGCGCAGGACTCAGCCTCCTCCGCCTTGGGCCTGAGGTGGACCTTTCACAACTATGCTGTTGAACTTTTCTTAGCAGCCATCAGATTAGCTCTACGATCTGAAAGTGGTTATCCAAAATTAGTAGTTTCAGATACAAGTGTCCTATAGCCCTGAACAAGAGGGAATAGCTATTAATTAAAGGTAAAAGGCATAAGAGCCATATGTTGATGCCCCCATCTGTCCAGAAAAATATAAGAGAAAGGCAGCATTAGTAACTGACTTTTACTGTTAAAATGTAGAGGACAGTCGTTACCACCAAGTAACATGCATAACAGCAATTGTAGATTTTCTTTTTTTTCCATAAATAATGGGGATAAGAGTAATGGGGGCTTAAGAACCTGTAATACTGACCATAACATTATGTGACAGTCATTATCTAAAACCGAGCCACAAATATTTTTCTAGAAGTTGCAGCTATTATCTGCATAAAATTACCCAAGTTCCAACTTCTCAGAAATTGCATTCTGGAATCGCTTGACCAATAATGCCACATTAGATTGTTAAATTGATGAACAACATGAGAAAACTAAAATCCCTAGCTATATATCTATAGTGTTTTTGTTTCAAGAGGAAAAAAAAAATTACAAAGAAAAAGGAATATTCATCAACAAAAGGTGTAAAAAGGGACACATCCATGTCCATTGGGTGGACTGAAGCACACAAGTTAGCAAACTAAAAATAGAACTTTCTATAACCAATGTGCTTTAGCTTAGTTGTACTAGAGTTGTCTCTAGGGCTATAAGGTCTTTAGTTCGAGTTCTAAAATAAATAAAAAACTAAAATTATTCATAAAATATACAAGAAAAAAAAATGAAAAAGTTTTCAATTCAGAAATGGGCACTGAATAGCAATTTTTTTTTATCTTAAAAACATTTCCTTTCAAATGTAGTCATATTATGTTCTCTCCATGTGATCAACAAAGACCAAGGGAATGGCATCCCATGGTTGTATTGGCCTTGTTCCAAAACAAGGACTCCCATTACTAACAAAGTTTCACCCTATGTTATTTAGACTTGGATACAAGTGTTAAAAATGAGTGCATATCCCTATCTCTAACTTGTCAACTTTCCATTATGGATCTAAGTTTAGACACAGGGTATTTGGACACTTTATGTTATATAAAATAAACTAGAATAAAAAAATTATAAAATTATATCGTAATAATTATAGTCTAAATAGATTATCAAATACAACCAAATACATCATCCAAAATACAATCAAATAACTATTTCTATCCAAATATATGCTCTTCATCTTAAGAGAACAAAAATACTCTATTAACTATGCATGAATATGCCACTCAAGTAAGTGCATAAATATGTCACTCAAGTGATGTTCTTCATCTTAAGAGAAAAAAAAGTACTCTATTAACTATGCATGAATATGTCACTCAAGTGAGTGCATGAATATGTGTTGAACACACGTCCCATTATTCCATGAAGTGTTGTGCCAAAACTGATACAGCATATGCAGGGTTGGAGTATCAGAGCTTTTACCTTTAAATTTTGTACACAAGTCTAACAAAAACATACCATGCACTAATCATCATAAGGTTCTCACCCTATTATAATAAAGAAGCAAGTATTTTAAGGGATTGCATTTGCACCCGATTCTCAAATAAGAAAAAGAAAACAAAGGAGAGAAAAGCCCTTCACCTAAACTTATCCAATCGCAAAGTGCCTTTGCACCCAACATCATAAGCCCAAATGTGGAAAGGAGGGAATTTTTTATAAATTTGTCTACAAATAGCTTACAATGGAAAAATATTTCTTGAATGGTTTGTTAGTGTGATTGCCCTAAGCCATTATCTTGGACCTTTTATATGTCATTTTGTTTATTAATAAAAGAGATTTTATTATCATTATTATTTGTTTGCATGTTACATAATAATGATTAACAATCCCTGGTTACCTATTATTATAATGATAATAATAAAATAAGGCTAGTATGATTATTGATTGATAATCATGAGATGATTATGTGTATGTTGATATAAATCAATATTTATAGATACTTGTTAGAGAACAAAGTATTGAATAGACCCACATTGAAATCACTACATAAGTTATTGTCATAAGTGAATCTCAAGATAGTTATGTTTTAATCCTTTGATTTGAGATTGTCATAGTTTCCAACATAAGAACTGTTATGTTTTGACATAACCAAACATTGTCTTTAATCAGATAATCATAAAGGTTATGATTGAGTATTATGTAGAGGATTTTGAACAATTAAGATAGAATTTGTCCCTCTCTTTGAGAGAGATATCTTCTGGGCCCCTCAATAAATGAGACTGAGAAATACATGGCCGTACTCAAATAAATTGATAATGTGATCAATATCATTTGGTTTTATCAGTCTACTTAGAAATCGAGAAATCATAAGTTTGAACATTATAAGTTTGATATTGACCATGACTTATGTTCAAACTAGATATCGTGTGACAAAAGATTAATACATGTTCTGTTTATTAAGCTTTATCAGACTATCAATCCTCACATTAATTAGATAGTCATAATGTATTGCAAGAGGCCGCTTATGATTTATGGGCCTTGTTGGACTGGGCCTATTGTCAATTAATATGAGCCTATTGGGTCACACACAAAAAAACATCATTGATGTACTATGTCATATTAATAGACTAAGAGCCCGTTAGTATAATTAATAATATTATTAATAAAGATATTATTATTATTAATATTAATTATTTGTAATTATTATAAAATAATAATATTTTAAAAGATCTGCAGCTTATCTGTAATGGTTACAGATAAAAAAATCTTTTCGTTTTCTTTTAAAAAGTACTTATCGCACAGATATATTGGTATCTGTGATTCTGTGCCTATTACAATGATCACAACTCTTTTACGAAAAGAAGAGTGTGAAAACGAAAAGATTGAGAGAAAACAAGTAAACAATAAACACCTTCTTTGAGAGATTTACAAAAGTGTGAGAAGGATTTTTGTAATCGTTTTTTGTGATATGGATTTAGAGCACATAGCTAATCCATCCGTTCAAAGAGCTAGCACTCCAAACGGAAACATTCGCGTGGATACCATTGAGGGTGTTCATTTCAGAAGCAACACCATCAATCCGGAACAATTTCTTTTCATAAAAAAAAAAAAACCGTAAAGTTATAATCCTGCTAGGATTTTTGAAAACTAAAGGTTAGTTTCTTTTTCCTTCCTTTCAAATTAAAAGAAGCACTCGGATCCTGAAAGGAGAAGTAGAGATCTTTTATTTTTTTGCTGCATATTTTTGGGTTGCACGGACCCATATCCCAAACCGATATGAAATTCAACACACACACCCTCACACCTAAGAATAAACTAGAGTGTGAAATAATTAAGGGAGGCCCAACATTGACTGGGGCCCAAGAATAAACTGGAGTGTGAAATACTTAAGGAGGCCCAACATTGAACGAGTACTCTGATATCATGTTAAATTTGGATTAGATCTAATTCAACCCAAAAGCTAGCTCAATGGGAAAGAGTGCCCAAGACCCTTATGGAGCACACAACCCCTATATCCTAAATGATGACTCAGCAGAAATCTTTGGAGCACACAACCCCTAGGGAGAGACAATTGTTAGTAGATCAAGGATATAGGAAAATAAACAAAGGAGAACAATTTCTTATATTAATGGCTGTAGTTAATCAAGAACAGGCTGATTACAAATAACTAGCCACTCTTACTAGAGTTTACAAGAAAAGACTATCAATGACATGCCCTTCTCATTCTCAAATCCTTTATTTATAAACAATTCTCTCTCCCTAGGATTAGTTATCCTCTCCCCAAAGATTCCTAATGAGTCATCATTCTGTTACTCCCTTTAAGCCTTCTAGAACACACTCTAAATGGTTTGGACTCCTTTGGATCAATAGGGCGACATGATGTACTGCCAAGCTTGAGAATGAGCTAGCAAAGGCTGCAAAAGACCAGGGCTAGCTCAATGCTCTGATTTGCATTCCTTAAACAAATAAGGTCAATAAAAGTGCCTCTTGCACCTCAAATAGGTAGCATGAACGCCCAAATGACCTCCCAAATAGGAGTCATGGCCTCCCCTAACAACATTGCTTGGTTCAGTCTCCACAATAAAAGGCCGAGTGAAATTAGGTTGTGCTAAAACAAGTGTTATAATCATAGCCTCCATGGTGCTAGTGGATACCCGTATAATGCTTCAAAAGATGATATACCAATGGTACTGTGGAGGTATTTATTGTACCACCATTCAGTCAAAGACAGCCAATTGCTCCATTTAGTGGGAGCATTGAAAGTCATACTCCTTAAATACCTTCTATACATTGGTTAAGCCTTTTTGATTGATGGAGTGATGGTATGCTAAACTGAAACACATAGAAGTTCCCAATAGTTTAAACAACTCTTTCAAATAGGCCGGTAAAAATTTTTTCCTCTACCAATGACTATGGACAGGAGTACGCCATGTAATTTTACTACAACATCCAAGAACACCTTAGCAACATCAGTAGCTGAGAATGGGCAAGACATAGAAATGAAGTTAGCATGTCTGGAAAACTCACAAATCACAACCAGTATAGTGTCTTTCCCACCAGATTTAGGCAATTGCTCTATCAAGTCCATAGTTATGTGATGCCAAGCTTGAGAATGAGCTAGCAAAGTCTGCAAAAGACCAGGGCTAGCACAATGCTCTGATTTGCATCCACAATTTTTTACCAATTCCAGGACTACCTTAAACAAACTAAGTTAATAAAAGTGCCTCTTGAGCCTCAAATAGGTTGCATGAACACCTGAATGACCTCCCAAATAGGAGTTGTGACCTCCCCTAATAGCATTGCTTGCATCAATTTCCATGATAAAAGGTTGAGTGAAATCAGATAGTGCTAAAACAGGTGTTCTGGTCATAGCCTACCTCAAAGCTTCAAAGCCGCATTGCGCTTCTTCACCCCACTGAAAAGCATTCTTCCTTAATAAGTCAATTCAAAGTCTGCTATAAGACCATAGTGGTGCACAAATTTTTGTAAGATCTAGTCAGCCCTGAAAAACGTCCCAGCTCCTTAATAGATTTTGGTACAAGCCAAGTGCACATCACATTTATCTTTGTTGGATCAATGGCCATCTATCCTTCGAGATAATATGACCCAAGTGATCAATTGTTTTGCCAAATAACACTTCTTTCTATTAGCAAATAATTGTTGTTGCTAGAGTACTTAAAACACAATAGTTAAAGTGTTGCAAATGTTCTTCCCAACTTAGACTATAAACCAGTATGTCAACAAAAAAAATACTAGGACAAATTTCCTAAGGTAGGGATGAAAATATAGTTCATAAGAGCTTGGAAGGTGGCAGGGGCATTAGTGAGCCCAAAAGGCATCACCTTAAATTCCAAGTACCATGGTGAGTTCTGAAGGTTGTCTTTTGATCCACCATAATTTGATAATAACCTGCCTCAAGATCTATTTTGTTGAAAAGATTTTAGCTCCATGTAATTCATCTAACAAATCACCTATGATAGGGATTAGAAATTTCTTTTTAATAGTGAGGCTATTAAGCTTTTTGTAATCCACACAAAACCTCCATGATAAATAAAACTGGTGAGGAAAAAGGAGTGGTACTAAGCTGAATTATGGAATTATCCAGAATTTCAGTGACTACTCAATCTCATTTTTCTGAAAATGTGGGGCATCTATAAGGTCTTATGCAGAAGGGTTAGGAGTTTGGTAGCAAAGGAATAGAGTGGTTATAGTTTCTAAATGGGGGTTAAGGAAGTAGGTCTTTAAAATACATTTTGGTATTTAACTAACAATAAGTGCAGCTCTTTAAGATGAATACTTGGGTTTGTAACAAGACTTGCCTGGTTCTCCTCCTGTGGAACAACAATACAAAACAGTGGAGACCGGAAATCTGCTCAGAATTATTGCAAGGGAGCAGTTTGGAGGTAGAAGCTAAAGCTCTCTAGACCCTGTAATGTCTTAGGTTTCCCTTCCCTCCTAAAGCACACTGTTAAGTGATAGAAATAAAAAAGGATTGGATAACTTCATCCAATTCACTCCTAATATAATGACAAAGTTGCCATATCCACCACCTTGAGATCAAAGGTAAACTTGAGATGTTGAACCCACCAAGAGAATCCTCGGCACATGTGAGTGTTGGTCTTTTTCATACCATCAACCACTATTACAGCTATCTCAGGGACCTCTACCCTGGCATCCATGATACTGTAGTACTCCCATTCTCTATCAATATTATGAGCTGCCTATTGTTGTATTGCCCAAGAACTCTTATAGTTGCTCCCCTTTCATTTTCCTCCAATGCATTTAAGAAAATAGTCATCTCTTCTTGCTTCTCTATACCATCCTCCCCTTCTAACACCTCATGCCACTCTTCATCCACCTCTACTTCCTAATTTTCCCCTTGTAAAGCCATTAAGGATCTTTATTTGCATTGATGCCCAGGGAAATATTTTCCCTCACATTTATAGCATGGTCTAGGATGCCTTATTCCCCCTTGCAGTTGCATAACATTGGGTTTGTTTTTTATTGAAGTTTGGCTATTATTTGGTTAACTTTTGGTGGCAGTAGTACTTGGTTTGGAACTGGTTCCAGTTTCTTGATTGGGCGGTTTAGGTGGATAAGGATAACTTGTATGTGTTTGGTTGGGCTTGTATTAATATGAAGTTTGGTGTAGGTGTTTGGTTTGGAATAGGATTGGGCTGATTCTTGGAAATAGGCGGTTGTCTTGGCATAACCTAAGAGTTGCTCTTGGAATCTAGCAATATCAAAAGGCATGAGAGAGATCTACAGGTTTTAACATTCGAACCATAGGCCTTATCACATCCCTCAATCCACCAATGCATCCACAAAGTAAATAGTCTTCCTTAAATGAGACATAACACTTTCCATCCTAATTCTTAAATCCTCAAATTTGTATCGGTACTCCACAGTACCCTCTTGCCTCATCTTCATAAATTCTTCCACAATGTCTTCCAACACCCCCAAACCTCACACACAATTCACTCTCAAAATCATCCCAAGAATGAGGACACCTACCTTTAATCCATTATGATACCAAGCATCAGCTCTATCAACTAAAAACAGACTAGCAATCCCTACCTTCTCTTCATTAGGGACCTTGTAAACTTCAAAATTCTCAACACATTTCCTTACCATACTCTAGACTCTTTGAGATCAAAAGTAATTAGTTCAATTTTAGGGAGATATTTCTCCATACCTAGAGATCCAAACATTGCTTATGTTGTGTTTCAGTACCAGAACTTGATCCCTGTTTCTGGTTCCCCATCTCCCTTGGTATGGGTAGAATACCCTAACCTCCGACACCCAAGTTGGTACTGTTGCCTATACTATCTTCATTAGCCACTTCTTTTCCTTTTATCATTCATTATCCAAGTGAGAAGGGATCAAAATTCCTCCATAATGGAGTTCTTAGTCTCAACAACACTGTTTAATCTCCTCCCTCATTAACTCCAGATTTCTTCTAGACTCTTCCTGCATAATTCTCAATTGTTCCTCAAACCCATTCAATCTCACAAAATCGGCACTTATCACCACTGACCTAGTCATATTGCAACACTACTGGAGAAAAAAAAAATTGGCAACAAAACCAGCTTCATAACACAACTCTAATACCAATTGTACTATAGCAGATTGTCAAACAATACAAGAGAAGGGAATCAAGAGGGAGAGAAGAAGAATTTGGAAAGAAAAGTCAGAAATAGAGAAAATAGAGAGGAATAGAGATTGAGAGTTGTATTCATTAATTTGATTGCCTCTCTACAAGTGTGATACTCACTAACAAACTATCAACAGTTGTCTAACTACTTTATAAAACTATACACATATTACCCTTATATTTCCCTCCATAGCTAATTACATTTACTCCCGCCAACATTTCTCTTATTTTTCCTATAATACATGACAGTGGACTTGTTGGATTTATAAGGCTTCTCCTTTACCTATAAAAAGGAAGAGCTTACTGCTGCAAAAGAGAGAGAGAAAGTGAGTATTTTCTATACAGTGTTGCCGAAAAGAAGGGAAGAATTTTTTTTTTGTACTCTATCTTTTATTTATGAAATCTCTAGTTTTTTTCTCTCCATCTTTTTTCTCTCTTTAGTTGTGCGATTTTGAATCTTTGATGATGGAATTGTTAGTGAAGTTTCTAGCTTTTGATCTTTGGTATTGTTGCTGCAACTTTGATGCTGAACCGTGACTCTACGCCCAACTATATGCTTGTAAACTGCCAAGGGCAAGTTTAACTTCAAAATCAAATTCAGAATTTGACCTTCATTGGCATCACAAAAGATCAAATGGAACCTTTAGCATAAAAGAGGCGAGAAACATCATCTACCTCTTTAAGCAATCCACCAATCCTAAACTCATTCAACAACCACCCTTAAAAGAATAACTCCAGACAAGATAAATTTTGTTGCTAAAATTCTACCAAAAAGAAACTAGTATGAGATCCATTAATACGAATTGAGAATCCTGCAATAAATATAAAAACCTCAGACTGTTAACTTAATCCCAAAACCCTTTCTGTTTAACATAGCGAAGAAAGAAAAAGGGGAAAGAGAGAGAGCTACTAGTTTAAAAAGTTGTTTTTCTCAAACATCTGCCCTTCTTCTCATGAATATTTAAGTCCAACTAATTGCCAATTGGAACAGTTATCACTATCAAGAAGCTTCATCCATACAAAAACAACTAAACCTTAATACAAATTAGTTGGAGTTAGCTATATGGATCATTTTGAGCTATTTAGCTCATCTGAAACCAATTCCAAATCAGTATCCAGAATTTATAGATCTTTCAACACTACTTCCCTGCATGTCATTTTATGTCTTATCCTCTCAGGCTCCTTCCACCAATAACTTATCCAACTTCCATTATGAAACACTCCATTCTCTACATTAGATATGACCAATCCATCTTAATCGATTCTTTCATTTCATCAATAATACATGCTACATGCACTTCCGAATATAAATGGTCATTTCCTAATCTTATTCATTAGCATAGTATCAGCATCCATCTTATTATCTCAACTTTTGCCATACTCATCTTATGGGCTTCTTGTACCTTAAATGTCCAATACTTCCTTACAACATAACTAGGCTAACCACAGTTTTGTAGAACTTGCCTTTCATTGTTAGGAACCCAAAAATAACATAGCAAACCAATCACACTCTTCTATCTCATGCATAAGGATTTGATCACATGGTTACATCCTCATTTATTACTGAATTATTCCAGATGATATGCTGGATCTACATGTCTTAATCCTTATTTTGATGCTAATAAGCAATTAGTGTGCTACTACTTGATTTTGGAAGTATTTGTGTGAGCTTGTAGATTTCCAATATAAATTAATGGAATTCCTTTAAATTCAAAAATTAAAAATGCAAATATTGGAAGCTACTTCAAGAAAGGAATCAAACATAATTTCCTAGTTTGTCCCCTGTAAATTTCAATTAATTAATTGTGATAGCTCAAGTTATGATTTATCTTCTTAAATTTATAAATAGACTATTTTTGGGACCAAAATGAAATTTTGCATATGAAGTATTTTCTAAGTTATTTAAAAAATAAAAGGTTTTAAAATGCAAGTTATAACAATTCAAATAGAATGAAAATTGAAAGCCTAAAACCTAAGTTTTTATTTCATAACTTTTAGAGAAACCCAAATAAAATTTTAAAAATGGAGTACTTTTTAATTATTTTTCTATAAAATGGAAGATTTTAAATATAGGTTACAGCAGTTCAAATGGATTGAAGAAATTTTGTAGTTTAAGTTATGTTTTTTCAAAGATTTAAGGAAGAATCTTTTTTGGCCCCTAAAATGGTGGAAGTTAATAGGAATAGAGGCAAAACGCCAAAATTTTGCATTATAAGGGTTTAGTTTCTTGCCTCCAAAGGCTTTGGCACCTAAAGATGAATGTTTGGCCGCCGAACCTGAGTTTTTTATAACCCAAATAACAACTATTTAAGTGCTTGAATAGCATTTTTTGCACTTAATGTACCCCAACAACTATATTTATGTTAAACCTATAAATTGAAATTGATTTTTATCTGAGTAAAGTTACAAGAACTATTTATTCAAGCATTTTATAGTTTTTTTCTAAGCTCTATACGCTCCTCTCTTTAGAACATGAGTTACACCAATTAACTTCCAAAGCTAGTTTTGAGATGTAATTGTTTTTTGTTGAGATTAAAAGAAGGTTATTGAGTAAGTTTATTGAACTAAGTGTGATATTGAGCAAAATTTCCTCTTGTGAGAAAGAGAATTGTAAAAGAGCAAAGGGTTTACTCTAGAATTGTAAAGGGTTTAATCTTCACCCAAAGGAGATTGATTGGTGGAGTTGAACTCATAAGAAAGGCCTTGAGAAAAGGACATAGACTTAGGATAGCCGAACCTCTAGAAATTCATATGTCCATTATTATCTTTCTTCCTTTCCACCCCTTTTAGCTTGTTTTTTTGGCCTTCAATTTTTTATAAATCCAAGTCACCCGCCCTCCGAGTTGCCTCAAGGTACAACATGATAGATTCTAAATACTTGATTTGTTTACATTTTGGCACCAACATTCCACCCAATCAAACATTGATCCCATTCCTTATGTGAGAATTAAACTTGTAGCACATATAATTCATTTTATACCTACTTAATCTATAACCCTTACTCTCAATAGTCATTCTTCACAACTGCAACATTTGATCAACTCATGTACTAGTTTCATCCACTAAAATTGCATAACTTGCAAATAACATGCACCATGGAATGTCATATTGATATGAATAGTTAGCTCATTTATGACCGAAAACGATGATGAAAAAAGGAGAGGGAAGCAGAAGTTTTGAGAGAAAAATGTTTGATGATTCCCCTCAAGCCAATTGGGATATATATACTACTTACAAGAAAACATATTGGATAAGAAAATAAATTAATTCCCTAATTATAGCCTAATCATATTCCAATCATATCACATAATCATATCCCTAATTATGTACACAATCACTACAAATCTAGACTATTTACAGAAAGTATCTCAACACTCCCCTCAAGCTGAAGCGTACATATCATATGCTCCAATCTTATTACAAATACATTTGATTCGTGAACCCAGAAGAGATTTTGTGAAAATATCAACTAGTTGATCATTTGAGTTGATAAAGCTAGTAGAAATGCATCCCGACTCAATCTTTTCCCTAATAAAATGGCAATCCACCTCTATATGCTTCGTTCTCTCATGAAAAACTGAATTTGATGCAATATGGAGGGTAACCTGATTATCACATATCAGCTTCATTTGGCCAGTATCGCTATATTTCAATTCCTGAATTGGCCAGTATCGCTATATTTCAATTCCTGAAGGAGTTGCTTCAACCAAATGAGTTCGCATGTGCCAAAGCCATAGCTCGATATTTTGCTTCTACATTTAATCTTGCAACCACACCCTATTTTTTACTTTTCCAGGATATAAGATTCCCTCCGATCATAAT
This sequence comes from Manihot esculenta, assembly GCF_001659605.2. Lineage (NCBI taxonomy): Eukaryota > Viridiplantae > Streptophyta > Magnoliopsida > Malpighiales > Euphorbiaceae > Manihot > Manihot esculenta. Next base: position 28,207,662 of record NC_035162.2, read on the forward strand.
ACAATATCCTGAAGTAGATTATCACATATCAGCTTAATTTGGCCAGTATCGCTATATTTCAATTCCTGAATTGGCCAGTATCATTATATTTCAATTCCTAAAGGAATTACTTCAACCAAATGAGTTCGCATGTGCCAAAGCCATAGCTCAATATTCTGCTTCTGCATTGATGGAATTGACTAAACACACTTACAACAAAGGAAATATCTAGTCACGTGATAGTGAGATAATTGAGCTTGCCAACTAATTTTCTGTATCTAGCAGGATCTTTAAGTGGTTCCCCCTATTCAAGAATAGGTTTGACATTTGGATCCATGGGAGTGTCCAAGTGTCTACAGTCTAATATGGATGTTTCTTAATATATATCCAAAGCATATTTCCGTTGAAAAATCACAATACATGTTTTAAACTGTACCACTTCAATCTCCAAGAAATACTTCAATTTCCCCATGTCTTTAGTTTGGAAATGACTAAACAAATATTACTTAAGCTGAGAAATTCCATTATGATCATTTCCTGTAATAACAATATCATCAACATAGACCACTAAGTAGATGTATTCATCGCCATATGACAAAAAAATACGAAATAATCAGAATTACTTCGAGACATTCTAAACTGTTGAACTATAGTGTTGAATCGTCCAAACCATGCTCTTAGAGACTGTTTTAGACCATACGAGGAGCGTCAAAGAAGACATACTAAGCCTAACTTCCCCTGAGCAACAAACCCCGGAGATTGCACCATATAGACTTCTTCAGCGAGCTCACCATAAAAAAACGTATTTTTAATGTCCAGTTGATAAAACGTCTAGTGATTAATTACAGCCAATGAAATAAGGAGGCGAACAGAAGTTACTTTGGCTACTAGAGAGAAAGTATCACCATAATCAAGCCTAAAAATCTATGAAACCTTTATCTACAAGGCGAGCTTTAAGGCGATTAATTTTGCCATCCAGTCCCATCTTAACTGTGTAAACCCACCGACAACCAACAATAGACTTGCCAGGTAATAAAGATACCAGATCCCAAGTTCCATTATTATGAAGAGCAGCCATCTCCTCAACCATTGCATTACACTAGCTAGAATGATCCAATGCTTCTCTAACTGTATTGGATATAGAAACAGCAGACACGGTGGAAACAAAAGTATAATAGGAAGGAGACAAATGATAGTAACTCACAAAATTATAAATGGAATGAGAATTTTGAGAAGAGCGAATACCTTTTCGAAGAGCAAGAGGAGGAGTAGCTATTGTTACTGAAGACATGACCGAAGTAGGTGATAATGGAACTGGAGATGGGTCACTAGAAGTACCTGCATCAAGGAGAGGAATATCATTGTTATTAGCAGATGGATGAGGCCAACATGTGTAGACCTCAAGAGGTGGTGTAGGAGTGGGAGATGGACTAACTTGAGGCCAAGAAGAGATAAGAGTTGAAGGTAAAGGTAAAGGCAAAACTTTAGGAACAAAGGTTTTGTGCGTTGGACTAGAAGAAAAATAAAGGAAGGTTTCAAAAAAGATGACATCTGCAGAGATAAAATATCTGTTAGTAATGGAATCATAATATTTGTAACCTTTTTGAAACCGAAAATAGGCGAGAAAGACACATTTAACTGATTTGGGCTAGACTTTGTCTTTACTAGGGATATGATCATGAATAAAGTATATACATCCAAAAACTTGCAGAGACAACTAGTTGGAGATCTGGTTAGGAAAGAGAACCAAATGAGGACTCTGATGCTGCAAAACAGAGGAAAGCATACGGTTGATCAAGTAGCAAGCAGTAAGGACTACCTCGCTCCAAAAACGCAGCGGAACATTATGATGTATGAGTAAGGTGCAGACTGTTTCAATTAAATGCCGATTTTTTCGCTTGGCAACACCATTTTATTAAGAAATATGGGCACAAGAAGTCTGGTGAGCAATACCCTAAGTAGACAAGAAATGAGATAAAGAAGAGGAAAGATATGCTCGTGCATTATCACTACGCAAAACCTTAATGCGAATACCAAATTGATTATGTATTTTAGCACAAAATTTTTGAAAAATGGAGAATAACACAGAGCAATTCTTCATAAAAAAAAGCTCAAGTGCAACGAGAATAATCATCACTAAAAATAACAAAATATTAAAATCCCAAAGTTGTACTGACACGACTTGGATCCCAAATGTCTGAATGAACAATGTTAAAAATTGAAGTGGCCCTGTTATTGACTCGCTTGGGAAATGAAACCCGAGTTTGTTTCCCAAGTTGACATGACTCACATGCTAGAGAAGACAAAGAAGAAAGACTAGGGACGATTTTCTGCAATTTGAGAAGACTAGGATGTTCCAAATGGTTATGAATAAGCTCAGCAGAAGTGGTAGAAACAAAAGCAACTGGAGAGGTGGAGAAATGGTACAATCCTTGACTCAGATCCTGTTCCAATCATTCTCCCAATACTCTGATCCTACACAACAAAATCAGCAGTAAAGGTTACTGAACAATTAAGATTTTTGATCAATTTGCTAATGGAGATTAAATTATATAGACATTTAAGAGTGAACAAGACAGTAGTTAAGGTAATAGAAGGAAGGAGTTGTACTTTTCCTATTCCTTTAACTTGAGTTTGTGAACCATTAGCTAAGGTGATTTTAGATGGTGTGAGAGGTGAAACAAGAGTAGAGAAAAAATTGTGATTACCAGAGATGTGATCAGAAGAACCAGAGTCTAGAATCCATGAACCAACAAGTAAAGACTTAATTAGACAAGCAAAGGAATTACCGGAGTGAGCAATGCTGGAAGATGAAGGATGTTGCTTAGCTGTTTGAAACTGAAAGTATTTTTTATAGTCTTCTCCAGTTAAAGTGATTGGATCTAGTTCCTGAGATTTATTGGTAAGTTGTAGAAGCGGGCCTTCTTCATTAAATTAGTTAAGATGCACTGCCGACTTGCCAATAATATCAAGTTGATTAGGCTGTGGATGTTGACCATGCAATGCCCAACATGCATCCCATGTGTGATCATTCTTATCACAATAGGAGCAATGGAACTTCTTTCCTTTACCTTTGCGATTTCCTCCTTGTCTTTGATTCCCTTGCGGCACAGCCAAAACTAAAGATTCCATGTCTATACCGTCACTCTTACTAAGAGAAATACATAAGAGCCTAGCTAACACATCTTCTAAAGTTGGAATAACTAAATCAGTCAAAATTTAATCTTTCACATAACAAAGATCAGATCGCAACCCAATTAATGCCAAAACCATAAAGAATTTATCTCAGTTGTTCTTCTAGCGCATCAACATCATCAGTAAAAGATATAAGAGAATTAAATTCATCTTTCCGAGTTTTTACCTGACCCAAATAACTACCCATATCCTGATGATTCTGTTGTTATTGAACTATATCTGACACAACCTTATAAATGTTTTGTACATCATTAGTGTACAATTTTTTTGCCTTAGTCCAAAACTTACAATAAGTTTTGCAAGACTAAAACAAAATAAGTAATTTTGGGTCTATTGAATGCCATAAAAGACTACATAGTTGAGCATCAATCTTAACTCAGTTGGGTTTATCAATAACAGTGATTTCAGTAGCATTTTTTGCTAAATGATCATCATACCCGTCCTAAAAACCATAACTCTACCGATGCAGCCCAAGAAGCATAATTATTACTTCCTTGCAACTTTACAGTAGTAATTGAAAAGAAAGGTTCAAGGGACTCAGAACCTATATTGAGGGTGTTCTGCTTCTCAAAAATGTCGAGAGAGATTCTAGAACAACAAGAGACTGAATAGGGGCTTGATTCTACAAAAAAAAAGATCTGTGCCTGTGAACAGTAAATTCGAAGCTACTGTTCACAAGGGACGTGTGAAGATGAGCTGCGCAAGTGACCGAACCTAATGGACTTGAGTCGCCGGTGTCGGGCGATGCTAGAGGAAGGGTCGCTAGCGTGAAAAGTTTGCCGGAGAACAGTTCACAGTTCACGTGCCGGCGCGTATACCAAAGACAGACAGCTTGAGCAGCACGTGGAGATGTGTGGAGCCTTCCTGTGGCGGCACTTCACCGGGTCGCTGATCGGAAACCGGCGAGAAAGGTGGGCCAGGCGGTGAGACCAACTGATTTCCAAAAAGTCTCCATAGCAAGTTGGCAGATCTGCCACTCACAGCTGAACCAAGTTTCTTGGCTCTGATACCATGAAAATGATGATGAAAAAATGAGGGAAGCAGAAGTTTTGAGAGAAAAATGCTTGATGATTCCCCTCAAAGTAATTGGGGTATATATACTACTTACAAGAATATATACTAGGTAAGAAAATAAATTAATTCCCTAATTATAGCCTAATCATATCCCAATTATATCACATAATCATATTTCTAATTATATACACAATCACTATAAATCTAGACTATTTACAGAAAGTATCTCAATAATGACAATAAAGCATATAACTCATACTGATTCCCAAATCCTCAAAACACCCATTCATATTTCAAATAGCAATTTTTCAAAAATCAAATAACCATCACCCCATCCCCGGAAATGGGGGAAATAAATAAAACCACTATATTGCATCTACTATAGATCTCAAATAATGGGGAAATCCATATTTACCAGCATATCCATACATGCCTTGGTAGTAAATTAGATCACAACCAGTATGCAAATAATGGGATCAACCTAGAGGTTATTTGTCCTTTATGGTAACCTTGATAGATAACCACTAAGAAAATGGCAGAATTATCCAAGAGGTTACTCATCCTTTCTAATAAAGATGGCGTGATCCATTTATTGAAAAAGAAAAAGATTCTCTGGAATATCATCAAAAAATCCAGAACAACATAAATGTCTTTCTTTGGAATAAGACTACTAACAAGAAATTCATCAAAAATGGATGTACCTGGAAATCAGAAAGCTTTTCTTTTACCAATTTTGTAGTTAAGGTGGAAACAACTACTGCATTATTGAGTTCCTGCAGCTTTTGAACAGAAGCCAATGCTCTGTTCTTGCCAACATCATTCTCAGAAAAAATGAAATTACTGGACAAATCCCACAATTCAACTGTCTGTTCATCATGCAATGTTATAGACTTGACCCCAGCGAGAATAAGGTTTTTAGCTGCAGCAAGAGAATGCACACATTTACATGGTCACAAAGATGGCATGAAATAAAATATAAGGCAATAGCTCTCTATTAATCCTTTCCAACTCAAATCATGGCTTAAATAGAATTGGATACGCCAATCTTAGACACATAGAGTTACATGCACATGAAAAAAAGTAGGTTGCATCATCTACTTTGAAGTCTCAAAGAGATTAAAATCTTGTACCAAATGACATCATAGTCACTACAAAGACCATAATGTAGACAGGTGAATACAGTACGAAAACAAGGTTAACAACAACAATATCAACTGAAAAATCTAAGCACAATTTTAGCACTGCGCTTCATAGATTCTCCAAAATAAATAAATAAAAGAATGAAGAAATAAATAAAATCAAAACTCATAGAACTCAGATAATTCACCAATCAAACCAACAGTATTGGAATTTGGGACTTATATGCAAGTCTCAAATATCAAACTACAGCTTTTCCAAGAAAAAAAAACTACAGCTTTTCAGATCTTAGAATCTAGTCAGCTCATACATCCCCAAATATCCACCACCAGTCCATCTTAAACAATATATTCACAACTATAAGTCAACATTAGATTATAATGAAAAAATTAAATTAAATTAAATAAAGGAAAATCGAACAAGATAGAAACAATGGTCATATCATATCACATCCATACCAATCTCAGCACCAAGACCCTGCATGCCCGAGACTAGAACATTAGAGGCAAAAAGCCGCCGCATGGTCTCACGGCCATACACAGCGAGCTGCCGGCTGTGCAGGTCCTCATCAATATCACTCAGATTCGCATCACCAGGAGCCATAATCAAACCGCTGCTACGGTTGCTGCCAACAACGCTACAATTATTGATGGTGGTGGATGTAGCGCTGGTAATTGCGTGTGCCGTTGATTCCAAAACGCAACCGATCCGATGCTTCTTAATGGAGGGAGAACCAGTTGTTTCGCTTCCGTTCTCTTCTTCTTCTGCTATAAGCACGCCTTCAGCTGGTCGCTTTTTTGGAAGCATAAAGTGCAGTAAACTGCCCAACAAGCCACAAAACCCTAATGAAATCGTTACGATGGAAACACCCCAGATAATCTACCACTGGCACACATTAATCCCACAATAACTGGCACCAAAATTATCAACCATAGCCCTAGTTTAAGCTTCCACATGATTCCAAGTCAGAGATGGCAAGCAGAACAAAGATCATTACAAACTAACAAGGAAAGAAACGTACCGACTAGGACTAATAGTAAGCACAACAATTGGACGACAGTAAGCCAACGAGAGAAGTAAATTTGGTTCTGATTCGTAGCTTCAAGAGTAATGTTCAGTGACTTTGGTTTGGGTTTCATTTATACGTAGGGAAATGGGAAAAAGGCGCCATACCCTAATAGTCTATTAGTCTATGGGCCCTCAAAACATAAGTTTAGGATCAATTTTAACGATAGATGAAGTTTGGTCAAAATAATTTAATATATAACACAACAATCACTCAAATAATCAAATCAGTTACTAGCTATCAGATATATAAATATATAGTCTCCACTTTCGCTTAAAAAAAATGAGTCTTCACGTGCAGATCCTATTATTATTGGCTTAAAGAAAATGAGTTTTCTCTTTCACAAAATGACTGACAATTCATAAGTTGCTGTTAAGATTGCTACCAATAAGGGTACTATCATTTCTTTTACTCTAGACAAAACATACCCTCTATAGTCAACAAAATAGATCTCAATAATTTGAATAATGAGCAAGCTCCAATATATCAAAAAGTTACAAGCTACTCTCAAGCAATACAAAACTCAAGAGAGGTATCATTCATGATTCCTAGAAAAAGGAAAGAAACTTTCATTGATACCCCAAGAGCTTGGACAGAAGCGATTCATATACGATCCAAAGAAAAGGTCGAGTTTGAGGAAGAAGAGTCCTCAGAAAATGCTCCAAAAAACGTCGACTAGAAGCTGGTACAGACTATTCAAAGGTACCATAAGGAGCAAAAAAAGGATTACGATATAGATGATGTCTCACCTCTTTCAGAAAAGATTTTGGCAGAGACAACTCCTAAGTTTAGACAAGTGTCGTCTTATGTCATATAAATATAGCATATAGTTTCGTTTATGATATTTCCAAGCTACGATGCGTTCTTTCAGACATCGCCTTATGCTATCTCAAGGTATCGTTATAAATTACCCCAATTGGCATGCCAATTCCCCTCTCAGCTACTAGCTTCCAAGTTAAACATTTTAGGTACTTTGTACATGCTCATATTATATAATTAGAATAATGCCAACTTATAAAACAATTATCATTATTTTTATTTCTCATCTCATTTGCATATTGGACAATCATTCATATATTCTCATACAATCACATGCATACATTTAATGTGAGGCATTTCAATTGCTTAATACTAAGCCAACATCATATTTTTTCTTATTGCACCTCAATTCAATAAGAAAATAGTCAATTGAGCATACAAGGTTGCTGCCCAACTAAAATAGACACATTTCATAATATTTAAATACATTTGCCATGCAAATTCAATGCCATATCTTCAAGGCATATTTTTGTCCTATATTGTAGTCACGTTTTTGAAATTTTAAACGTCTAATTCACTTATGATCTCTTCATAAAAATTGTTCTTCTATATCTTAACTTTTCAACAAGCTAATATTCACCCCATTTGGACCACTAAAACTCATGTTATGCTATAATATATCAAGGCTACCCACAGACCTAGGTAACCAATATTAAAGTTATATTTTTCACATATTCTATTTTTGACAACCAATTAGATAAAGGTAAAGATAGAATTGGGTAAAGTTGTCTTCTAATACCTTTTAATCCTATGTCTTAAGTTTACTTTGAATCAAGGTTTAGGTGATTTGGACATCTATAACTCCATTTATGACTCAATAAATTCAAACTGCCCATAGGACACAATCTCATTGTTCAAACAGTATATGTAATTATAAATTATGATTAAATGATATAGAATTGGGCTTTACTTCGTCCATGAAAGTTTTAAATTATTTTCTTACGGCTCTAAAGAATCTAGAATTATGCAATTTGAATATCTATAACTCAACTTATATTATTTTATTTACAGACTACCATATGCTCAGTTATAGGATCTGATTGATCCAAATTTTAAATTCTAACATCAAAATCGGTCCCTTCCTGATAGAATTAGGCCTATATGTCTCATAAAAGTTCTAAGTCTATGTCTCAAGATTAATTTAGTTCCTGTATTATATTATTTGGACATTTCTACATCAAGTTATGGCTTGATAACTATAGACTGTCCAACTAAATACTAGAAATTCCAGCAACATTGGAAATATTTTTATTCATTATTAATCCAACAAATATCAAATCATGCAAATCATTCATACTTACATATTCATAATCAAGAAAACATATTCACACAAAGAACTAATAGTTTCAATATAATAAAAGAGTTCGTATGTATAAACTTTTTTACCTAGTTAAAGATCTTCTTTTTCACTTTCAATTCACTTCCTCCTTCTCCTTTCCTTTAGAAGATCCAACTCCTAACTCCACTTGTCCTTCAAAAGTAAAGAAAATAATAATAAATCAATACATTATTTTTTTTTATTTTTGCATATAATGAAATGGATTATGGTTTCCTCAAACTAGTATTAACTTACTCTTACTCTTTCTCTTTCTTATCCTAAAGTCATGATTTACCTAAACTTTTCCCTTGAAAATCTTCTTGCTCTTGGTTCCTTTCTTCAATTTTAAACTTGCTATGGTATTTATGTGAAGTGAAAATTGTTAGAAAACCCAAAGATTACTGTAATCCAAAACTACATAGCGGAAGAAAAATCTATGTTTCTCCTTTCAGAATCCGAGTGTTTCGTTTAATTCGAAAGGAATAATAAAAGACTAACTTTTTAGACTTGACGAAAAGGGACTTTTTTGGACTTATGGTGCTGCTTCTGAAACGAACACCCGAAATGGTATCCATAAACTTTTCCGTCTATAGTGCTAGCTCTCTCAATGAATGGATTAGTTATGTGCTCCCCAATCTGCAATCCATAAAAACAATCACCAAAAACCTTACTCCCGCAATTCAAAGAAAGTCTTTTATTCATTTTTTCAGTCTTTTCGTTTTCTACACTTCTTTTCGTAAAAAAGTTGTGTTTATAACCAGCTATCACAATATTGCAGATACTCATATATCTTTTCAAAAGAAAACGAAAAGCCCTTTATCTATAACAGTTACAAATAGACTGTAGATATTTTAAATGTTATTATCTTATAATAACAAATAATTAATATTAATAATAATAATAATAACATCTTTATTATTATTAATTATACTAATGGGCTCTTAGTCCATTAATATGACATAACTAGGCAAGATTGCGCTTGCTTCCCCTATTGGTATCAGAGCCTAGGTTGAACCCGATCCATAACTCTTAGTGAAACCCAAGTCGCGTTTCCTGTTGCCAGAAAACCATAGTTGTTAGGCGTGGTGGAGTAAATCGTTGACAGTGATCTAAGAAAAATGGAAAGGATATTTAACTCAATCTCTGGTAATTCTAGGAGATCTAGCTCATCTAGCTCCTCTAGGTCTATTATCTCAAAAAATAAAAATAAAAATAAAGAAATATTATTAGCAGCCGATATAGATACTAGTTTACAAAATTGGAAATTACCTCCTGTCTCCTCAGATCTGATCTACAGAACTCCTTTTAAACTTCGATCTGATTACATAGTGAAAACTGTAGAGCAGGCTACTCCAGTTCATGGAAACTTACAATCAATGAGTTTATTATCAGAAGAACTCATTCGAAAGCATCAAGAGAAATACTTATTCCTTCATATAGGAATGGTACAGGTAGCGGTAAAACCCGCTACTAGATTGGGGCTTAATACAGCCGCTATGCTCTGTGTCAGAGACAAAAGACACAATAAGTTCAGTGACTCCTTATTAGGAGTAGTGGAATCCTCTCTCTGTGATGGGCCAATCTTTTTCCAATGTTACCCGAATCTTACTTTGTCATTATCCGATCCACACATAATGAAAACTCTTATTCTGGATATAAAGACAATGGGGTATGACATGGTACCAGGATCAGAAAATCTAATTCTAATTTATAGAATTCATTACAAAGCAATGAACACAGTAGTTCCTAATTTGAGGGACAGTGCCACAAAGTTAGTCTCTCCAAAAGGGACGACTACTTTATTTCTGACTAATATGTCAAAAGGGAATTTAATAGTTCCCAAACCAATCCAATGGGATCAGGTTAATTTACCTGATAGCTGGCTTCTAGAAGAAGCAGTACCTCCCAAAAAGGAGGAATCAACCACTGTTCAATCTATTATGCAGTCAAGTGAAGGAGCGGTTGCTATCACCTTCAGCAGAAGCAGAAGTGTTTCTGACAGAAGATCAATGACGGAGTCGTTCTTGTCAGAACCATTACCTCCCAGGACATCGGTCTCAGTACCAGTCCTGAGAAGTACTTCAGTGATTGGGCTCCAAAGATCTGAAGAACAAGTGGCCAAGCCTGTGTACACAAGGCCACAAAGCCCAATAAGGCCTCAAAGCCCAACCCCTTCAGATATGGGCTATGATGCAGAAAGTTTGATTTCAAAGTCCTTTAAAATCATGCTGCTAGAAACAGAAGAAGAACCATTTAATAAATGGTTTCAAATGGAACTTTCTCTCAAAGAACAGAAAATGTGGAACAGAAAGTATGAACTATACAAAACCCAAAAACAGGGAAGTAAAGACTTTCCTGGGTTCCTCAAACACTGCTTCTCCATACTGAAAAGGCCTTACCCAAACCTAGAAGATCCTTCCTTTTTAACCACCCTTGAATCTCATTATAAGACCTTCATAACTTCTCGAAATAAAATCCTCAAAGAAGTGCATCCACCCTTGACCGACATAATGTACCAACCTACAGAGAACACCAAAGTAGAATGCATTCCTTTTTCCCATGACCCTTCAGAAAACCCAGCAGCTAAACAACAAAACTACACAAATCTTAGCCTCCATACTATTGGACAGCAGCTGAATCGAGTTGAAAATCAAGTATCAAAAATAGCAGCTCAACCAAAGGACATTCTTCCAAACAGGGACATAGCAGAATCTTCTACAGGACTAAAAATAGAAGAAAAGGTGCTATTCAAACCAATGGATAGCAAACCCCTTGGTATCAAACTGAACAAAAATGAGGATATGCTGGAAGAATTAACAAAAAGGCTATCTAAGCTAGGTATAAAAGGAGATGATAAAAAGAAGGAAGAGGGAAAATTGAAAGCTATTGCTCCATTAACAATGGAGTCAGAAGCAGAAGAAAAATCAGATACAGATCACGAGTTAATTCAACTCGAACAGATGCTAAAAGAAACTGAACCAGCAGAAGTTAACAGGATAAAATATCCTAAAACTAGAGCAACAATGGAGTTAAAGCCATACTATCCAAGACCTTCGCCAATAAATCTGCAATTTGAAGATACAGGTTACAATTACATGCAGTATGATGGAACTTCAATAGTCGAATGGAATATTGATGGACTATCCGATTATCAAATCAAAAATGTCCTTCAATATATGACTATGTATGCTACTGCGAGTAGAGCTAAGGGTAATGATGACCCTAGCACAGCTAAAGCCCTAATAGCAGGGTTTGGTGGCCAACTTAAAGGTTGGTGGGACTTCGCAGTCTCTACAGAAGGAAAGGAGATAATATTCAAAATGGTTAAACAAGAAGGCACCCAGCAAGTCCCAGATGTGGTTAATACCCTATTATATACTATAGGGTTACACTTTATCGGATCAGTAAATATGCTGATCGATAGAGCCCAAGAGCAGTTAATTAATCTGCGATGCCCGGATCTATCACATTTTAAATGGTATAAAGATACCTTCTTCTCTTTAGTGTTTATAAGAGAAGATAGCAATAATAGTGTTTGGAAAGAAAAGTTCTTGGCAGGATTACCGGCACTATTTGCAGAAAGAGTAAGGGATCAAATACGAAGCAAACATAACGGTAATATACCGTATCATGATTATACATATGGCGAATTAGCCTCTGAAGTAGTCACCGCAGGTGTCTCTCTTTGTAATGAATTAAAAATTCATAAGCAGATGAAGAAAGAGCGCTTTCATGGTAAACAAATTCTTGGAAGCTTTTGTGACCAGTATGGCATTCAACCTTTAAAATTTCCGTCCACGAAATTTCGAGGGGGTAGGGGAGAGCCGACACACAAGCAGGCACACAAACCATACAAACCCTACAAGAAAAACAGGCGCTTATATTACAAGAAACCCTGGAAAGAAAAGGGAAAACCTGTAAAGGTTAACAACCCAGAGAAGGGAAGAAAGAGGCCTGATCAGAGCAAAGCAGAGAAAACTATAGTCTGCTACAGATGTGGAAAAAGAGGACATTATGCCAACAAATGTCGAGTGAAGCAGCAAATACAGGCATTGACTATAGATGAAGACTTAAAAGAAGCATTAGCAAAAATCTTGCTAAACGAAACAGACTCTGAACAGGAGACAATGGAAATCAATGCAGTAGACTATACCACTGAAGAGGAAAGCAGCACAGAAGTAGAAGAGCACCAGAAAGAGGATTGTGATGGACAATGTGATTACTATAAATCACTATGTGCGATGAATGGTCTTATGGTGTTAACCAAAGAGGATAATTTCATCCTCGATTTAATAGATAACATCGAAGATCCAGAGAAGAAGAGAGAGAAACTAGAGACTTATATTGATCTCTACAAAAATACAGGGGTAACGACCCCTGTACAGACTCAGCAATCTGAGAGAAACCAGTCTCCATATAATCTAAAAGAGATACTGGAAAGAATTAAAAATTCCAAAAATCAGAAAGAGCCAACAGTGGCAGAATTACGTTCAGAACTCAACTCAGTAAAAACTGAGATTAGAGAGTTAAAAGAAAGAATAGGTGTTTTAGAGCTGTTAAATGAACAGCAGCAATTAGCCATAGAAGAACAAGAGCTAGATGGAGAAACAAAAGATTTAAATAATCTCCATTATATCAACATGGCAGACAGGGTAATAACCCATAAATGGCACACCAGGGTGACTATAGTAGTACACAAGGAGTGGGTGTTTGAAACCAATGCCTTGATCGACTCTGGAGCTGATCTTAACTGTATTAATGAAGGACTAGTTCCTTCAAAGTACTTTTCAAAGACACTCGAAGAATTGCATACAGCGGATGGAAGCAAGATGTCGGTAAGATACAAATTAAACAATACTGCCATCTGCAATCAAGGTACATGCTTTGAGATCCCCTTTCTTATGGTCAAAGGATTATCTCATCCTGTCATTTTAGGGAATCCCTTTTTACATATGCTATACCCTATTAGGCAGATAACTAAAGAAGGGATAAGTACAGAGATAAATGGAAAAGTAATCACTTTTCATTTTACTTCTCAACCAAAATTAAAACAAATAGATGTGTTAAAAAACACAATAGAAAGTAAGACTAAGTTTATTAACTCTTTAAGACAAGAAGTTGTCTATAAAAGCATAGACCAAAGGTTAAAAGAACCTAGAATGCAACAAAGGATTAAAGAAGTCCAGGAAGAGTTAACAAGGAGCATTTGTGCTGAAAGCCCCGATGCTTTCTGGTCTAGGAAAAAACATGTGGTAAATTTGCCATATGAGCCTGATTTCTCAGAAAAGGCTATTCCTACAAAGGCCAGGCCCATTGCAATGGGACAAAGGCATTTAGAGATTTGTAAAAAAGAAGTTGCTGAGCTAGAGGCTAAAGGGTTAATTAGAAAAAGTGATAGCCCATGGAGTTGTCCGGCCTTTTATGTAGAAAATGCAGCCGAGTTGGAAAGAGGAGTACCCAGACTAGTCATAAACTATAAGCCCTTAAATAAGGCGCTTAGATGGGTTAGATATCCTCTACCTAATAAAAGAGACTTGCTAAATAGGCTTTATGAAGCCACAGTGTTCTCTAAATTTGATATGAAGTCTGGATACTGGCAAATCCAGATTGCAGAAGAGGATAAGTATAAAACAGCATTCACTGTGCCTTTTGGGCATTATGAATGGAATGTCATGCCCTTTGGACTAAAAAATGCCCCTTCTGAATTTCAGAAAATTATGAATGAAATTTTTAACGTTTATTCAGCGTTTTCAATTGTTTATATTGATGATGTCCTAATCTTTTCCAGGACAATAGATCAGCACTTTAAGCATTTAAAAATGTTTGAGAAAATCGTTAAAATAAACGGTTTAGTTGTTTCTGCAAAGAAGATAAAAATCTTCCAAACAAAAGTAAGGTTTTTGGGTCATAACATCTTTGAAGGAACCATCATCCCAATAGACAGAGCGATAGAATTCGCTAGTAAATTTCCAGATGAAATAAGAGAAAAAACCCAACTTCAGAGATTCTTAGGAAGTCTGAATTATGTCTCTGATTTTTATAAAAATTTAGCCCAGGATGCTAAACCATTGTTTCAAAGGCTTAGAAAGAATCCTCCTGAATGGACAAATGAATGCACGATAGCTGTAAAGAAAATTAAGGATAGGGTAAAAACTCTACCTTGTTTAGCAATTCCACACCCAGAATCTTTTAAGATTGTAGAAACTGATGCTTCTGATAAAGGTTATGGAGGAATCCTTAAACAAAGGATGAATGATAAAGAAACTTTAGTCCGATTTACTAGTGGAATCTGGGTTGGACCAAGAGTAAATTACTCTACGGTTAAGAAAGAAATCTTAGCAATTGTTTTATGCGTACAAAAATTTGAATCTGATTTATTAAATCAGAAATTCCTAATAAGGATTGATTGTAAAAGTGCTAAGGAAATACTCCTTAAAGATGTTAAAAACATTGCATCCAAACAGATATTTGCTCGATGGCAAGCAATTCTATCTGTTTTTTATTTTGATATTGAGTTTATAAAAGGAGAATTTAATTCATTACCTGATTTTCTAACAAGAGAATTTCTTACAGGAAATGAGTTCAAATACTCCGGTGAAAAGGCCATTTGATGACATGACACCCACGCCGGTTAAAGAATCGGATCGGGTTAGAGAAGATGCTTATAAAATAAGTATCAAACCAGTAAACGAGAAAGAGGTAAATTACCCATATATTCCTATCAGCTTTTACACCATGAATCCGATTGAAAAAAGGTATGAAAACCTTAATCCTTGGGAAATAGCTGATTATTATACTGAACATCATTCGGGAGCACCATTCCTCCCAAAGACCTTTGAGTATTATCAAGCTATACTCTCTGAAACTAGGTCAGTAGAGATTATCCCTACAGAAAGAACAGGTCATCAGTGGGCATACAGTAAATTCCTAATAAAGAATGTTATTACCAGCGAACAATGGGGTGATTCGCTGTTAAGACAGAAGGAATTACAATATGGTAGACCAAAATGGTATAGTTATTTTGACTATATCCAAGCCTGGACAGGAGCTCTCTTATATGAGAATCGACAGAAGAAATTCAGCTGGTTTCTCCAATTTCAGCTTGAAAAGGAAATTAAAGAATTTCCTCCCTGGTTTCATGATTGGTTTTTTAACTGGGGAATTTTTCCAATTATGTTACCTGACAAGGTCCGATCTGCTTATAAGCAGTTTACTGAGGTTAATGAATCTCTTGAAAACCCCAGATTGGATTTTACAATTCAATACAGAGTTCCATGGATAGCTAAATGGGATTATATCCTGACCACTAAACGATCTAAAAAATTTGAAGAATTTACTATTGCCAATATAAAGTGGTTAACTCGAAGAGTCATGGTTAAATGGTGGGATAAATTTGATTTCTTTGGACCATCATCTGTCTATTACTGCAGAGGACTTATTCAACTGGTTAAACAACCAGAAAAGGCAAAAGCATCTGACAAGTCTAAACTGTCGAAATTACTGAAAGAATTCTTTCATTCCCTGCCAAAAGAAGAATTGAGGAAACGATTGTCATCTGCACTAGAAGAATTAAGTGACCATGAAGCTTCTAGTGAAAGGCCTAAGGACAAGGGAGAGTGTTCCAGATCAAAGTTTAAACGCTCTAAAAGCAGCGATTCATCCGATGAAGACATGTTGTCAGACTCTCTGTTCCAAGACAGCCAGAATCCTGAAGATCCAGATGAGGCCACTTGGCCATAATTATGCTTGTACTCTTATGTATAATTATGAGTGTACTTTTTATATTTTGTCCAGATGTAATAAGTGTGTTTTGTCCTTATCTGTTCATGATTCCAGCTGTAACGGAAAAGAACGTAGTGGACGATGGGGCCCATAGCGCACCCGCACTACATCTTAGCCGAAAGGAATCCTTTGCTTTATACTTTTAGTTAGTGCGCCACGCGTCCTACTAACGCTGGTTAGTTTAGATTTTAAGATAAGGAAGAATCTTTCAACTTGCACAACGAGTTGATATAAATAGAGGTAAGATGAGAAAGGGGAGATAGGTTCTTTTTTTCGGAATTCTCTCTGAACTCCTTGCTTCTCTTTGCTTTTGTATTGTACTACTAAGCTTTGAATGAAAAATACTTTTTCTAAATTTGAATCTCGTTCTCTTGGAAAGAAATTGTCTCAGTTATCCTTAAAGTCTGAAACTGCCAAAATCTGCAGAAAAAGAAATCTTCCGGTCAACAATCTAATCGGAGTACAAGACACACTTGGAGAACATACCGGCAAATTCGATTACTTGGTCTGGTATACTAAACCAGAGTCAGCCGAAATCCCTTTCTCATCCATCAAACCAACAGGTTGGGGAGTTGAATTCGCAGAAATTGATCAAGTAAGTAATTTATGTCTTATCATATTACTAAAGCTATAGAACATTTACTCTTTTTAGATTTAACTAATAGAAACGAAGTAGTGCAATTTAAGACTGCCATTATAGCTGAAGGTAGCGAATTGTTCACTTATCATTCTGTTAATCATAATGAACACTGTGACTGCCGAGAATATCAACGAACTTTGGCTTTGTTTAATGTTTTATTAAATTATTTAAATCAATTAATTAGAAATAATAATTTTTAATAGACTACCTGTTGAACACCTCTTGCTAAGTAGGCAAGATTGCGCTTGCTTCCCCTACAGAAGGAAAGGAGATAATATTCAAAATGGTTAAACAAGAAGGCACCCAGCAAGTCCCAGATGTGGTTAATACCCTATTATATACTATAGGGTTACACTTTATCGGATCAGTAAATATGCTGATCGATAGAGCCCAAGAGCAGTTAATTAATCTGCGATGCCCGGATCTATCACATTTTAAATGGTATAAAGATACCTTCTTCTCTTTAGTGTTTATAAGAGAAGACAGCAATAATAGTGTCTGGAAAGAAAAGTTCTTGGCAGGATTACCGGCACTATTTGCAGAAAGAGTAAGGGATCAAATACGAAGCAAACATAACGGTAATATACCGTATCATGATTATACATATGGCGAATTAGCCTCTGAAGTAGTCACCGCAGGTGTCTCTCTTTGTAATGAATTAAAAATTCATAAGCAGATGAAGAAAGAGCGCTTTCATGGTAAACAAATTCTTGGAAGCTTTTGTGACCAGTATGGCATTCAACCTTTAAAATTTCCGTCCACGAAATTTCGAGGGGGTAGGGGAGAGCCGACACACAAGCAGGCACACAAACCATACAAACCCTACAAGAAAAACAGGCGCTTATATTACAAGAAACCCTGGAAAGAAAAGGGAAAACCTGTAAGGGTTAACAACCCAGAGAAGGGAAGAAAGAGGCCTGATCAGAGCAAAGCAGAGAAAACTATAGTCTGCTACAGATGTGGAAAAAGAGGACATTATGCCAACAAATGTCGAGTGAAGCAGCAAATACAGGCATTGACTATAGATGAAGACTTAAAAGAAGCATTAGCAAAAATCTTGCTAAACGAAACAGACTCTGAACAGGAGACAATGGAAATCAATGCAGTAGACTATACCACTGAAGAGGAAAGCAGCACAGAAGTAGAAGAGCACCAGAAAGAGGATTGTGATGGACAATGTGATTACTATAAATCACTATGTGCGATGAATGGTCTTATGGTGTTAACCAAAGAGGATAATTTCATCCTCGATTTAATAGATAACATCGAAGATCCAGAGAAGAAGAGAGAGAAACTAGAGACTTATATTGATCTCTACAAAAATACAGGGGTAACGACCCCTGTACAGACTCAGCAATCTGAGAGAAACCAGTCTCCATATAATCTAAAAGAGATACTGGAAAGAATTAAAAATTCCAAAAATCAGAAAGAGCCAACAGTGGCAGAATTACGTTCAGAACTCAACTCAGTAAAAACTGAGATTAGAGAGTTAAAAGAAAGAATAGGTGTTTTAGAGCTGTTAAATGAACAGCAGCAATTAGCCATAGAAGAACAAGAGCTAGATGGAGAAACAAAAGATTTAAATAATCTCCATTATATCAACATGGCAGACAGGGTAATAACCCATAAATGGCACACCAGGGTGACTATAGTAGTACACAAGGAGTGGGTGTTTGAAACCAATGCCTTGATCGACTCTGGAGCTGATCTTAACTGTATTAATGAAGGACTAGTTCCTTCAAAGTACTTTTCAAAGACACTCGAAGAATTGCATACAGCGGATGGAAGCAAGATGTCGGTAAGATACAAATTAAACAATACTGCCATCTGCAATCAAGGTACATGCTTTGAGATCCCCTTTCTTATGGTCAAAGGATTATCTCATCCTGTCATTTTAGGGAATCCCTTTTTACATATGCTATACCCTATTAGGCAGATAACTAAAGAAGGGATAAGTACAGAGATAAATGGAAAAGTAATCACTTTTCATTTTACTTCTCAACCAAAATTAAAACAAATAGATGTGTTAAAAAACACAATAGAAAGTAAGACTAAGTTTATTAACTCTTTAAGACAAGAAGTTGTCTATAAAAGCATAGACCAAAGGTTAAAAGAACCTAGAATGCAACAAAGGATTAAAGAAGTCCAGGAAGAGTTAACAAGGAGCATTTGTGCTGAAAGCCCCGATGCTTTCTGGTCTAGGAAAAAACATGTGGTAAATTTGCCATATGAGCCTGATTTCTCAGAAAAGGCTATTCCTACAAAGGCCAGGCCCATTGCAATGGGACCAAGGCATTTAGAAATTTGTAAAAAAGAAGTTGCTGAGTTAGAGGCTAAAGGGTTAATTAGAAAAAGTGATAGCCCATGGAGTTGTCCGGCCTTTTATGTAGAAAATGCAGCCGAGTTGGAAAGAGGAGTACCCAGACTAGTCATAAACTATAAGCCCTTAAATAAGGCGCTTAGATGGGTTAGATATCCTCTACCTAATAAAAGAGACTTGCTAAATAGGCTTTATGAAGCCACAGTGTTCTCTAAATTTGATATGAAGTCTGGATACTGGCAAATCCAGATTGCAGAAGAGGATAAGTATAAAACAGCATTCACTGTGCCTTTTGGGCATTATGAATGGAATGTCATGCCCTTTGGACTAAAAAATGCCCCTTCTGAATTTCAGAAAATTATGAATGAAATTTTTAACGTTTATTCAGCGTTTTCAATTGTTTATATTGATGATGTCCTAATCTTTTCCAGGACAATAGATCAGCACTTTAAGCATTTAAAAATGTTTGAGAAAATCGTTAAAATAAACGGTTTAGTTGTTTCTGCAAAGAAGATAAAAATCTTCCAAACAAAAGTAAGGTTTTTGGGTCATAACATCTTTGAAGGAACCATCATCCCAATAGACAGAGCGATAGAATTCGCTAGTAAATTTCCAGATGAAATAAGAGAAAAAACCCAACTTCAGAGATTCTTAGGAAGTCTGAATTATGTCTCTGATTTTTATAAAAATTTAGCCCAGGATGCTAAACCATTGTTTCAAAGGCTTAGAAAGAATCCTCCTGAATGGACAAATGAATGCACGATAGCTGTAAAGAAAATTAAGGATAGGGTAAAAACTCTACCTTGTTTAGCAATTCCACACCCAGAATCTTTTAAGATTGTAGAAACTGATGCTTCTGATAAAGGTTATGGAGGAATCCTTAAACAAAGGATGAATGATAAAGAAACTTTAGTCCGATTTACTAGTGGAATCTGGGTTGGACCAAGAGTAAATTACTCTACGGTTAAGAAAGAAATCTTAGCAATTGTTTTATGCGTACAAAAATTTGAATCTGATTTATTAAATCAGAAATTCCTAATAAGGATTGATTGTAAAAGTGCTAAGGAAATACTCCTTAAAGATGTTAAAAACATTGCATCCAAACAGATATTTGCTCGATGGCAAGCAATTCTATCTGTTTTTTATTTTGATATTGAGTTTATAAAAGGAGAATTTAATTCATTACCTGATTTTCTAACAAGAGAATTTCTTACAGGAAATGAGTTCAAATACTCCGGTGAAAAGGCCATTTGATGACATGACACCCACGCCGGTTAAAGAATCGGATCGGGTTAGAGAAGATGCTTATAAAATAAGTATCAAACCAGTAAACGAGAAAGAGGTAAATTACCCATATATTCCTATCAGCTTTTACACCATGAATCCGATTGAAAAAAGGTATGAAAACCTTAATCCTTGGGAAATAGCTGATTATTATACTGAACATCATTCGGGAGCACCATTCCTCCCAAAGACCTTTGAGTATTATCAAGCTATACTCTCTGAAACTAGGTCAGTAGAGATTATCCCTACAGAAAGAACAGGTCATCAGTGGGCATACAGTAAATTCCTAATAAAGAATGTTATTACCAGCGAACAATGGGGTGATTCGCTGTTAAGACAGAAGGAATTACAATATGGTAGACCAAAATGGTATAGTTATTTTGACTATATCCAAGCCTGGACAGGAGCTCTCTTATATGAGAATCGACAGAAGAAATTCAGCTGGTTTCTCCAATTTCAGCTTGAAAAGGAAATTAAAGAATTTCCTCCCTGGTTTCATGATTGGTTTTTTAACTGGGGAATTTTTCCAATTATGTTACCTGACAAGGTCCGATCTGCTTATAAGCAGTTTACTGAGGTTAATGAATCTCTTGAAAACCCCAGATTGGATTTTACAATTCAATACAGAGTTCCATGGATAGCTAAATGGGATTATATCCTGACCACTAAACGATCTAAAAAATTTGAAGAATTTACTATTGCCAATATAAAGTGGTTAACTCGAAGAGTCATGGTTAAATGGTGGGATAAATTTGATTTCTTTGGACCATCATCTGTCTATTACTGCAGAGGACTTATTCAACTGGTTAAACAACCAGAAAAGGCAAAAGCATCTGACAAGTCTAAACTGTCGAAATTACTGAAAGAATTCTTTCACTCCCTGCCAAAAGAAGAATTGAGGAAACGATTGTCATCTGCACTAGAAGAATTAAGTGACCATGAAGCTTCTAGTGAAAGGCCTAAGGACAAGGGAGAGTGTTCCAGATCAAAGTTTAAACGCTCTAAAAGCAGCGATTCATCCGATGAAGACATGTTGTCAGACTCTCTGTTCCAAGACAGCCAGAATCCTGAAGATCCAGATGAGGCCACTTGGCCATAATTATGCTTGTACTCTTATGTATAATTATGAGTGTACTTTTTATATTTTGTCCAGATGTAATAAGTGTGTTTTGTCCTTATCTGTTCATGATTCCAGCTGTAACGGAAAAGAACGTAGTGGACGATGGGGCCCATAGCGCACCCGCACTACATCTTAGCCGAAAGGAATCCTTTGCTTTATACTTTTAGTTAGTGCGCCACGCGTCCTACTAACGCTGGTTAGTTTAGATTTTAAGATAAGGAAGAATCTTTCAACTTGCACAACAAGTTGATATAAATAGAGGCAAGATGAGAAAGGGGAGACAGGTTCTTTTTTCGGAATTCTCTCTGAACTCCTTGCTTCTCTTTGCTTTGTACTACTAAGCTTTGAATGAAAAATACTTTTTCTAAATTTGAATCTCGTTCTCTTGGAAAGAAATTGTCTCAGTTATCCTTAAAGTCTGAAACTGCCAAAATCTGCAGAAAAAGAAATCTTCCGGTCAACAATCTAATCGGAGTACAAGACACACTTGGAGAACATACCGGCAAATTCGATTACTTGGTCTGGTATACTAAACCAGAGTCAGCCGAAATCCCTTTCTCATCCATCAAACCAACAGGTTGGGGAGTTGAATTCGCAGAAATTGATCAAGTAAGTAATTTATGTCTTATCATATTACTAAAGCTATAGAACATTTACTCTTTTTAGATTTAACTAATAGAAACGAAGTAGTGCAATTTAAGACTGCCATTATAGCTGAAGGTAGCGAATTGTTCACTTATCATTCTGTTAATCATAATGAACACTGTGACTGCCGAGAATATCAACGAACTTTGGCTTTGTTTAATGTTTTGTTAAATTATTTAAATCAATTAATTAGAAATAATAATTTTTAATAGACTACCTGTTGAACACCTCTTGCTAAGTAGGCAAGATTGCGCTTGCTTCCCCTATTGGTATCAAAGCCTAGGTTGAACCCGATCCATAACTCTTAGTGAAACCCAAGTCGCGTTTCCTGTTGCCAGAAAACCATAGTTGTTAGGCGTGGTGGAGTAAATCGTTGACAGTGATCTAAGAAAAATGGAAAGGATATTTAACTCAATCTCTGGTAATTCTAGGAGATCTAGCTCATCTAGCTCCTCTAGGTCTATTATCTCAAAAAATAAAAATAAAAATAAAGAAATATTATTAGCAGCCGATATAGATACTAGTTTACAAAATTGGAAATTACCTCCTGTCTCCTCAGATCTGATCTACAGAACTCCTTTTAAACTTCGATCTGATTACATAGTGAAAACTGTAGAGCAGGCTACTCCAGTTCATGGAAACTTACAATCAATGAGTTTATTATCAGAAGAACTCATTCGAAAGCATCAAGAGAAATACTTATTCCTTCATATAGGAATGGTACAGGTAGCGGTAAAACCCGCTACTAGATTGGGGCTTAATACAGCCGCTATGCTCTGTGTCAGAGACAAAAGACACAATAAGTTCAGTGACTCCTTATTAGGAGTAGTGGAATCCTCTCTCTGTGATGGGCCAATCTTTTTCCAATGTTACCCAAATCTTACTTTGTCATTATCCGATCCACACATAATGAAAACTCTTATTCTGGATATAAAGACAATGGGGTATGACATGGTACCAGGATCAGAAAATCTAATTCTAATTTATAGAATTCATTACAAAGCAATGAACACAGTAGTTCCTAATTTGAGGGACAGTGCCACAAAGTTAGTCTCTCCAAAAGGGACGACTACTTTGTTTCTGACTAATATGTCAAAAGGGAATTTAATAGTTCCCAAACCAATCCAATGGGATCAGGTTAATTTACCTGATAGCTGGCTTCTAGAAGAAGCAGTACCTCCCAAAAAGGAGGAATCAACCACTGTTCAATCTATTATGCAGTCAAGTGAAGGAGCGGTTGCTATCACCTTCAGCAGAAGCAGAAGTGTTTCTGACAGAAGATCAATGACGGAGTCGTTCTTGTCAGAACCATTACCTCCCAGGACATCGGTCTCAGTACCAGTCCTGAGAAGTACTTCAGTGATTGGGCTCCAAAGATCTGAAGAACAAGTGGCCAAGCCTGTGTACACAAGGCCACAAAGCCCAATAAGGCCTCAAAGCCCAACCCCTTCAGATATGGGCTATGATGCAGAAAGTTTGATTTCAAAGTCCTTTAAAATCATGCTGCTAGAAACAGAAGAAGAACCATTTAATAAATGGTTTCAAATGGAACTTTCTCTCAAAGAACAGAAAATGTGGAACAGAAAGTATGAACTATACAAAACCCAAAAACAGGGAAGTAAAGACTTTCCTGGGTTCCTCAAACACTGCTTCTCCATACTGAAAAGGCCTTACCCAAACCTAGAAGATCCTTCCTTTTTAACCACCCTTGAATCTCATTATAAGACCTTCATAACTTCTCGAAATAAAATCCTCAAAGAAGTGCATCCACCCTTGACCGACATAATGTACCAACCTACAGAGAACACCAAAGTAGAATGCATTCCTTTTTCCCATGACCCTTCAGAAAACCCAGCAGCTAAACAACAAAACTACACAAATCTTAGCCTCCATACTATTGGACAGCAGCTGAATCGAGTTGAAAATCAAGTATCAAAAATAGCAGCTCAACCAAAGGACATTCTTCCAAACAGGGACATAGCAGAATCTTCTACAGGACTAAAAATAGAAGAAAAGGTGCTATTCAAACCAATGGATAGCAAACCCCTTGGTATCAAACTGAACAAAAATGAGGATATGCTGGAAGAATTAACAAAAAGGCTATCTAAGCTAGGTATAAAAGGAGATGATAAAAAGAAGGAAGAGGGAAAATTGAAAGCTATTGCTCCATTAACAATGGAGTCAGAAGCAGAAGAAAAATCAGATACAGATCACGAGTTAATTCAACTCAAACAGATGCTAAAAGAAACTGAACCAGCAGAAGTTAACAGGATAAAATATCCTAAAACTAGAGCAACAATGGAGTTAAAGCCATACTATCCAAGACCTTCGCCAATAAATCTGCAATTTGAAGATACAGGTTACAATTACATGCAGTATGATGGAACTTCAATAGTCGAATGGAATATTGATGGACTATCCGATTATCAAATCAAAAATGTCCTTCAATATATGACTATGTATGCTACTGCGAGTAGAGCTAAGGGTAATGATGACCCTAGCACAGCTAAAGCCCTAATAGCAGGGTTTGGTGGCCAACTTAAAGGTTGGTGGGACTTCGCAGTCTCTACAGAAGGAAAGGAGTTCTTTTAAGTCTTCATCTATAGTCAATGCCTGTATTTGCTGCTTCACTCGACATTTGTTGGCATAATGTCCTCTTTTTCCACATCTGTAGCAGACTATAGTTTTCTCTGCTTTGCTCTGATCAGGCCTCTTTCTTCCCTTCTCTGGGTTGTTAACCTTTACAGGTTTTCCCTTTTCTTTCCAGGGTTTCTTGTAATCCACTTGTCCTTCAAAAGTAAAGAAAATAATAATAAATCAATACATTATTTTTTTTTATTTTTGCATATAATGAAATGGATTATGGTTTCCTCAAACTAGTATTAACTTACTCTTACTCTTTCTCTTTCTTATCCTAAAGTCATGATTTACCTAAACTTTTCCCTTGAAAATCTTCTTGCTCTTGGTTCCTTTCTTCAATTTTAAACTTGCTATGGTATTTATGTGAAGTGAAAATTGTTAGAAAACCCAAAGATTACTGTAATCCAAAACTACATAGCGGAAGAAAAATCTATGTTTCTCCTTTCAGAATCCGAGTGTTTCGTTTAATTCGAAAGGAATAATAAAAGACTAACTTTTTAGACTTGACGAAAAGGGACTTTTTTGGACTTATGGTGCTGCTTCTGAAACGAACACCCGAAATGGTATCCATAAACTTTTCCGTCTATAGTGCTAGCTCTCTCAATGAATGGATTAGTTATGTGCTCCCCAATCTGCAATCCATAAAAACAATCACCAAAAACCTTACTCCCGCAATTCAAAGAAAGTCTTTTATTCATTTTTTCAGTCTTTTCGTTTTCTACACTTCTTTTCGTAAAAAAGTTGTGTTTATAACCAGCTATCACAATATTGCAGATACTCATATATCTTTTCAAAAGAAAACGAAAAGCCCTTTATCTATAACAGTTACAAATAGACTGTAGATATTTTAAATGTTATTATCTTATAATAACAAATAATTAATATTAATAATAATAATAATAACATCTTTATTATTATTAATTATACTAATGGGCTCTTAGTCCATTAATATGACATAACACATCAATAACGTTTTTTTTGTGTGTGACCCAATAGGCTCACAAGGCTCATAAATCATAAGCGGCCTTTAGCAAGATAATATGACTACCTAATTAATATGAGGATCGATAGTCCGATAACCTAATAAACATAACATGTATTAATCTATTTGTCATATGATATCTAGTTTAAACATAAGTCATGGTCAATGTCAAACTTATAATCTTCAAACTTATGATTTCTCGATCTCCAAGTAGACTGATAAAATCAAATGATATTGATAATATTATCAAATCATTTGAGCATGACCATGCATTTCTCAGTCTCACTTATCGAGGAGCCCAAAATATATATCTCTCAAAGAGATGGACAAATTCTATCTTGATTGTTTCATATCCTCTACATAATATTATGCTCAATCATAACCTTTATAATTATTAGATTAAAGACAATGTTTGATTATGTCAAAACATAACAGTTCTTATATTGAAAACTATGACAATCTCAAGTCAAAGAATTAATACATAACTATCTTGAGATTCAGTTATGACAATAACCTATTTTGTGATCTCAATATGGGTCCATCCAATACTTTATTCTCTAACAAATATCTATGATTATTGATTTATATCAACATACACATAATCATCTCATGATTATCAATCAATAATCATACTACTCATATTTTATTATTATCATCATAATAATAAGTATTAAGGGATGTTAATCATTATTATGTAACATGCAAACAAATAAATAATAATGATAATAAAATCTCTTTTATTAATAAACAAAATAACATACAAAAAGATCTAAGATAATGATCTAGGGCAAATACACTAACAAAAACGTGGTTTCATGTAAAAACTTGATGGGATTTAGTGATTGGAAGATGATTAGGGCTGTAAATGAGCCAAGCTATTCGTGAGCTACTCGAGACTCGACTCGATAAAAGCTCGACCGAGTTCGGCTCGTTTTTTAAACGAGCCAAGCTCGAGCTCAATTTTGAGACTCGTCACTTAAATGAGCTGAGCTTGAGCTCCATAGTATTCGGCTCGTTAAGGCTCGCGAGCTGGCTCGTTTTTAGCCTCGCGAGCTGGCTCGTTGAGAAGGCTCGCGAGCTGGCTCGTTGAGAAGGCTCGCGAGCAGGCTCATTGAGAAGGCTCACGAGTAGACTCGTTAAATAGGCTCGTGAGTAATATTGTTTAAATAAATTGGTGAACCAATTCGTTAAATAAATTTATGAACAAGTTCATATATTATTAAAAAAATAAAAATAACTATAAAGTTATAAAATTTAAACTATTATAAATACTTGAAAATTATAGTATTGAAAATTACAAATAATTAAGATTAATTATTATAATTAATATTCTTTAAAATTAAATTATAAAAATCTTTTGTATATAATTATTATAATAAGATTCCATAAAATTAATGTATAATCACAAATAATTAATATTAATTATTATAATAAATATTCTTTAAAATTATAGTACTACATTATAAATTGAGTTGTAAAAATTATATACATTTTAAAATTAAAGTATAATTATAAAAAAATTTTTGTATATAATTAAGCATACAATATGAAAGATGATAATAATTATCAAAGTATATTAATAATAATTAATTAAGGTTATATGGATGTTGAAGTTGAAATTCAAGTTAACTAATTGAACAAGCATGTAGATGATTATGAAGATAATTAAATTATATTAGCTTGTTTCAACTGTTGGAAGTTGAAATCAACTTTATTCGTTTGATATTAAATTTTGTGTGTAATCTAATTTTATTATGTTGTTGAATTTATATTTATTTGTGTTATTTTAGTTATAAATTATGTTACGTAATTTTTTTTATGTACACTCTCTTTTTTTATATTATTTAAATTAATGATGATTAAAAACTGATTAAAGTGTAATTATTAATTCGAGCTCGAGCCTGAACTTGAGTTCAAACCAAACTTTTTAATTTTGAGCTCGGTCTCGAGCTTTTTTAACGAGTTTCTTAATCGAGTTTTTCGAGTTCGAGCTCGAGTTTTATTAACGAGCTTCTTAATCGAGCTTTTCGAGCTCGAGCTCGAATTAGGCTCGTTATTAAATCGAACGAGCCTTTCACGAGTCGAGCTCGAATCGAGCTCGATTATAATATTTAATTCTCGAGCCGAGCTCGAATCAAATATTAGAGCTCGAGTCGAGCTCGAGCTCGAACTCGAACTTCCAAACTTTTTTAATAAATGAGCTTGAGCTCTACAAAGCTCGGCTCGGCTCGGCTCGATTACACCCCTAAAAATGATAGAAATGGAGGAAATGGGAGATGGGGTTTTCGGCAACTTGGTTGAAGAATGGAGAAGATGAGATCTTTTCTCTTCTTGTGGCTCTTACGTCTCAAATGGATGGCTTTATGGAAAAATTAGGAGTATAAGATTATGGAGACTTCACAAGGAAGATGTTGTGTAGATGGAGAGTTTGTCTTTAAACTAATAAACATCCACTCATACCCAATTTTTGTACATCCATATATGCTATAATTTTGCCATGCCAATTTCTTGAAGAAATTGTTGTTTGTCTTTTAGTTCATAAATGTCCACTCATACCAATTTTAGATACCTTTACATACACCATAGTTTTACCATAACAACTTCTTGAAAAAGTTGTTTTATCCTTTAGTTAATAAATGTCTACTCATACCAATTTTGGATGCCTCTATATATACTATAGTTTTACCATAACAACTTCTTGAAGAAGTTGTTTTTTTTTTTATTTCATGAATGTTTACTCATACCAATTTTTGGGAGCCTCTACATATACCATAGTTTTTTCTTTACTGAAAATTCTAACTTTTATTTAACTAATCAAATCCTCAATTAATTAAATAGATTAATAATTTCATAATATTATCTTAAACCTAATTATGTAAATTTCCCTTTTTGTCCCTTATTTCATTTTTTTTAATTTAGCCCTTTTTCTCACTTACCTATAAGCTACTTCTAGTCCCTATAGCACTAATTATATTTATATAACGATGTATAGAATATGGGTCATTACACACAACGTCAAGTTCATTGATTCCCTAATTAAGAACCCAGCTGCTATGTACCAACAGCTAATGGACAAGACCCAAAAGTATATCAGGTTGGATGACGAAGTCCAAGCATTAAGAGAGGACAAAAGGACAAGTCAAAAGTAAATCCAAAAGCCAAAGAGGTGAGGATATGAAGGAGACCATAGAAGTTATCCAGTCTCCCAAAGGAGGGATGATCAAAGTAAGTATAAGAATTATACTTCATTGAATGATTCATTTACACGCATTCTAATATGGATCAAGAAGAATGACAAGGAAGTCAAATGGCCTTCCAAGCTCAATCTAAAGAGAGTCGAAATGCGAGATATGATTAAGTACTACCATTTTCACGAAGATCACAGACATATAACGAAGGAGTGCCGGCAGTTGAAAGATGAGATTGAGAGATTAATAACGGACGCCACACTTTGAAAGTTTTCCAGAAAGAATAGAGAAGAGAGGAGGCTCGAACATAAGGTAACAACTCCTAAAGCTCCTCCGAACAGTGAACCTGTAGGGGTTATACATGTAATTGCAAGAGGACCCATCAATGGCAAAGGAAAAAAAAAAGGTGTTTCACAGAAGACATTCTATCGGTCAAGCAGGAACCATATGCCAAATAGGAAGTAAGGTTTAGACCTACAGACAAACTAATAGGGTTTTTTCAAAATGATCCGTTGATTGCTAACATCCATCTAAACAGGTATGAGGTGAGGCGAGTCTCGGTGGATACAGATAGTTTCATTAATCTCCTCACCTTATAGGTTTTTAATAAATTGGGCTTGGATAAAAATAACCTTGTTAAAGTATCCTATTCGTTTGTAGGATTAGGGATAAAACCGTGGCAGTGTTAGGCACTATCAACCTCCCCCTTGTACTAGGTGATGAGAAGCATAAGTGGAGGCTGTATGTGGAGTTTGCGGTGGTAGATATCCCGCTTGTGTACAATGTGATACTCGGTTACCCAGTTCTGAACTGTTATGGTATAATTATTAACATGAGTGCTATGTGTTTTAAGCTACCAACTCTAGAGAATTAGCTGTAATTTGAGGAAACTAGAAGTCGACCCAATACTGTTACAAACTCTCTACAAAAAGCCTCGGGAAAGTGACGATGCCCATTGACATGTTAGAGAAGCCTGAATCCCAAATAAAACCAGAGTGAATAAACATAGTAGAAGAGATTCAATTAGGTAAGGATCAAAAGATATGGTTCAATACTGCATTAACTGGTGAAACAAGAAATTGTTTAATAGAATTACTAAGGTGTAGAATGACCACTTTCGCCTGGTCTCTAGAAGATGTGACGGGGTGGACCTGACTTTTATCACCCATAAGTTGTTTATCGAAAAAACACTAAAATCAATACAATAAAAGAGAAGGAAGTTTACTCCGAAGAGACAATAGGTGATCAATGAGGAGGTTAATAAGTTGTTAAGTGTAGGATTGATATAGGAGGTCTAATATCCTACATGGCTCGCCAATATAGTACTGGTAAAAAAGGCCAACGGGAAATGGAGGATGTGCATGGATTTTACCACCTTGAATAAAGCATGTCTAAAGGATCATTACCCACTCCCATCTATCAACAGGTTAATGGACTCGTCCTTGGGTCATGCAATGATTTCTTTTTTTAATGCCATTTTAGGTTTCCACCAGATCATGATGGTACCAAAGATGCAAAAAAGACTGCGTTCATCACCGATATAGAAGTATTTTGCTACAAAGTGGTATCGTTCAGACTAAAGAATGCAGGGTTGACTTACCAAAACCTAGTGTCATGAATCTTCAAAGACTTAGTGGGGTTAACAGTCGAGGTGTACGTGGATGATATGGTGGTAAAGAGCCAATCCTTAGAATATCATCCAGATGATATTTGAAAAGTTTTTGAATAAAACTAAACCTTGAAAAATGTACTTTTGAGGTGAAAGCGGGAAAGTTTTTGTGATATATAGTTTCAAAAATAGGCATAAAAGCAAATCCTGAAAAAATTAGTGCCATCCAAAATATGGAGGCACCCAAAACTATTAATAAAATATAAAAGTTGAATGGGTAGGTCATAGCTCTTGGCTGGTTTATATCATGCTCAGCCAGAAGGTGTCTTCCATTTTTTAAAGCCATAAAAGGCAAAAATAAGTTTGTTTGGGGGAAAGAATGCGGAAAAACATTTGAAAGTTAAAAAACCTTTTTATCATCTCCCTTTTTGCTAAGCTTGCCCTTTGAAGGTGAAATTTTGTTTCTATACTTGTTTGTGACACAGGAAACAGTAAGCTCGGTACTCGTTTGTGAGAACAAAGGGGAGCAAAGCCTAGACTATTACGGTAGCCAAGTCTTGAAAGGAGCAGAACTAAACTATCTTCCTCTCAAAAAATTGGCATTCATAGTCCTAATGTCAGCCAGAAAGTTACATCCATACTTTGAGTCACACATCAGAGAAGTAAGGACAGGTTATCCATTGCAAAAGGTTTTACATAGGCTGGAGTTGTCAGCACGATTGTCCACATGGGCGGTAATACTATCAGCTTTTGATATCAGTATGTCCCAAGAAAGGCCATGAAAGCCCAGGCAGTAACTGATTTTATTGTAGAAATGACCCCGCCATTAGAGCCTTCAATATTTCCTGAATCAACCATTAAGGAGTGGAAGATTTGGGCGGATGAAGCTTGTGGAGCGTAGGGTTCTGGAATTGAGATCCTCTTGCAGAGTCAAACCATGATAAAGCTTTATAAGCGACAAAACTCGCTTTTAATGCTACCAACAACGTAGTTAAGTATGAGGCTGTGATAATGGCTTTGAAAATCAAGAAAACATGTACACAGAAATTTATTATTTTTAGTGACTCATAGTTGGTTGTTAATCAGTGCCAATGATAGTTCAAAATTTGAGATCCAAACCTTATCAAATACGAGGAAAAGTGTAACGACCCGAAAATCGGACCGCTACCGGCGCTAGGATCCAGATCGGCTTAAGGCCGCCGGGACCCGTAGCAAGCCTGACATATAACCTGTAAACCTGTATAATCCCATACATGATCCACAACATACATAAAAATTAAAACTTTTCTTTACACGAACATCAACCAAACTCAACCTGTGCATAAACATTAACATAACATTGATCCCTCTGTGGGATCTCATCAGTGCCCCCAAATGGGTGACATAACATATGTTGAGTTGGTTTGCATAAACATCATAAAAATCTCTAAGATCATGTAATTAACAAGGGATAACAACAATCTATGGTCAAGCACAACTCTAACATCCATAAACCTCATTACATAACTATACTGTACTTTTACATTACAATTTGATCATGTCCATTGCTAGCTATTACATAAGCATGACTTCTTTACTCTATCCGGACTCCCGCACTATACTGTACCTGCAAGCCTGGGGTAAAGGGAGAGGGGTGAGCTAAAAGCCCAGTGAGCTGAACTATAAAACATTTTAACACTATGCTTTAATGAAATGCATCATAACACAGACAATTCACATAAGGGTTGGGTGAACTTGTCACCAATTAGTCCAAGCTAACATGGTGCCAGGCCGTAGCATGGGGTCCTGGTCTTCCTGTCATACATACATTACTTACCATTATTCCAGGGCCTCCTCTGGACTCCTGGTCTTCGAGTCCACAATCGTGCCAGGCCGTAGAATGGGGTCCTGGTCTTTCATTTCCGTGCCAGGCCGTAGAATGGGGTCCTGGTCTTCCTGTCATGGACTAATTGGGTCATCCAACATTCACCCACATCAACAACACATGATGCAATGCGGCATATTCGTGAAACTAATGCAATCACCCTATTGCATGATCATGATGCATGAAACATGATAAAACATTTAATCTAAAAGATATAGTTTAGTTCCACTCACCTCTGGCAGACTCTGACAGCACCGAAGCAGCTGGACTCACTGCTGGGGTCCTCGGTTCCTCGGGTCCGAACCTACACAGGTGGACTCAAATGAGGGACCAAACATACCTGAACATAACCATAAACTACTCCCCAAAAACCCCCTAAAACACCATGAAAACATCACATAAAAACATGCAAGAAATGGCTGAACAGGGCACTTTCGGCGGCAGGTTCGGCGGCTGAAAGCCCCTCTAGAGCCGAAAGTCGGGCACTTTCGGCGGCACCTTCGGCGGCCGAAAGTCCCAGACAGATCCGAAAGTCTTCTTTCGGGGGCAAGCTTCGGCAGCCGAATGCTGCCTCCACAAGGGGGTTCGGCGGCCGAAACTCCCTTCGGCGGCCGAACCTGGTTTCTGCCAGAAGGGCAGAAACTTGGTTCACATGAACCCCTTGCCTCCTAAAACCTCAAATCATGCATAAGTCTCAACCAAAACATGCATACAAGTTCCTAGGGGTCTCAAACAGTCATATACCCCAACTACAACACTTCAAACACACACAATCAACACATATTGTCCAAAACATCAATATTAACCCATAACTCAACATATAACCTAACATGCATTTCTACCCATAGATCTTGCTTAAAACTTATTTAGAATACATAAGGAGCTTAAGATCGGCTCTTACCTCTTGAAGATCGAGAGGGAGACGACCTAAACTTGGAGATCCACGAAAATGAGCTCCTGAGTTCCCAAAGCTCCAAAACTTGGTTTAAATGCTCAAAACTTGCAATGTGAGTTTAAAACTCAAGAAAAATGGAAGAGATTTGGAGGAAGAACACAAGAGTTGCAAAGGGAAGGTCGGAAGCTTGCTGTGGCCGAAAATGGGAGAAAACTCGCCCATTTCGGCTAAGTGCCCCTTTTATAGGTGGCTGGCCAGGCCACGTTCGGGGGCCGAATGCGCTTCCGCGTCCATGCAATGTTCGGCGGCCGAACTTAAATTTCGGCGGCCGAACCTGGACTTCCCTAACTCATGCTTTCGGGGGCCTAACGTGCCTCCAAAATGCATGCATGTTCGGCGGCCGAACTTGATTTTCGGCGGTCGAACCTGGGTTTTCCTCCTATGACTTATCATGCAAAAACTCATTTAATTTCATACTTAAAATCATAAAACACATTAAAACATTTTTATAAAACATGATTCTACCCTTCTAGAGGTTTCTGACATCCGAGATTCCACCGGACGGTAGGAATTCCGGTACCGGAGTCTAGCCGGGTATTACATTCTCCCCCCCTAAAGAACATTCGTCCCTGAATGTTCCTCAACTAGTACATGCATAGCAAACAACATAACATACATATAAAACACATAAAGATCTAACCTTAAAAGAGATGGGGATATTGCTGGAGCATGGACTCCCGTGTCTCCCAAGTGCACTCTTCCATATTGTGGTGGTTCCAGAGGACTTTCACCATCGGGATTTCCTTGTTTCTTAGCTTTCTGATCTGAGTGTCTATGATCCGCACCGGCTGCTCAACATAGGTGAGATCCTCTTGGACCTCTACATCAGGCTCACTAAGAACCTTGCCCGGATCTGACACAAACTTCCTTAACATTGAAACATGGAAAACCGGATGGATTCTTGCCATTGAAGCAGGCAAATCTAGCTTGTACGACACATTCCCAATCTTCTGCAAGATTTCAAAGGGTCCGATGTATCGCGGGGCTAGTTTACCCTTCTTCCCAAAGCGAACCACTCCCTTCATTGGAGACACCTTGAGCAATACCAGATCCCCCTCCTGAAACTCTACCTGTCTTCTGCGGATGTCTGCATAACTCTTCTGTCTGCTTGCAGCAGTCTTGATTCTCTCTCTGATTAAGGGTACCACCCTGCTGGTGATCTCTACTAATTCAGGCCCTGCCAAGGCCTTTTCTCCAACCTCTTCCCAGCAAACAGGTGACTTGCACTTCCTTCCATATAAAGCTTCATATGGAGCCATCCCGATGCTAGCATGATGGCTGTTATTGTAGGCAAACTCCACCAAAGGTAGATGCTGCCTCCAAGAACTGCCAAAGTCCAGCACACACATTCTCAGCATATCTTCTATGGTCTGGATGGTCCTCTCTGACTGTCCGTCTGTCTGTGGATGGAAGGCAGTGCTGAAATCCAATCTAGTACCCATGGCATCCTGCAGACTCCGCCAAAACCTGGAGGTGAACTGGGGTCCTCTATCTGACACTATAGAAACAGGAACCCCATGCAGTCTGACTATCTCATCAACATACACCTGCGCCAACTTGTCCACAGAATAGCCACTCCTGACAGGGATGAAGTGAGCAGATTTGGTGAGTCTATCCACAATCACCCATATGGAGTCCAATCTGTTGGACGTTGCCGGTAACCCCACTACGAAGTCTATAGCTATATTCTCCCATTTCCACTCTGGAATAGGTAGCGGGTTAAGCATTCCAGCCGGCTTCTGATGTTCCAGCTTCACCCTCTGACATACTTCGCAGGCTGACACAAACTGTGCCACTTCTTTCTTCATAGCTGGCCACCAATAAACTTTCTTCAGATCCTGATACATCTTGGTGGCTCCGGGGTGAATGCTGTATCTTGCATTATGAGCCTCTCTCATAATGTCTCCTTTTAGCCCAATGTCATCTGGTACACACAATCGACTCCCATAGCGGAGGATCCCCCTATTGTCAAATCGAAACTCATTGTCTTTGCCTGACTGAACAGTCCTGGCAATCTTCACTAATTCTGGGTCCTCATGCTGCTTCTGAGCCACCTGCTCCAGAAACACGGGTGTCACTTTCATCTGAGCAACTAAAGCACCTGTACCAGACAACTCCAACTGTAGACCTTCCTCAATGAGCTTGTAAAACTCCTTCACCACTGGTCTCCTCTCTGCCGTGATGTGGGATAGACTGCATAGTGACTTCCAGCTTAGAGCGTCTGCCACGACATTCGCCTTACCCGGATGATACTGAATCTTACAATCATAGTCACTCAGCAGCTCCACCCATCTCCTCTGCCTCAAGTTCAAATCCCTCTGACTCAAGATGTACTGCAAGCTTTTATGATCTGTGAAGATCTCACATTTTACCCCATAGAGGTAGTGCCTCCATATCTTGAGTGCAAAAATTACTGCTGCCATCTCTAGGTCATGTGTGGGGTAATTCAACTCATGCTTCTTTAGCTGCCTAGAAGCATAAGCAATCACCCTCTCATTCTGCATCAGTACACAACCCAGTCCCACACGGGACGCATCGTAGAAGACTGTAAAGTCCTCATCACTAGATGGCAGAGCTAAAACTGGTGCTGAAGTCAACCTCTTCTTAAGCTCTTCAAAACTCTCTTCTCACTGGTCGGTCCACACAAACTTCTGATTCTTCCTGGTTAACCTGGTTAGAGGAGCTGCAATTTTCGAGAAGTCCTGAACGAACCTCCTGTAGTAACCTGCCAAACCCAAGAAACTCCTGATCTCTGTTACTGAAGTGGGTCTAGGCCAGTTAGCTACAGCTTCTACCTTCTTGGGGTCTACCTCTATCCCATTCTCTGATACTACATGCCCCAAGAATGAAATGCTCCTCAGCCAGAACTCACACTTAGAGAACTTGGCATACAAGCCATGTTCCCTCAAGGTCTGTAGAACTAACCTCAGATGATGGGCATGCTCCTCTGCATTCCTGGAATACACCAAGATATCATCTATGAAGACAATAACGAAGTGATCCAGGTACTGGCTAAACACTCTGTTCATGAGGTCCATGAATGCTGCAGGGGCGTTGGTTAACCCGAACGGCATTACAAGAAACTCAAAATGCCCATATCTGGTCCTGAAAGCTGTCTTTGGTACGTCCTCTTCCCTGATCCTCAACTGATGGTACCCCGATCTCAGATCTATTTTGGAGAAACAACCCGCTCCTGCTAGCTGGTCGAATAGATCATCGATCCTTGGCAATGGGTACTTGTTCTTGGTAGTGACTTTGTTCAACTGCCTGTAGTCAATACAAAGTCTAAGGGATCCATCCTTCTTTCTCACAAATAAGACTGGAGCACCCCAGGGTGAGGTACTCGGTCGGATGAAGCCCTTGTCTACCAGCTCCTGCAACTGTTCCTTCAACTCTTTCAACTCTACTGGCGCCATCCTGTAGGGAGGGATAGAGATCGGTCGGGTTCTAGGCATCAATTCTATCTCGAACTCTATCTCCCTAGCAGGTGGTAAACCTGGCAGCTCGTCTGGGAACACATCTGCGAACTCTCTCACCACTGGCACTGAGGCGGGCTCTCTAACCTGATTGCTAAGCTCTCTCACATGAGCCAAATACCCCTGACATCCCCTCCTAAGCAACCTACGAGCCTGAAGAGCTGATATCAGACCTCTAGGTGTACCCCTCCTGTCTCCTCTGAAGACAACCTCAGACCCATCCTGACCTCTGAACCTGACTACCTTGTCCCTGCAGTCCAAGGTAGCACCATGGGTAGATAACCAGTCCATCCCTAGAATGACGTCAAAATCTGTCAAATCTAGAACCACTAGGTCGGCGGACAAGCATCTTCCCTCAACAAACACACGACTACACTGGCAGACTGACTCTGCCACAGATGGATCACACTTGGGTCCACTGACCCAGAGAGGACACTCTAACCCAGAAGTCATCAGACCCAACCTCCCCACGGCTCTCGGAGCAATAAAAGAATGAGATGCGCCAGGGTCCATCAAGGCATACACATCTGAACAACCAATAATTAAGTTACCTGCCACCACGGTGTTAGATGCATCTGCCTCCTGCTGAGTCATTGTGAAGATCCGTGCTGGAGCTGATGGACCTTCACCTCTGAAACCCGCTGAGGAAGAGGCTGCCCCTCTCCCTCTGCCTCTGCCACTGGCCTGAGTCATGGCTGGAGCTGCTGGTTGCGCTACACTGCCTGAAGCTGTCTGCTGGGACTGAGCCATCGGGACTGCTCTTGGACAATCTCGAGCCATATGCCCCTCTTGACCACATCTGAAACAGGTGTTCGTCCCAAACCGACATACTCCCCTGTGTGGCTTACCACACCTCGCACAAACTGCATTATCCGCACCAGAGCTTGAGCCACTCCCAAATCCCAGACTAGACTTGACTTTATTCCAGAACTTGTTCCTCTTACCCTTGGGCTTACCCCATCTCTTACTGCCTGAAGCTGCTGCACTCAGGGTAGAGGGATCTAATCTTCCCCCACCCGGAGTTTTAGAACCGGAAGACTGTGCCACTGACTGCTTAACTGTCCCCTGAACGATGGCACTGGCCTCCATTTTCCTGGCCATATCTACTATGGCATGGAAGCTCTCCCTGTCCACTGACTGAATCAAGGAGGAATACCTGGAATGGAGTTTCATGACGTACCTCCTTGATCTCTTCGAATCTGTATCCAGACTCTGCCCAGCAAAAGGCAACAGCTCCAAGAATCTGTCGGTGTACTCCTCTACACTCATTTCCTCCGTCTGCCTCAACTGCTCAAACTCTATCATCTTCAGCTCCCTTGAACTATTGGGAAAAGCCCATCCTGCAAACTCGTTTGCAAACTCTTCCCAAGTCATGCTGTCCACTCTCGGGTTCACATAATTCTTGAACCACTCCCGTGCCTTCTTGCACTTAAGCGTGAACCCGGCCATCTGAATGGCTCTACTGTCATCAGCCCCAATCTCATCTGTAATCACTTTAACCCTTTCAAGATACACAAATGGGTCATCCCCTTTTTCATACTGAGGAGCACCCAATTTCATGTAGTCAGTCATCTTAACCTTGCTCCCACTGGCCGAGCTAGGTCTAGGTGGCTGAACAACTGGGGCTGCTGGTTCTGCAGGTGGTGGAGGTGGTGCAACATTTTCTGAAGTAGGGTTTGCTGGATTTGGATAGTAAGGTGGGGGTGGATACATTGGGTACTGAGAGTATGGTGGGTAGTATGGTGGGTATGGCATCTGTGTGGGATAAGGGGTGAAACTAGGGTAATCCGATGTACCTCCCATCGAATACCCGGGATGTTATGAGAAGTGTGGGTAGTGGGGTGGCTGAACAAATCCCGAGGCCTGAGTGCCTCCTTGGGACTCTCCCATTCCCTCTCCTGACATACTGACTCCCAAACTGCCATCCCTTCTCTGTTCTACATCCATATCATCCCCCATGCCCTCAGACATTCCTCCCTGAACTGTTCCCCTCACTGATCTGCTTCTACTCAGATCCAAAGACCTTCTAGGGTTTCTCACTGCTCTGTCCCTGTTGGACCTGCTTGACATTGCCCTAGGCAATATAGGAGGACGGGCGCTCATGCCCTCATCCTCAGGTGGTACTCCAGTCAATCTTGCTGATCGACGAGTTCCTCTCATCCTGTTTTCTGAAAAACAGTACACAGCACATAAACATTAGCATCATATGGTTCATGTGGGCACACATGAACCCGC
The DNA here is from genome assembly GCF_001659605.2 of Manihot esculenta. Classification (NCBI taxonomy): domain Eukaryota; kingdom Viridiplantae; phylum Streptophyta; class Magnoliopsida; order Malpighiales; family Euphorbiaceae; genus Manihot; species Manihot esculenta. The sequence goes on from NC_035162.2 coordinate 28,246,930, forward strand.
ATCACATATCACATATCATAGCATATCATTAATGCACATGCATATTATCATGGCATTTCACATTATCATGCAAGACAGGACTCCACATCCTATCCTAGTGGACATGATCCTTCCTATTGTGCTTGACCTTCTATAACATCTATGAGCCCGATATTCTAGGTCCGACCATATGAACCTAGAGCTCTGATACCATTCTGTAACGACCCGAAAATCGGACCGCTACTGGCGCTAGGATCCAGATCGGCTTAAGGCCGCCGGGACCCGTAGCAAGCCTGACATATAACCTGTAAACCTGTATAATCCCATACATGATCCACAACATACATAAAAATTAAAACTTTTCTTTACACGAACATCAACCAAACTCAACCTGTGCATAAACATTAACATAACATTGATCCCTCTGTGGGATCTCATCAGTGCCCCCAAATGGGTGACATAACATATGTTGAGTTGGTTTGCATAAACATCATAAAAATCTCTAAGATCATGTAATTAACAAGGGATAACAACAATCTATGGTCAAGCACAACTCTAACATCCATAAACCTCATTACATAACTATACTGTACTTTTACATTACAATTTGATCATGTCCATTGCTAGCTATTACATAAGCATGACTTCTTTACTCTATCCGGACTCCCGCACTATACTGTACCTGCAAGCCTGGGGTAAAGGGAGAGGGGTGAGCTAAAAGCCCAGTGAGCTGAACTATAAAACATTTTAACACTATGCTTTAATGAAATGCATCATAACACAGACAATTCACATAAGGGTTGGGTGAACTTGTCACCAATTAGTCCAAGCTAACATGGTGCCAGGCCGTAGCATGGGGTCCTGGTCTTCCTGTCATACATACATTACTTACCATTATTCCAGGGCCTCCTCTGGGCTCCTGGTCTTCGAGTCCACAATCGTGCCAGGCCGTAGAATGGGGTCCTGGTCTTTCATTTCCGTGCCAGGCCGTAGAATGGGGTCCTGGTCTTCCTGTCATGGACTAATTGGGTCATCCAACATTCACCCACATCAACAACACATGATGCAATGCAGCATATTCGTGAAACTAATGCAATCACCCTATTGCATGATCATGATGCATGAAACATGATAAAACATTTAATTTAAAAGATTTAGTTTAGTTCCACTCACCTCTGGCAGACTCTGACAGCACCGAAGCAGCTGGACTCACTGCTGGGGTCCTCGGTTCCTCGGGTCCGAACCTACACAGGTGGACTCAAATGAGGGACCAAACATACCTGAACATAACCATAAACTACTCCCCCAAAACCCCCTAAAACACCATGAAAACATCACATAAAAACATGCAAGAAATGGCTGAACAGGGCACTATCGGCGGCAGGTTCGGCGGCCGAAAGCCCCTCCAGAGCCGAAAGTCGGGCACTTTCGGCGGCACCTTCGGCGGCCGAAAGTCCCAGACAGATCCGAAAGTCTTCTTTCGGGGGCAAGCTTCGGCAGCCGAATGCTGCCTCCACAAGGGGGTTCGGCGGCCGAAACTCCCTTCGGCGGCCGAACCTGGTTTCTGCCAGAAGGGCAGAAACTTGGTTCACATGAACCCCTTGCCTCCTAAAACCTCAAATCATGCATAAGTCTCAACCAAAACATGCATACAAGTTCCTAGGGGTCTCAAACAGTCATATACCCCAACTACAACACTTCAAACACACACAATCAACACACATTGTCCAAAACATCAATATTAACCCATAACTCAACATATAACCTAACATGCATTTCTACCCATAGATCTTGCTTAAAACTTATTTAGAATACATAAGGAGCTTAAGATCGGCTCTTACCTCTTGAAGATCGAGAGGGAGACGACCTAAACTTGGAGATCCACGAAAATGAGCTCCTGAGTTCCCAAAGCTCCAAAACTTGGTTTAAATGCTCAAAACTTGCAATGTGAGTTTAAAACTCAAGAAAAATGGAAGAGATTTGGAGGAAGAACACAAGAGTTGCAAAGGGAAGGTCGGAAGCTTGCTGTGGCCGAAAATGGGAGAAAACTCGCCCATTTCGGCTAAGTGCACCTTTTATAGGTGGCTGGGCAGGCCACGTTCGGGGGCCGAATGCGCTTCCGCGTCCATGCAATGTTCGGCGGCCGAACTTAACTTTCGGCGGCCGAACCTGGACTTCCCTAACTCATGCTTTCGGGGGCCTAACGTGCCTCCAAAACGCATGCATGTTCGGCGGCCGAACTTGATTTTCGGCGGCCGAACCTGGGTTTTCCTCCTATGACTTATCATGCAAAAACTCATTTAATTTCATACTTAAAATCATAAAACACATTAAAACATTTTTATAAAACATGATTCTACCCTTCTAGAGGTTTCCGACATCCGAGATTCCACTGGACGGTAGGAATTCCGGTACCGGAGTCTAGCCGGGTATTACAAAAAGGTTCCCTCTCTAATGGATAGGATCAAAGATAGGCAGGGCAACTACGAGCTTCACCAGGTGGATAGAGATGATAACAAATAGGCTGATTTTCTGGCCAAAATGGCGGTGGCAGGAGAACAACACTTAACACAACCATTTTAATTTGAAGAACTGCACACTCCTGCAACCGATGAGGAAGAGTCTTTTCCTATAGAGGAAGGAGAATCATAGATGACGCATGTGTACAAGTTTTTAACATAGGATGATTTGTCACCCGATGAATTATCAGCTAAATAGGTAATAAGAAAATCCTCTAAATATGCACTAATTGATGGTTGGTTATACAAGAGATCCTCAACTCAACCATGGCTGCATTGTGTAACCGAAGAATAAGGCTAGGAAATCCGAAAGGATATTCATGAAGATGATTACGGGAGCCATGAAGGAGCTCAGACGATCGCCTGGAAAGCATTCAAACAAGGGTACTACTGGCAATGATAATTCAAAATGCAAAGCAGCTTGTCTAGAAGTGTCAAAGATGTCAAGTACATGTGAACATTCCAAGGATACTGGTAGAGATGCAAGCGGCAATTAGAAGCCCCTAGCCTTTCTTTCAATGGAGGATAGAAATCCTTGGCCCATTCTTAAAGGCAGATGGGTTAAGGAGATTCGTGATTGTGGCAATGGATCATTTCAATAAGTGGGCTAAGGATGAGGCAGAGGCAATTCAGTCCATTACCACCCAACAAGCGATCTCTTTAATTAGGAAGAACACCTTTACTCAATTTGGAATCCCAAAAGTAGTAATTACTGACAATGGAACTCAGTTTGCAAGTTCTAAGTTTAAAGATTTCTGCAGGAAAATGAGAGATTGACTTAAGGTTCAGTTTTGTCTATCACCCACAGACTAATGGAATGATCAAGGTTACAAACAGGACTATCCTACAAGTTGTAATACCCGGCTAGACTCCGGTATCAGAATTCCTACCGTCCGGTGGAATCTCGGATGTCGGAAACCTCTAGAAGGGGTAAAACCATGTTTTCATAAAATGTTTTAATGTATTTTATGGTTTTAAGCAAGAAAGAAATTAAGTTTTGAATGAAAATGGTCTTGTGAGGAAGACTCAAGTTCGGCCGCCGAACCTCAAGTTCGGCCGCTGAACATGCATGCACTTCAGGAGTGCTTTAGGCCCCCGAAAGCATAAGTGAGGGAAGTCCAGGTTCGGCCGTCGAACCTTGTGTTCGGCCGCCGAACATGGCATGCATGCGGAGGCACGTTCGGCTCCCAAATGTGGCCTGGCCAGCCACCTATAAAGGGGTCCCTTAGCCGAAATGGGCGAGTTTTCTCCCCATTTTCGGCCAAGGTGAGCTCTCCGCCGTCCCTCGCCGATTTTGAGTCCTTTTCTTCAAATCTTTCATGATTTTTATAAGTTTGCAACTTTGTTTTGAAGATCTTTGAGCATAAAGCGAGTTTTGAAGCTTGGAAGACTCAGGAGCTCTCTCCCTCCGTTCTCCAAGTTTAGGTCGCCTCCCCTGTCGATCTTCAAGAGGTAAGGGTCGATCTTGAACTCTTTTTATATTTTAAACAAGTTTTATGAAGATCTATGGGTAGAAATGCATGTTAGGTTATATTGAAGTTTTTGGGTTCATGTTTAGTTTTTGAGCAATGTATGATGTTTGTGGTTGTTTGATGTGTTGTAGTTGGGGTTTAAGGTAGTTTGAAGCCCCTAGGAGCTGATGTATGTTTCTATGCATATTTTGGTTGGGTTGGATGCATGATTGAAAGGTTGGGAGGCATTTGTGCATGTTGGAGCTGAGTTTCTGCCACTTTGGAGAAACTCAAGTTTGGCCGCCGAAGGGACTTTTGGCCGCCAAACCCGCTTGTGGAGGCAGCATTCGGCTGCCGAAGCCTGCCCCCGAAAGAGGACTTTCGTCTCTGGAGGGCAGTTTTGGCCGCCGAAGGTGCCCCCGAACATGCATGAGTTTCGTCTCTGTCTGGGGGTTCGGCCGCCGAAGGTGCCGCCGAACCTGCCTGACTTTCGGCTCTGGAGGGACTTTCGGCCGCCGAACCTGCCGCCGAAAGTGCCCTGTTCAGCCTTCCTTTGCATGTTTTCTATGGATGTTTTGAGGTGTTTTAGGGGGTTTTTGGGGAGTACTTTAGAGTCATGTTTATGTATGTTAGGTCCCTCATTTGAGTCCACCTGTGTAGGTTCGGACCCGAGGAACCGAGGACTCCAGCAGTGAGATAGCTGCTTTTGAGTCTTGTCAGAGCTAGCAAGAGGTGAGTGGAATAACTCTCTATGATTTCAAAATAAATAATGAATGTTTTAGCATGATTCACGCATCATGAATGCCATGAGATATATTAGGGTGCTTGCATTAGAATTCACGAATATGTTGCATTGCATATTATGTTGTTGATGTGGATGAATGTTGAATGATCCATTAGCCCTTATATGGTATGATATGACAGACTATGGAAGTCCGGGTGAGCCTGCACTACGCCCCCGGCATGATTGGATATGTATGTTATGCTATGGAAGTCCAAGTGTGCCTGCACTACGCCCCTGGCATGATTAGACGGTATGGAGGGCTAAGTGGTGAGAAGTTCATCCTTGACGTGAAATGTTTGTGTTGTGATGCATTCCATGATATCATATGTCTTAAATACTATGTTTTATTATTCTGCTCACTGGGCTCTAGTAGCTCACCCCTCTCCCTTAACCCCCAGGTTTGCAGGTACAGGGTAGACCAGGAGGTCAGCAGGAATAGAGCCTTGTGTATGTAATAGTTAGAAGTGGACATGAATATGATGTAATGTAAAAGTATAGTTGAATGTAATGTAATGATGTTATTGAGGATAGAATGTGCTTGACCATAGTATGTTGAAATCCCTTTTTAGATACATGATCTCAAAATGTTTATGGATGTTTATGTTTAACCAAACTTAATGCATGATTATGTCACCCCATTGGAGCTTTGATGAGGACTCCAAGGTGGGTTTAATGTTAATGTCTATGTATGGTGTATGCATAGGTTGAGTTTGGTTTATGAATGAAAAAGAAAAGTCCAAAATTTTTATGTATGTGTTGATCATGTATGGGATTAAACAGGTTTACAGGATGAATGTTAGGCTTGCTACGGGTCCCGGCGGCCTTATGCCGACCTGGATCCTAGCGCCGGTAGCAGTCCGGATTTTTGGGTCGTTACAGAATGGTATCAGAGCCCTAGGTTCATATGGTCGGACCTAGAGTGTCGGGCTCATAGATGTTATAGAAGGTCAAGCACAATAGGATAATCATGTCCACTAGGATAGGATGTAGAGTCCTGTCTTAAATGATGATGTGAAATTCCATGATTATATGCATGTGCATTGATGTTATGATATGATATGTGATGTATGTGATGCGGGTTCATGTGTTTGCACATGAACCATTTGAGGCTAATGTTCCATGTGATGTGTGCTGTTTTTCAGTAAACAGGATGAGAGGAACTCGTCGATCTGCACGATTGACTGGAGTACCACCCCAGGACGAGGGCACTGACGCCCGTCCTCCTGCATTGCCTAGGGTAATGTCAAGTAGGTCCAGCAGGGAAAGAGCAGTAAGAGACCCTAGAAGGTCTTTGGATCTGGGTAGAAGCAGATCAGTAAGGGGAACAGTGCAAGGTGATATGTCAAAGGATGTGGGGGATCAGATGGATGTGGATCAGAGGAGGGATGGCAGTTTAAGAGTGAGTATGTCAGAAGAGGGAATGGGAGAGTCCCAAGGAGGCACTCAGGCCTCGGGATTTGTTCAGCCACCTTATTACCCACCCTTTTCACATAATCCCGGGTATTCGATGGGAGGTACATTGGATTACTCCAGTTTTAACCCTTATCACTCTCAGATGCCATACCCACTTTTCTACCCACCGTACCCACAGTACCCTATGTACCCACCCCCACCCTACCATCCAAGTCCAGCAAACCCTACCCTAGGGGATGCTGCACCTCCTCCACCATCAGCAGCACCTGCTGTCCCAGCAACCCAAGACCCTAAACCTAGCTCATCTGGAGGGAGCAAGGTCAAGATGACCGACTACATGAAGCTGGGTGCTCCCCAGTTTGAAACCGGTGATGACCCGTTTGCGTATCTTGAGAGGGTCAAGACAATTACAGATGAGATAGGAGTTGATGACAATAGAGCCATTCAGATGGCTGGGTTCACATTAAAATGCAAGAAGGCCCGAGAGTGGTTTAAGAACTATGTGAACCCGAGGTTGGATAGTCTATCCTGGGAGGAGTTTGCCAATGAGTTTGCAGGATGGACTTTTCCTGACAGTTCCAAGGAGCTGAAAATGATTGAATTTGAGCAGTTGAGGCAGACAGACGAGATGAGCGCAGATGAGTATACAGACAGATTCTTGGAGCTGTTGCCGTATGCTGGGCAGAATCTAGATACAGATCAGAAAAAGTCAAGGAGGTATATCATGAAGCTCCATTCCAGGTATTCCTCCTTGATTCAGTCAGCAGAAAGGGAGAGTTTCCATGCTGATGATCTGAGATCCAATAGAATAGGGTTTTACCAGGGTTTTTCTATTACAGAATAAGGCTTAAGCTTTCTGAGGAGGGGACTCCTCTTTTATACATTGTCTTGCTTGCTGGTGACGTGTAAAGGTCTCTCCAGGATTGGGCCACGCGTCTCTGCCATGCGGATTCGGAGGTACTGGGGTATCAGCCGCCTGCTCCATGCGTAACGGCCTCTGATTCTCCCCGTGCGTACGTTCGAGCGGATCTGCCAGGTTGTCTGGTGAATATTTTTCTGGATCCTGGGCTGGACCGAGAGTTGGGCCGGGTGCTAAGCCTGAGGGGAGAGGGCCTGCTCCGTGCGGACCGGGCCGGCTTGAGTGAGGAAGATGGGTCGAGCCCGACCTTGAAGGTTGGATGAGCCAGGCTTGTTATGTATATCAGGTGTGTGGGCCTCTACGTCATGGGCCTTGGGCTGTGGTCAAGCCCCTGGTCCGGGGTGAAGGAATCCAGCGGTCATCAATTGCCCCTTCACCTTCTCGGCAGTTATTGCTCCAACTGCCGAGGGGGTGAATACCAAGAACTATTATGATCGCGTCTATTCGGGTTCAGGTGCCTTAATAACATCCTTTCATCTTTCAGTCGTTGCGCAGTTTCTGAATTCTATCTGCTCTTTCCTCTTTCTGTCTTTTCTCTATTCTTCTTGTCCTCTGCCGCCTTTACTTTCTTGTCATCATTATCTAGACATCTCCTTTCTTTCCTTTTCTGTGAATATCTTTTAGAAATCTGACACCATTAGCTTAGAGTCTAGTGTAGCTCTGCCCCGTGCTAAGTCCTCAGGCTCCGAGTATATATCGGCTCCAGCTTTTCTTCATTCGTGAGCCTTCTGTTGAAGCGAGAAATTCTTGTTTTATCTGTGACAGGTCTATCCGACGCCTTTTTCAAACAGATTGCCTTGTGCCCCAGAGGTTTGCCGTGATTGTGCTCTTATCATCTTAAGGGAGAACTGTTTCTGACTTGTCCCTGTTTTGAAACTTTTTGTAGTTCCTGAAATAAAAATGGGTCAGTTCAAAATTCTTGAGAATTTGATGTTACCTCTAAGGCGTTTGGATAGTGCATTGAAGATCCTTCGGGTATGGCAGTCGAAGGGCGGGACCATTCGGCAAGCTGCTGAAACTGCTTTACCCAGGTCGTCTGGCCGGCCTCCTCCTCTGCTTGTTGTCCGGGCTCCAGAGAAGTTCTGGGCTGTTGAGGGGTTCGCTCTAACTTCGCCTTTTTCCGCAGAGAAACAGGGAATTTCCTCGATGCCCATGTTGTCCTCTTTTGATATAAATGGGAGTGGCGCCGGCGCTCAGCTTGTTGTTCTTTTTGATGTGAAGTACCAGTATTACGTGAGACTGGGATCTGCTGCACTCAGTCAGGTCTCCGGCGATTTCTTCGAATGTGTACTTCGCGATCTCTTCGGGGCCGTAGCCTCGAAGACTTATGTTTTTCATGTGTGGTGCACGGTCGGCATACAATATCTGAAATACCCGGCTAGACTCCGGTATCGGAATTCCTACCGTCCGGTGGAATTTCGGATGTCGGAAGCCTCTAGTAGGGTAGAAACATGTTTTATAAAATGTTTTCATGAATTTTAATGGTTTTAAGTATGAAATTGAATGAGTTTTGCATGAAAAAGTCTTTGGAGGAAAACCCAGGTTCGGCCGCCGAAAGTCAAGTTCGGCCGCCGAACATGCATGCGTTTTGGAGGCACGTTAGGCCCCCGAAAGCATGAGTGAGGGAAGTCAAGGTTCGGCCGCCGAACCTCATGTTCGGCCGCCGAACATTTGCATGGATGTGGAGGCACATTCGGCCCCCGAACGTGGTCTGGCCAGCCACTATAAAAGGGTCCCTTAGCCGAAAACGGGCGAGCTTTTTCCCCATTTTCGGCCAAGGTGAGCTTCCCGCCGTCCCTCACCCATTTTCAATGTTCTTCCTCTAAATCCTTCAATATTTTCACTTGTTTTCACTTGGTTTTGAAGTTTTGAGCATTTAAACCAAGTTTTGGAGCTTTGGGAACTCAGGAGCTCATTTTCTTGGATCTCCAAGTTTAGGTCGTCTCCCTCTCGATCTTCAAGAGGTAAGAGCCGATCTTAAGCTCCTTATGTGTTTTAAGTAAGTGTTATGCAAGATCTATGGGTAGAAATGCATGTTAGGGCATATGTTGAGTTATGGATATATATTGATGTTTTGAGCAATGTGTGTTGTTTGAGTATGTTTGAAGTGTTGTAGATGGGGTATATGCATGTTTGAGGCCCCTAGGAACTTATATGCATGACTTGGTTGGAGTATATACTTGATTTGTGGTTTTGGGAGGCAGGAGGTTCAAGTGAACCAAGTTTCTGCCCGTTTGGCAGAAACCAGGTTCGGCAGCCGAAGGGAGTTTCGGCCGCCGAACCCCTCTTGTGGAGGCAGCTTTCGGCTGCCGAAGGTGCCCCCGAAAAGAGACTTTCGTCTCTGTCTGGCACTTTCGGCCGCCGAAGGTGCCGCCGAACCTGCCTGAGTTTCGTCTCTGTCCAGGACTTTCGGCCGCCGAAGGTGCCGCCGAAAGTGCCCTGTTCAGCCACTCCATGCATATCTCTATGTGATATTTTCAGGATGTTTTAGGGGGTTTTTGGGGAATACTTTAGAGTTATGTTCAAGTATGTTTGGTCCCTCATTTGAGTCCACCTGTGTAGGTTCGGACCCGAGGAACCGAGGACCCCAGCAGTGAGTTCAGCTGCGGTGTTGTCAGAGTCAGCCAGAGGTGAGTGGAACTAAAACTAAATCTTTTAAATTAAATGCTTTATCATGTTCCATGCATCATGATTATGCAATAGGATGATTGCATTAGTTTTCACGAATATGCCGCATTGCATAAATTGTTGTTGATGTGGGTGAATGTTGGATGACCCAATTAGTCCAAGACAGAAAGACCAGGCCCCATGCTACAGGCCTGGCACAGAGTAAGAAAGACCAGGCCCCATTCTACAGGCCTGGCACAGAGTAAGGCACGGTTATGGGACTCGAAGACCAGGAGCCCAGAGGAGGCCCTGGAAAATGGTAAGTAATGTATGTTCTGACAGGAAAGACCAGGACCCCATTCTACAGGCCTGGCACAGAGTTAACTTGGACTAATTGGTGACAAGTTCACCAAACCCTTATGTGAATTGTTTGTGTTATGATGCATTTCATAGAGCATAGTGTTAATGTGTTTTAATAGCTCTACTCACTGGGCTTTTAGCTCACCCCTCTCCCTTTACCCCCTCAGGCTTGCAGGTACAGTATAGTGCGGGAGTCCGGATAGAGTAAAGAAGTTATGCCTTTGTAATAGCTAGAAATGGACATGATCAAAATTGTAATGTAAAAGTACAGTATAGTTATGTAATGAGTTTTATGGATGTTAGTATGTGCTTGACCATAGATTGTTGTATCCCTCTTTATACATGATCTTAGAGATTTTGATGATGTTTATGTAAACCAGCTCAACACAGGTTATGTTACCCCTTGAGGGCACAGATGAGATCCCACAGAGGGATCAATGTCATATTAATATTTATGCACAGGTTGAGTTTGGTTGATGAGTATGCAAAGGAAAGTTTTAATTTTTATGCTCATTGTTGATCATGTATGGGATTATACAGGTTCACAGGCTTTATGTCAGGCTTGCTACGGGTCCCGGCGGCCTTAAGTCGACCCGGATCCTAGCGCCGGTAGCGGTCCGATTTTCGGGTCGTTACAGAATGGTATCAGAGCCCTAGGTTCATATGGTCGGACCTAGAGTGTCGGGCTCATAGAGGTTATAGAAGGTCAAGCACGATAGGAAAGATCATGTCCACTAGGATAGGATGTGGAGTCCTGTCTTGCATGATGATGTGAAATGCCATGATAATATGCATGTGCATTAATGATATGCTATAATATGTGATGAGGGTTCATGTGTGCCCACATGAACCATATGATGCTAATGTTGCTTGTTATGTGTACTGTTTTTCAGAAAACAGGATGAGAGGAACTCGTTGATCAGCAAGATTGACAGGAGTACCACCTGAGGATGAGGGCATGAGCGCCCGTCCTCCAGCATTGCCTAGGGCAATGTCTAGCAGGTCCAATAGGGACAGAGTAGCAAGAGACCCTAGAAGGTCTCTGGATCTGGGTAGGAGCAGATCAGTTAGAGGAACAGTTCAGGGAGGAGCGTCAGAGGATATGGGGGATGATATGGACGTGGAACAGAGGAGGGATGGCAGTTTGGGAGTCAGTATGCCAGAAGAAGGAATGGGAGAGTCCCAAGGAGGCACTCAGGCCTCGGGATTTGTTCAGCCACCTCACTACCCACATTTCTCACAACATCCCGGGTATTCGATGGGAGGTACATCGGATTACCCTAGTTTCACCCCTTATCCCACACAGATGCCATACCCACCATACTACCCACCATACTCTCAGTACCCAATGTATCCACCTCCACCCTACTATCCAAATCCAGCAAACCCTACCTCAGAAAATGTTGCACCATCTCCACCACCTGCAGAACCAGCAGCCCCAGTTGCTCAACCTCCTAGACCTAGCTCAGCCAGTGGGAGCAAGGTCAAGATGACCGACTATATGAAGCTGGGTGCTCCCCAGTTTGAAACCGGTGATGATCCGTTCGTGTACTTGGAGCGGGTCAAGGCAATTACAGATGAGATAGGGGCGGATGACAGTAGAGCCATTCAGATGGCCGGGTTCACGCTTAAGTGCAAGAAGGCACGGGAGTGGTTCAAGAACTATGTGAACCCGAGAGTGGACAGCATGACTTGGGAAGAGTTTGCAAACGAGTTTGCAGGATGGGCTTTTCCTGATAGTTCAAGGGAATTGAAGATGATAGAATTCGAGCAGTTGAGGCAGACTGATGACATGAGTGTAGACGAATATACTGACAGGTTTATGGAGTTGCTGCCATTTGCAGGGCAAGACCTTAGCACAAACCAGAAGAAGTCGAGGAGGTATATCATGAAGCTCCATCCCAGGTATTCCTCCTTGGTACAGTCAGCAGATAGAGAGAGTTTTCACGCCATAGTAGACATGGCTAGGAGAATGGAGGCTAGTGCCATCGTTCAGGGGACAGTTAAGCAGACAGTGGCACAAGCTTCTGGTTCTAAAACTCCGGGAGGGGGAAGGTTAGATCCCTCTACCTTGAGTGCAGCAGCTTCAGGCAGTAAGAGATGGGGTAAACCCAAGGGTAAAAAGAACAAGTTCTGGAGTAAAGTCAAGTCTAGTCTGGGATTTGGGAGTGGCTCAAGCTCTGGTGCGGATAATGCAGTTTGTGCGAGGTGTGGTAGGCCACACAAGGGAGTATGTCGGTTTGGGACAAACACTTGCTTCAGATGTGGTCAGGAGGGGCATATAGCTAGAGATTGTCCAAGAGCGGCCCCGATGGCTCAGTCCCAGCAGACAGCTTCAGGCAGTGTAGCGCAGCCAGCAGCTCCAGCCATGACTCAGGCCAGTGGCAGAGGCAGAGGGAGAGGAGCAGCCTCTTCTTCAGCGGGTTTCAGAGGTGAAGGTCCATCAGCCCCAGCACGGATCTTCACAATGACACAGCAGGAGGCAGACGCATCCAACACCGTGGTGGCAGGTAATCTCGTCATAGGTTGTTCGGATGTTTATGCATTGATGGACCCTGGTGCATCTCATTCATTTATTGCTCCGAGAGCCGTTCAGAGGTTGGGGTTGATGATCTCTGGGTTAGAGTGTCCTCTCTGGGTCAGTGGACCCAAGTGTGATCCATCAGTGGCAGAGTCAGTCTGTCAGTGTAGTCCAGTTTTTGTTGAGGGGGGATGCATGTCCGCCGACCTTGTGGTTCTAGATTTGACAGACTTTGACGTCATTCTAGGGATGGACTGGTTATCTACCCATGGTGCTACCTTGGACTGCAGGGACAAGGTAGTCAGGTTCAGAGGTCAGGATAGATCAGAGGTTGTCTTCAGAGGAGACAGGAGAGGTACACCTAGAGGTATGATCTCAGCTCTTCAGGCTCGTAGGTTGCTTAGGAAGGGATATCAGGGGTATTTGGCTCATGTGAGAGAGCTTAGTAGTCAGGTCAGAGAGCCCGCCTCGGTGCCAGTGGTTAGAGAGTTCTTAGATGTGTTCCCAGACGAGCTGCCAGGTTTACCACCTGCTAGGGAGATAGAGTTCGAGATAGAACTGATGCCTGGAACCCGACCGATCTCTATCCCTCCCTACAGGATGGCGCCAGCAGAATTAAAAGAGTTGAAGGAGCAGTTACAGGAGCTGGTAGACAAGGGCTTCATCCGACCGAGTACCTCACCCTGGGGTGCTCCAGTTCTGTTTGTGAAAAAGAAGGATGGATCTCTTAGACTTTGTATCGACTACAGGCAGTTGAACAAAGTCACTACCAAGAACAAGTACCCATTACCAAGGATCGACGATCTATTCGACCAGCTAGCAGGAGCGGGTTGTTTCTCCAAAATAGATCTGAGGTCCGGGTATCATCAGTTGAGGATCAGGGAAGAGGATGTGCCAAAGACGGCTTTCAGGACCAGATATGGGCATTTTGAGTTCCTTGTGATGCCGTTCGGGTTAACTAACGCCCCTGCAGCATTCATGGACCTCATGAACAGAGTGTTTAGCCAGTACCTGGATCACTTCGTTATTGTCTTCATAGATGATATCTTAGTGTATTCCAGGAATGCAGAGGAGCATGCCCATCATCTGCGGTTGGTTTTACAGACCTTGAGGGAACATGGCTTGTATGCCAAGTTCTCCAAGTGCGAGTTCTGGCTAAGGAGCATTTCATTCTTGGGGCATGTAGTGTCAGAGAATGGAATAGAGGTAGACCCCAAGAAGACAGAAACTGTGGCTAACTGGCCTAGACCCACTTCAGTGACAGAGATCAGGAGTTTCTTGGGTTTGGCAGGTTACTACAGGAGGTTCGTTCAGGACTTCTCAAAGATAGCAGCTCCTCTAACCAGACTAACCAGGAAGAATCAGAAGTTTCTGTGGACCGACCAGTGCGAGGAGAGTTTTGAAGAGCTCAAGAAGAGGTTGACTTCAGCACCAGTTTTAGCTCTGCCATCTAGTGGAGAGGACTTTACAGTCTTTTGTGATGCGTCCCGTGTGGGACTGGGTTGTGTGCTTATGCAGAACGAACGGGTGATTGCTTATGCTTCTAGGCAGCTAAAGAAGCATGAGTTGAATTACCCCACACATGACCTTGAGATGGCAGCAGTAATCTTTGCACTCAAGATGTGGAGGCATTACCTCTATGGGGTAAAATGTGAGATCTTCACCGATCATAAAAGCCTGCAGTACATCCTGAGTCAAAGAGACTTGAATTTGAGACAGAGGAGATGGGTAGAGTTGCTGAGTGACTATGATTGCAAGATTCAGTATCATCCGGGTAAGGCGAATGTTGTGGCAGACGCCCTAAGCCGGAAGTCACTAGGCAGTCTATCCCATATCACGGCAGAGAGGAGACCAGTAGTGAAGGAGTTTTATAAACTCATTGAGGAAGGTCTACAGATGGAGTTATCTGGTACAGGTGCCTTGGTCGCTCAGATGAAAGTGACACCCGTGTTTCTGGAGCAGGTGGCTCAGAAACAGCATGAGGACCCAGAGTTAGTGAAGATTGCCAGGACTGTTCAGTCAGGCAAGGACAGTGAGTTCAGATTTGACAGTAAGGGGATCCTCCGCTATGGGAGTCGTTTATGTGTACCAGATGACATAGGGCTAAAAGGAGACATTATGAGAGAGGCTCATAATGCAAGATACAGCATTCACCCCGGAGCCACCAAGATGTATCAAGATCTGAAGAAAGTTTACTGGTGGCCAGCTATGAAGAAAGAAGTGGCACAGTTTGTGTCAGCCTGCGAAGTATGTCAGAGGGTGAAGCTGGAACATCAGAAGCCGGCTGGAATGCTTAAACCGCTACCTATTCCAGAATGGAAATGGGAGAATATAGCTATGGACTTCGTAGTGGGGTTACCGGCGACGTCCAACAGATTGGACTCCATATGGGTGATTGTGGACAGACTCACCAAATCTGCTCACTTCATCCCTGTCAGGAGTGGCTATTCTGTGGACAAGTTGGCGCAGGTGTACGTTGATGAGATAGTCAGACTGCATGGGGTTCCTGTTTCTATTGTGTCAGATAGAGGACCCCAGTTCACCTCCAGGTTTTGGCGGAGTCTGCAGAATGCTATGGGTACTAGGTTGGATTTCAGCACTGCCTTCCATCCACAGACAGACGGACAGTCAGAGAGGACCATCCAGACCATAGAAGATATGCTGAGAATGTGTGTGCTGGACTTTGGCGGTTCTTGGAGGCAGCATCTACCTCTGGTGGAGTTTGCCTACAATAACAGTCATCATGCTAGCATCGGGATGGCTCCATATGAAGCTTTATATGGAAGGAAGTGCAGATCACCTGTTTGCTGGGAAGAGGTAGGAGAGAGGTCCTTAGCAGGACCCGAGCTAGTAGAGATCACCAGCAGGGTGGTGCCCATGATCAGAGAAAGAATCAAGACAGCTGCAAGCAGACAGAAGAGTTATGCAGACATCCGCAGAAGACTAGTAGAGTTTCAGGAGGGGGATCTGGTATTGCTCAAGGTGTCTCCAATGAAAGGAGTGGTTCGGTTCGGGAAGAAGGGTAAGCTGGCTCCGCGGTACATCGGACCCTTCGAAGTCTTGCAAAAGATTGGGAATGTATCGTACAAGCTGGATTTACCTGCTTCGATGGAGAGAATCCATCCGGTTTTCCATGTTTCTATGTTGAGAAAGTTCGTGTCAGATCCGGGCAAGGTTCTTAGTGAGCCTGATGTGGAGATCCAAGAGGATCTCACCTATGTTGAGCAGCCAATTCGGATCATAGACACCCAGATCAGAAAGTTAAGAAACAAGGAAATCCCGATGGTGAAAGTCCTGTGGAACCACCACAATTTAGAGGAATGCACTTGGGAGACACGGGAGTCTATGCTCCAGCAGTACCCTCATCTCTTTTAAGGTTAGATCCCTATGTGTTTATGTGCCTTGTATGTGTTATGTTCTTTGCCATGTTATGCATGTACTAGTTGAGAAACATTCGGGGACGAATGTTCTTAAGGGGGGAAGAATGTAATACCCGGCTAGACTCCGGTATCGGAATTCCTACCGTCCGGTGGAATTTCGGATGTCGGAAGCCTCTAGTAGGGTAGAAACATGTTTTATAAAATGTTTTCATGAATTTTAATGGTTTTAAGTATGAAATTGAATGAGTTTTGCATGAAAAAGTCTTTGGAGGAAAACCCAGGTTCGGCCGCCGAAAGTCAAGTTCGGCCGCCGAACATGCATGCGTTTTGGAGGCACGTTAGGCCCCCGAAAGCATGAGTGAGGGAAGTCAAGGTTCGGCCGCCGAACCTCATGTTCGGCCGCCGAACATTTGCATGGATGCGGAGGCACATTCGGCCCCCGAACGTGGTCTGGCCAGCCACTATAAAAGGGTCCCTTAGCCGAAAACGGGCGAGCTTTTTCCCCATTTTCGGCCAAGGTGAGCTTCCCGCCGTCCCTCACCCATTTTCAATGTTCTTCCTCTAAATCCTTCAATATTTTCACTTGTTTTCACTTGGTTTTGAAGTTTTGAGCATTTAAACCAAGTTTTGGAGCTTTGGGAACTCAGGAGCTCATTTTCTTGGATCTCCAAGTTTAGGTCGTCTCCCTCTCGATCTTCAAGAGGTAAGAGCCGATCTTAAGCTCCTTATGTGTTTTAAGTAAGTGTTATGCAAGATCTATGGGTAGAAATGCATGTTAGGGCATATGTTGAGTTATGGATATATATTGATGTTTTGAGCAATGTGTGTTGTTTGAGTATGTTTGAAGTGTTGTAGATGGGGTATATGCATGTTTGAGGCCCCTAGGAACTTATATGCATGACTTGGTTGGAGTATATACTTGATTTGTGGTTTTGGGAGGCAGGAGGTTCAAGTGAACCAAGTTTCTGCCCGTTTGGCAGAAACCAGGTTCGGCAGCCGAAGGGAGTTTCGGCCGCCGAACCCCTCTTGTGGAGGCAGCTTTCGGCTGCCGAAGGTGCCCCCGAAAAGAGACTTTCGTCTCTGTCTGGCACTTTCGGCCGCCGAAGGTGCCGCCGAACCTGCCTGAGTTTCGTCTCTGTCCAGGACTTTCGGCCGCCGAAGGTGCCGCCGAAAGTGCCCTGTTCAGCCACTCCATGCATATCTCTATGTGATATTTTCAGGATGTTTTAGGGGGTTTTTGGGGAATACTTTAGAGTTATGTTCAAGTATGTTTGGTCCCTCATTTGAGTCCACCTGTGTAGGTTCGGACCCGAGGAACCGAGGACCCCAGCAGTGAGTTCAGCTGCGGTGTTGTCAGAGTCAGCCAGAGGTGAGTGGAACTAAAACTAAATCTTTTAAATTAAATGCTTTATCATGTTCCATGCATCATGATTATGCAATAGGATGATTGCATTAGTTTTCACGAATATGCCGCATTGCATAAATTGTTGTTGATGTGGGTGAATGTTGGATGACCCAATTAGTCCAAGACAGGAAGACCAGGCCCCATGCTACAGGCCTGGCACAGAGTAAGAAAGACCAGGCCCCATTCTACAGGCCTGGCACAGAGTAAGGCACGGTTATGGGACTCGAAGACCAGGAGCCCAGAGGAGGCCCTGGAAAATGGTAAGTAATGTATGTTCTGACAGGAAAGACCAGGACCCCATTCTACAGGCCTGGCACAGAGTTAACTTGGACTAATTGGTGACAAGTTCACCAAACCCTTATGTGAATTGTTTGTGTTATGATGCATTTCATAGAGCATAGTGTTAATGTGTTTTAATAGCTCTACTCACTGGGCTTTTAGCTCACCCCTCTCCCTTTACCCCCTCAGGCTTGCAGGTACAGTATAGTGCGGGAGTCCGGATAGAGTAAAGAAGTTATGCCTTTGTAATAGCTAGAAATGGACATGATCAAAATTGTAATGTAAAAGTACAGTATAGTTATGTAATGAGTTTTATGGATGTTAGTATGTGCTTGACCATAGATTGTTGTATCCCTCTTTATACATGATCTTAGAGATTTTGATGATGTTTATGTAAACCAGCTCAACACAGGTTATGTTACCCCTTGAGGGCACAGATGAGATCCCACAGAGGGATCAATGTCATATTAATATTTATGCACAGGTTGAGTTTGGTTGATGAGTATGCAAAGGAAAGTTTTAATTTTTATGCTCATTGTTGATCATGTATGGGGTTATACAGGTTCACAGGCTTTATGTCAGGCTTGCTACGGGTCCCGGCGGCCTTAAGTCGACCCGGATCCTAGCGCCGGTAGCGGTCCGATTTTCGGGTCGTTACAATATCTGAGCTTGTTCGAATGTACCGTGCATCACACTCGGGTAACCGAACGTTTGCCCAGGGGGACAGTGAGAAATGCTTATGGGAATCAACTTGTTCAGTTCCCCTATAATAGCGGGACAGATCTTGGCCTTTTCTGCCAAACTCACATTCCGAGCTGTGAGAATTCCTCCGGGCTGAAGACCAGAGTAGTAGGATAGGTGATAACGATGTAATCGTAGATGATGATGTATGTGGTTATGTAAATCCTTTAAGGATAGTCTTTCATCCCGTAGTGTAGGCCTTTGTAACGTGCTGTAATGTACTTTTCTTTTAATGAAGTTCTTGTTCTGCTCTCATGCTTAAGCTGTTCTTCTTTTATCATGTGTGAAATACTTTAGATTGCTCGCCTTATAATTTTAACCAATTGAGCTCTATCCTGCTTTTTCCCGAGCTGATCTAACCTATCTGCGAGCTCTGATGAGTTGAACTCCGGATCCACTTAGCCAACTGGGCTTTCAAGTTTCCGAACTGGACTGTCTGACCGACCTGTGAGATCGGTCTTTACTCCGATGAATTGAGCTTTGAGTCTCCTTCGTCCGACCGGGCTCTCAGGTCATGTTGTCCGAGCTGGACTGAACGACCCGAGAGTTCTGTCTTTGCTTAGTGAAATGAGCTCTGAGTTTCCTTTAGCTGGCCGAGCTCCCAAGTCATGCTGTCCGAGCTGGACTAATCCGACCTCTGAGCTCGGCTTCTGATGAGTTAAACTCTAAGCTCTCAGCTCAGTATGGATCCGAGGTATCCTTGTCGTCTCTTTCCGATCTCGTAACCCTTTTTTTATCAACAAGTCAAATCTTATATGTATTCTACGTGATGAGTAGGTCTAACCTTTAGCATGCTTTCATCTGCTTGCATCTTTGAGTTTTTCCTTCTATTTCCTTGATACTTACCACGGATGTGGTGAAGTGGTGAATCTTGTGGGTTAAGTTGTCTTGGCTGGAAATCAGGTCCGAACAAGTTGGACTTGCCTGGCCTTTTAAGTGATGGGCTATCATTGTGGACCTGGCCCTTGATAGATGTAGACAAGCCCAGCGATCATCCTTTTGCCCCTTTACCTTCTCTCCGGTTATTACTTAACCGTTGAGAGGGTAAACTTTGAGAGCAATTAATGGTCGCGTCGCTCCAAAACAAAACTGTTCAGATCAACGTTCCGTCTCATCATTGCCTTTCATTTCGAATTCTTTCTGTCTTCCGAAGAAATTAGCTCTCTTCTGCTCTCTGTCTCCCTGCAACTCCTTCTGCTTTTCTCACCTTATTGCATTTTCAGGTACGCTTCCTTGTTCTTCCATGGCAAGTTTAAAGCTTCCTGATGTTTTTGACCTTGAGTCGCATATTACACCTTCCAACATAACTAATCACATTTCCCGGAGGCTTTTAGATACTCCGTTATATCTTATTCGAGCACCTCTTCCAAATGAGAGGATAGTTCTTCCTTACCCTCGCCCTCCTGGTTTGGTGGATCCCCAAGAGGTTCGTAGCATAGTGTTTTTCCTGAAGCAGAGAGAATTTGGTCTACCGTTACCTTTTACCCCTTTCTTTGTTGAGGTCTTTGAATACTTTGGGGTAACTCCTCGAATGTTATCCCCAAATTCCATTTTATTCATGTTCTGTTTCGAGTCTATCTGTCTAGGTTGGGGTTTCGCACCTACGGCCTGTCTGGTTGTCACTTTTTTCCGCCTGGTTAGGGCGAAGCAAAACTTCTATTACTTTTCCCCTCGTAATGGGCTGTCTCTTCTTACGGGCTACAAGGATTCTATAAAGGGATGGGTAGAGAATTTCCTTATGGCCGAGTTAAAACTAGGGTCCTGCCGATCGTGGGATGTGGACCTAAGGTGGGGGGAGATCTATCCGGGCTGCAACGATCTGCCCGAATTGAGTCTTATTGAGCAGGTCGGGCTGCTTCGGCTGACTTCCGTTGAGAGGAAGTATGATGTCGAGAAGTGTATGTTTGCGTCCAACCTTAGGGATATCCGGGACACGGGTATAGTGCTTTGTCCGACTATTTTGTTTTTTCTTTGCTCATAACATCATGAAGTATGCTAACTCTTTATAACTTCGTGTTTCTTGTAGCTTCTGAGGTTAAAATGGATGGCATCAAATTCCCCAAGAATTTTGACCTGTCTCGGGAGAACATGCATGCAATTTTTGATGCCTTTGGGGATGGGCGTTCTGTAACTGAGATTGCTGCAGAGCTGGCTCAGGCCGCTTCCTCGAAGAAGGTCAGCCGACCTCCCGTCAAAGCTTCTTCTCGAACTTCCAAGCCGAGCTCTCGCAGCATCAAATCAGCTCGGCCGTCTAGCCATGGTGGGTCGAGCTCAACCTCGGCGTCTGCTGAAGGATCTAGATCCGTTCCAGCCTCCTCAGAGGTCGCGGGGGGAACTTCCCTAGCTATTGTGGAGCAGACCCAAGCTACTGAACAAGTGGGGCAGGGTGCCGTCCATTCTACTGAGGGGGTGTTAGGGGGGGAATTTAAGTCCCCTGTTGAAGACAAGGAGACCTCTGGAACAGGGATGGAGATCATCCTCCTAGAGGATCAAAGTCCAGAGGTTTCTGGTGAAGGTGCCCCTGCCCCTGTGAGGACTGAGCCTGAGGGATCTGAGGGTGTCCCCTCAAAGACCGGGGACAAGCGTCCGACCCCTTCTGGAACGCCTGTCCCATCTCCTGCTCGTAAGAAATCCAAGACTGCTGCGGGTCCTTCCCCACCTCTTTCTACCATTGGGAAGGGGAAGGGTGTTTCTTCTGTTCCTTCGTCGTCCCCTACTGACAGCATTCTGGACCTGTCAAGCATTTCCTCTGAGTCTCCGGCCTCTGCTGTTGCCGCACTTCTCCGGGAGCGGATGTTCGGCGGGATAACAGAGGCTTCGGATCCTCGTCTTCTGGCCCTGACTGGTCACTTGGCCAGTTCTACCAAGGAGCAGGTGTCCTTCCAATCTCGCTCTCGTGAGGAGCTCGGATCTACGATTGGAGAAATGCTTCTGATGGTAAGTTATTTTTTCTTTTCACTTCTCTTTGAGTTTGCTCTGTTTCTTTTCTTGACAATTGTTCTTCCGTACTAGATGTTAGGCCTGGTTATGGAGGTGGATGCCCGTGACCTCTCTCTCCGGGAGTCCGTGGACCGCCGGATCGAAGAAGCGCGCCGCGATGAAAACCTGACTGCCACCAGCGACGCGAGGGGCCACCTGGCAGCGGCCCGGGAGCAGATCCAGTCTCTCCAGGTGGAGTTACATTCTGCGCTGGAGGCCTCTAAAAAAGCTGAGGACAGAGCGGTTGAGGCGGCAGGGCATAGCAAATCCCTGGAATCAGAGCTGTCTCGTACTCGCAGGGTTCTCCAGGAGTCTGATGAGAGGGCAGCTGAAGTGGAAGCTCGTTGTGTAGAGGTTGTAAAACAGCTGTCCTCTATGACAACGGCCCTTCAGGAGAGGGATGAGACTGTTGGCCAAAAAGCCGAGGTCCATCGCCAACATGAGGCCTTAAAGGCTGATTTTGAGGGGCTTCAAGCTCACCTGAATGAGGTGAAGGCTCAGAGGGAAAGTGCCCTAGCCCGGGTGGAGGTCCTTGAGCAGGAATTGGGCATAAGTTCTGAACGTATCAAAGATCTGTCTTCATCGGCCGAAGAGTTCAACCTTCGCCAACAACAGCTGAAAAATGAAGTCAGGGCTTTGGAACGTAAATGTTTAGCCCTGCTTGAGGTGGTAAAGTATGTCGAAGGGAAGGCTCAGCTGAAGCGTGAACAATATATAGCGGAGTATCAGGAGTCTGATGAGCTGAAGGTTAAAATTGATCAGGCCTGTGAAGCTCATCTTCAGGACTACAAAGACTCTTCTGAGTTTGAGGAATTTGTAGCCGAGGCTTGTGAAGAACATCTTGATGAGTATAAAGCTTCTAGTGAAATGAAACAGGCTATCCTTGATAAGGCCTACCGCATGTATGTAACTGGCTACAATCGCGGTTTAAGAGAAGCTAGACAGGCTCCTGATATTCCTTTAGCCAAGCTTCGTAGGCGCGAAGTGGACTCAGATGGCGAGTCAGTGCTATACGGGGAGGATGATTTCCCTTTGCCCCGAGGGGATTCTCGGAGGAACATAGACCGGCCAGCTGAGTCTTCATCAGGGGAATCCGAGATAGGGTCGGAGGAGGATGATCCTGATTCTGAAAAAGACGGCCTCCACCTTGGGTCAGAAGTTGCCCCTTCTATTAATGTTGAGAGCTCTGTCCCAAGGGACACCGAGCTTCCTTCGGAGGTGGCTGTAAATAGAGATAATGCAGGCGAGGGTGTTCTTACTGATGTAAGTCCTTTAAGGACTATTTATCCGCCTGCCTCGCCGGAGGGATAAATTGTAATAGCTATTAATGAAATATTAGTTTCCTTCTTGTTTTTCATATTTCTTGACATTTATCTCTACTTTTCGTATTCGTGATGTAAACTACATATTTTCATTCATAAGCTCTGAATTAATCTTAAGTTGTGAGCTTAGCTCTCAGCTGATAGTCTGAGAGATCAAATCTTATACCGTTTTAATGGTAACTATCATGTCAGTTTTTGGTTTTTAGTTCTTCGTTCTTGGTTGTGACTTCGTATATTTATTCCGGATAAACTGATTTAGGCTTTGATTATAGCCTTTTTATCCTCCTAAGGATTTTACGAGTCTTTCTATGGAGGGAGCTCGGCCTTTCTCTTTTGCCTTCGTATCTTGATCCTTTAAGGATATGAGTCTATCCGAGCTGAGAGCTCGGTCTTGGGCCTTTGTGAATATTGGTCTGAGCTGAGAGCTCAACCTTGAGTTTTGTAAGAATATAAGTCTATCCGAGCTGGGAGCTCGGCCCCTTTTTTTTTTTTTTTTTTTTTTTACAGCTCTGGGCTCTTCTCTTTCCGAGGTCGGAATTGGATTTTATAAGTTGTTCCTGTGGAGAAATTTTTCCTTTCGGGAGGCTCTTAAGTCCTTCACCGACCTAGGAGATCTTACGGGATCCTGTTTTTCTTTGAATTTCCGGGACGACCTTGGGGCCTCGCCGGTTGTTTTTGACTTCAGGAGATCTTACGGGATCCTGTTTTTCTTTGAATTTCCGGGATGACCTCGGGGCCTCGCCGGTTGTTTTTGACTTCAGGAGATCTTACGGGATCTTGTTTTTCTTTGAATTTCCGGGACGACCTCGGGGCCTCGCCGGTTGTTTTTGACTTCAGGAGATCTTACGGGATCCTGTTTTTCTTTGAATTTCCGGGACGACCTCGGGGCCTCGCCGGTTGTTTTTGACTTCAGGAGATCTTACGGGATCCTGTTTTTCTTTGAATTTCCGGGACGACCTCGGGGCCTCGCCGGTTGTTTTTGACTTCAGGAGATCTTACGGGATCCTGTTTTTCTTTGAATTTTCGGGACGACCTCGGGGCCTCGCCGGTTGTTTTTGACTTCAGGAGATCTTACGGGATCCTGTTTTTCTTTGAATTTCCGGGACGACCTCGGGGCCTCGCCGGTTGTTTTTGACTTCAGGAGATCTTACGGGATCCTATTTTTCTTTGAATTTCCGGGACGACCTCGGGGCCTCGCCGGTTGTTTTTGACTTCAGGAGATCTTACGGGATCCTGTTTTTCTTTGAATTTCCGGGACGACCTCGGGGCCTCGCCGGTTGTTTTTGACTTCAGGAGATCTTACGGGATCCTATTTTTCTTTGAATTTCCGGGACGACCTCGGGGCCTCGCCGGTTGTTTTTGACTTCAGGAGATCTTACGGGATCCTGTTTTTCTTTGAATTTCCGGGACGACCTCGGGGCCTCGCCGGTTGTTTTTGACTTCAGGAGATCTTACGGGATCCTGTTTTTCTTTGAATTTCCGGGACGACCTCGGGGCCTCGCCGGTTGTTTTTGCCTTCAGGAGATCTTACGGGATCCTGTTTTTCTTTGAATTTCCGGGACGACCTCGGGGCCTCGCCGGTTGTTTTTGCCTTCAGGAGATCTTACGGGATCCTGTTTTTCTTTGAATTTCCGGGACGACCTCGGGGCCTCGCCGGTTGTTTGTACAAAATTCAGGCTTATTGGCCTTACTGTCGCTTCGTCATCTCAGCTGGTTTTGTGCCTAGCTGAGGCCTTGTTTCATGTAGAACGTTATTCATAAAGATAATCACATTGTATAAACGATCTTTATTTTCTCATGTCTGTCAAAATACAACGTTTTTCTTTACGAATATTTCAAGGAAAATACCTTTTTAGGTGCTGGATGTTCCAAGCGTGGGGCTCGGGGTTTCCTTGCATATCTTCGATTCGGTATACCCCGGGCTTAACCACTTTTGTCACCTTGAATGGACCTTCCCAGGTCGGTGCTAGCTTGCCTGCGGCTGCTCTTTTTCCTGTAGCTTCCAGGTTTCTTAAAGTCAGGTCTCCCACCTTCAAGCTTCTTTCTCTGACCTTTTGATTGTAATATCTTGCCGCTCGTTGTTGATAAGCAGCAGTTCGGACTTGGGCTTCTTCCCTAACTTCCTCAAGAGCATCTAGGTTGCTCCTTAATTTGTCCCCATTAGCGTTCTCACTAACGAATTGAACTCGATGAGTGGGGATCTTCAACTCAACTGGGACTACAGCCTCTGTGCCATAAGCAAGTGCAAACGGGGTTTCTTGAGTAGGCGCTCTGGGAGTAGTTCGGAGTGCCCATAGAGTGCTATTGAGTTCTTCTGCCCAATTCTCCTTTGCGCCATCCAGCCGTTTCTTTAATCCTTGAAGGATAGCTCTATTAGTGACTTCCGTTTGGCCATTAGTCTGAGGGTGAGCCACGGAGGAGAACTTATGCCATATGCCCATGTTCGTCGTAAAGGCTCTGAAAGTGCTGCAGTCAAATTGTCTGCCGTTGTCTGAGATAAGTACTCTTGGTATGCCAAATCTGCAGATGATATGTCCCCATACGAAATCTATCATCTTGCGAGCTGTGATTGTGGCTATTGCTTCTGCCTCTGGCCATTTCGAGAAATATTCCACAGCCACCACTACGAATTTCCTTTGCCCCGTAGTCTTGGGGAAAGGTCCCAGGATGTCAATTCCCCATTGTGAGAAAGGCCATGGACTGGATATGCTTGCTTGAGGAGTGGCAGGGGTCCTGATGGCATTAGCAAATCTTTGACATACGTCACACCTCCGGACAAACTCCTCTGCTTCTTTTTTAACAGTGGGCCAGTAGTATCCTTGCCTGAATATTTTGTTAGCTAATGTCCCTGCTCCCTCGTGAGCCCCACATAGGCCTCTATGTATTTCCTCCATTACCTTTGCAGCTTCTTCCGGACTCACACACCGGAGCCATGGGCTGGACTTCCCTTTTCTGTATAAAGTTCCCCTTATTACTTGGTAATTGGCAGCTCGAGCTGCTATCTTTTTGGCTTCAACTGTATCTTCGGGGAGTTCGCCCTTTTCCAAGTATCTCAGGTATGGAGTCATCCAAGTTGGGCCCTGCTCCACCTGCAGTACTGTGTTTGTCTTCTTGAAAGCAGGTGTGCTGACATGCTGTATGTATACTTCATCAGGGAGCTGCTCTAACTCTTCTTTGGTCAGTCGACTAAGCAGGTCTGCCTCCTCATTTTCATCTCGAGGTATCCTCTGAAATCTCGTAGTAACTCCTCGGCTTGTGAGGTCGGCTTCCACAGTTTTTACTTTATCAAGATAACTCTGCATGATGGGATCTCTGGCCTGATATACTCCCGTCACCTGGTTGATTACCAGCTGAGAGTCACTATTTACTTCGAGGTCGGTTACCCCTATTTCCAAAGCTACCAACATTCCGTTCACCAAGGCTTCATATTCGGCCACATTATTAGAAGCTTTGAATTCTAGCCGTAAGGCATAACATACTTTAAAGCCCTCTGGCCCCTTAAGTATTATCCCAGCGCCACTGCCCTCAGAGCCTGATGCTCCGTCTACATATAGCTTCCAGCTGGACTCTTGGGAAAGCTCTCCCTCTCCTTCTTTTCTTGGTATCTCCGAGGATGATCCTTCCTTCTCCTCGTTGAATGAGCATTCTGCTATGAAGTCAGCCAGCGCTTGAGATTTTATAGCTGTCCGAGGTCGGTACTCCAGACAGTAAGGGCTGATTTCCACGGACCATGCTAACATCCGTCCTGAAGTTTCCGGCCTACGTATGATCTTCTTTAAAGGTTGGTCCGTCATCACAACTCCTTGGTGGCCTTCCAGATAAACTTTGAATTTCCGGACTGCTAACAACAAGGCATACGCCAATTTTTCAATGTTCGAGTATCTGACCTCAGTGTCTCTGAGTACCTTACTGACATAGAAAACAGGTTTCTGCTCCCCTTCTTCCACTCTTACTAGTACTGCGCTGATTGCTTGCTCTGAGGCTGCCAAGTATATCAGGAGTTCTTCCCCTTTTATGGGGCTGCTGAGCACGTGAGGCGAGCTGAGGTATTCCTTAAGCTCTGTAAATGCTTTTTGGCAGTCTTCTGTCCATTCAAAATTCGAAACCTTCCTCAATTTTTTGAAGAATGGCAAACACTTTTCTGCCGACCTTGACATAAACCGGTGAAGCGCCACCACTTTCCCGGTTAATCTCTGGACGTCCCTTACACAGGTCGGCTCTGGCATATTTAATATGGCTTCCACTTTCTCCGGATTGGGCTCAATGCCTTTTCCACTTACCATGTATCCCAAGAACTTTCCTCCCCTGATGAAGAAAGCACACTTTGCTGGATTCAACTTCATCCTGTATTGATCTAACACCCCAAATATCTCCCTTAAATCCGTTATGTGTTGTTGAAAAGTTGAACTTTTAACCACCATGTCATCCACATACACTTCTACATTCCTACCGATCTGGTTCTTAAAAATTTTATTCATTAATCGTTGGTAAGTTGCCCCGGCGTTTCTTAATCCGAAGGGCATAGCTCTGTAGCAGTAAGTCCCGTCTTCAGTTATAAATGAGGTCTTCTCCTCATCCGTCTTTTCCATTGGGATTTGGTGGTAACCAGACATAGCATCCAAAGAAGACATATAATCAAAACCGGCCGTTGAGTCGACCATCTTATTAATATCGGGGAGGGGGTAACAATCTTTAGGGCAGGCCTTATTCAGGTCGGTAAAATCTATACACATCCTGTATTTGCCATTGGCTTTTTTGACTAACACAGGATTTGCCAACCACTGTGGGTACATAACCTCCCTAATAAAGCCTGCCTCTTCTAGTTTCTGCACTTCTTCCTGGGTAGCCTGCTGCTTCTCTCTTCCCACTACTCTCTTCTTTTGTTTTACTGGTCTGGCCTCGGGGAGGACATTCAATCGGTGTGTCATTACTTTGGGGTCAATGCCCGGCATGTCTGAGGGCTTCCATGCGAAGGTCGGCGAGTGACTTCGGATCAGGGCCATGGCTTCACCTTTTTGTTCTTTGGTGAGGCCGGCATTGAGACTGAAGACCTTACTCGCTTCTTCTTCTGATAGAGAGAAGGTCTCCAGCTCTCCTACGGGTTCTGTCCGGGCTTCCTTTGTCTCATCCCTGACCTCCAAAACTTCCGAATCAAGCGCTTCTCCGGTTGAGTTCGGTTCCGTCACTGTGGCCAAGTATACTGCCCTTGCTTCTTCCTGGCTGCCCCGGACCATTCCCACTCCTCCTTCCGTTGGGAACTTGAGTGCCAGATACCTGATGCTAGTGACAGCTTCGAAGTTGAACAACGCCGGCCTCCCCAAAATCGCATTGTAGCTTAGTGAGAGTTTGACCACCAAAAACACCTCATGATGGGTGCGAGCCCTGGGTGCTTCTCCCAAGGTAAGGGCCAGCTTCACCTTCCCTTCCACAAGTACCGGTGCTCCTCCTATCCCTTTGATGGGTGACTGGTCCCGAACCAGCTGTTCCTCTGGGATTCCCATCTGCTGGAAAACCCGATATGGCAATAAATTGACCTTACTCCCATCATCCACTAGAACCTTCTTCACCCGGAAATTATGAATGACTGCTTCAATGTAACGACCCGAAAATCGGACCGCTACCGGCGCTAGGATCCAGGTCGGCTTAAGGCCGCCGGGACCCGTAGCAAGCCTGACATAACCTGTAAACCTGTATAATCCCATACATGATCGACAACATGCATAAAAATTTAAACTTTTCTTTCATCATCCAACTCAACCTGAACATACATGCATAACCATAATCATGACCCCTCTGTGGGATCTCAACAATGCCTCAAAGAGCACTATAACGTGAGATGAGTTGGCTTACATCTGTATCATCAATTGTCTAAGATCATGCATCAACAAGGGATTACAATACTCATAGGGTCAAGCACATCTATAACCTCAATATATCTCATTACATAACATACTGAATCTCTTACATTACATAATACAATTGTCATGTCCACAATCTAACTATTACATCAACATACTACAAAAACTCTGGCTAACCTTCTGGTCTACCCTGTACCTGCACAACTGGGGTTAGGGGAGAGGGGTGAGCTACAAAGCCCAGTGAGCAGAATAGTAAAACATTTAAAACATATGATAACATGAAATGCATCACATCACAGCTAATCACATCAAGGATGAACTTGTCACCAATAGTCCCCTACATGGACCAACTGTGCCAGGGGCGTAGAATGGGCCTCACTGGTCTTTCTCTTACATAACATAACATAACATGGTCCAACTGTGCCAGGGGCGTAGAATGGGCCTCACTGGTCTTTCTCTCACATAGTGCCAGGGGCGTAGAATGGGCCTCACTGGTCTTCCATATCGTATCATCATCATCATAGCATAGGGGGACTAATGGATCATTCAACATCCATCCACATCATCAAACATAATATGCAATGCACATATTCGTGGATACTAATGCAAACAACCTACTATATCTCATGGCATTCATGATGCATGGATCATGCTCAAAATTCATATTTCATTTATTTTAAAACTTAAAGTTTATTCCACTCACCTCTGGCTAGCTCTGACAAACTCTGTAGCAGCTGGCTCACTGCTGGGGTCCTCGGTTCCTCGGGTCCGAACCTACACAGGTGGACTCCAATGAGGGACCAAACATACATAAACATAACTCTAACATACTCCCCAAAAACCCCCTAAAACACCATGAAACAATCACATAAAAACATGTAAGAAATGGCTGAACAGGGCACTTTCGGCAGCAGGTTCGGCGGCCGAAAGTCCCTCCAGAGCCGAAAGTCAGGCAGGTTCGGCGGCACCTTCGGCGGCCGAAACTCCTAGACAGAGGCGAAACTCATGCATGTTCGGCGGCACCTTCGGCGGCCGAAAGTCCCAGACAGAGACGAAAGTCTCTTTTCGGGGGCAACTTCGGCAGCCGAAAGGCCTGCCTCACCAGCCATGTTCGGCGGCCGAAAGTGCCTTCGGCTGCCGAACCTGGTTTCTGCCAAAGGGCAGAAACTTGGCTCCTTTGTGCATTTTCGCCTCCAAACTCACCAATCATGCATATACCTCAGTTAAATCATGCATACAAGTTCCTAGGGGCCTCAAAACATCAAATACCCCAACTACAACACTTCAAGCATACTCAAACATGCCACATTGTTCAAGAATCACATAAAACCTAACATTTGCTTAAAAACTCATACAACCCTATACATGCCATTCTACCCCATAAAATCACTTAAAACTTACTTAAAACACATGAGGAGCTTAAGATCGGCTCTTACCTCTTGAAGATCGAGAGGGAGACGACCTAAACTTGGAGATCCACGAAAATGAGCTCCTGAGTTCCCAAAGCTCCAAAACTTGTTTCAACAGTTCAAAACCTTCAGTGCAAGCTTAAAACTCAAGAAAAATGGTGGGGATTTGGAGGAAAAACACTAGATTTGCAAAGGGAAGGTCGGAAGCTTGCTGTGGCCGAAAATGGGAGAAAGCTCGCCCATTTCGGCTAAGTGCCCCTTTTATAGGCGGCTGGCCAGGCCACGTTCGGGGGCCGAATGTGCCTCCGCATCCATGAAATGTTCGGCGGCCGAACTTGACTTTCGGCGGCCGAACCTAGACTGCCCTCACTCATGCTTTCGGGGGCCTAACGTGCCTCCAAAATGCATGCACGTTCGGCGGCCGAACTTGACTTTCGGCGGCCGAACCTGGGTTTTCCTCCAAAGACTTTTCAGGCAAAAACTCATTTAATTTCAAACTTAAAACTATTAAAACATGAAAACATTTTTATAAAACATGATTCTACCCTTCTAGAGATCTCCGACATCCGAGATTCCACCGGACGGTAGGAATTCCGATACCGGAGTCTAGCCGGGTATTACATTCTCCCCCCTTAAGAACATTCGTCCCCGAATGTACCTCAACTAGCACACATAGCATGGCATAAAACATAACATACATACAAAACACATAAATACATAGGGATCTAACCTTAAAAGAGATGAGGGTACTGCTGGAGCATAGACTCCCGTGTCTCCCAAGTGCATTCTTCTAAATTGTGGTGGTTCCACAGGACTTTCACCATCGAGATTTCCTTGTTTCTTAACTTTCTGATCTGGGTGTCTATGATCCGTACTGGCTGTTCAACATAGGTGAGATCCTCTTGGACCTCCACATCAGGCTCACTAAGAACCTTGCTCGGATCGGACACAAACTTCCTCAACATTGAAACATGGAAAACCGGATGGATTCTTTCCATCGAAGCAGGTAAATCCAGCTTGTACGACACATTCCCAATCTTTTGCGAGATTTCAAAGGGTCCGATGTATCGTGGGGTTAGTTTACCTTTCTTCCCAAAGCGAACCACTCCTTTCATTGGAGACACCTTGAGCAATACCAGATCCCCCTCCTGAAACTCTAACTGTCTTCTGCGGACGTCTGCATAACTCTTCTGTCTGCTGGCAGCAGTCTTGATTCTCTCTCTGATTAAGGGCACCACCCTGCTGGTGATCTCTATTAGCTCAGGCCCTGCCAAGGCCTTTTCTCCAACTTCCTCCCAGCAAACAGGTGATCTGCACTTCCTTCCGTACAAAGCTTCATATGGAGCCATCCCGATGCTAGCATGATGGCTGTTGTTGTAGGCAAACTCCACCAAAGGTAGATGCTACCTCCAAGAACCGCCAAAGTCCAGCACACACATTCTGAGCATATCCTCGATAGTCTGGATGGTCCTTTCTGACTGTCCATCAGTCTGGGGGTGGAAGGCAGTACTGAAGTCCAACCTAGTACCCATGGCATTCTGCAGACTCCGCAAAAACCTGGAGGTGAACTGGGGCCCTCTATCTGA
Source organism: Manihot esculenta (assembly GCF_001659605.2). Classification (NCBI taxonomy): domain Eukaryota; kingdom Viridiplantae; phylum Streptophyta; class Magnoliopsida; order Malpighiales; family Euphorbiaceae; genus Manihot; species Manihot esculenta. The sequence continues at coordinate 28,278,442 of NC_035162.2, forward strand.
CACTATCGAAACAGGAACCCCATGCAGCCTGACGATCTCATCCACATATACCTGCGCCAACTTGTCCACAGAATAGCCACTCCTGACAGGAATGAAGTGAGCAGATTTGGTGAGTCTATCCACAATCACCCATATGGAGTCCACTCTGTTGGACGCCGCCGGTAACCCCACTACGAAGTCCATAGCTATATTCTCCCATTTCCACTCTGGAATAGGTAGCGGGTTAAGCATTCCAGCCGGCTTCTGATGTTCCAGCTTCACCCTCTGACACACTTCGCAGGCTGACACGAACTGTGCCACTTCTTTCTTCATAGCTGGCCACCAATAAACCTTCTTCAAATCTTGATACATCTTGGTGGCTCCGGGGTGAATGCTGTATCTTGCATTATGAGCCTCTCTCATAATGTCTCCTTTTAGCCCAATGTCATCTGGTACACACAATCGACTCCCATAGCGGAGGATCCCCTTACTGTCAAATCTGAACTCACTGTCCTTGCCTGACTGAACAGTCCTGGCAATCTTCACTAACTCTGGGTCCTCATGCTGTTTCTGAGCCACTTGCTCCAGAAACACAGGTGTCACTCTCATCTGGGCCACTAAAGCACCGGTACCAGACAACTCTAACTGTAGACCTTCATCAATGAGCTTGTAGAACTCCTTCACCACTGGCCTCCTCTCTGCCGATATGTGGGATAAACTACCGAGTGATTTCCGGCTTAAGGCGTCTGCCACAACATTCGCCTTACCCGGATGGTACTGAATCTTGCAATCATAGTCACTCAGCAGCTCTACCCATCTCCTCTGCCTCAAATTCAGATCCCTCTGACTCAAGATGTACTGCAGGCTCTTATGATCTGTAAAGATCTCACATTTTACCCCATAGAGGTAGTGCCTCCACATCTTGAGTGCAAAGATTACTGCTGCCATCTCAAGGTCATGTGTGGGGTAATTCAACTCATGCTTCTTCAGCTGCCTAGAAGCATAAGCGATCACCCTCTCATTCTGCATCAGTACACAACCCAGTCCCACACGGGACGCATCACAAAAGACTGTAAAGTCCTCATCACTAGATGGCAGAGCTAACACTGGTGCTGAAGTCAACCTCTTCTTAAGCTCTTCAAAACTCTCTTCGCACTGGTCGGTCCACAGAAACTTCTGATTCTTCCTGGTCAGTCTGGTCAGAGGAGCTGCTATCTTTGAGAAGTCCTGAACGAACCTCCTGTAGTAACCTGCCAAACCCAAGAAACTTCTAATCTCTGTCACTGAAGTGGGTCTAGGCCAGTTAGCCACAGTTTCCGTCTTCTTAGGGTCCACCTCAATCCCATTCTCTGACACTACATGCCCCAAGAACGAAATGCTCCTCAGCCAGAACTCACATTTAGAGAACTTGGCATACAAGCCATGTTCCCTCAAAGTCTGCAAGACCAACCGCAGATGATGGGCATGCTCCTCTGCATTCCTGGAATACACTAAGATATCATCTATGAAGACAATAACAAAGTGATCCAGGTACTGGCTAAACACTCTGTTCATGAGATCCATGAATGCTGCAGGGGCGTTGGTTAACCCGAACGGCATTACAAGGAACTCAAAATGCCCATATCTGGTCCTGAAGGCTGTCTTCGGCACATCCTCATCCCTTATCCTTAGCTGATGGTACCCCGATCTTAGATCTATTGTAATACCCGGCTAGAGTCCGGCACCGGAATTCCTGTTGTCTGATAGAATCCGGGGTGTCGGAATTCTAAAAAGGGTAGGATTTATGTTTTACTAGGTGTTATGATGTGTTTAAATGTTTTAAGGTTAAGGGAAATGAGTTTGGAGTTGAAATGACCTAAGGCAGATGAGCCAAGTTCGGCCGCCGAAAGTAAGTTCGGCCGCCGAAAGTGTTTGGCTTCCGAAGGGAAGTTCGGCCCCCGAATGTTGCATGGTGTTGCATGCGATTGGGCAGCCGACATTGAGTTGGCCAGCCCGCTGAGTCATGGCTTTTGACAGATGTTGGCCTCAGATTCTTGCCATGAATTAGCCACGTCTTCTATGACTCATCTGCAAGTGTTTTGAGCAGCTCATGCAGGAGTTTGCTCATTCACCAAGTTTTGAGAGTTTTAGCAAAAAGTGAGTTTGAGAGAGTTTGAGAGTGGGAGAGGAGGTGATCCGTTTTCCCTTGTTCAGAGTGTGTAGTTTCTTACTACAGGAGGTAAGTGATGTTCTTGAATGTGTTTTCTAAAGGTTTTAGGGGGATTTGTGGAAGGAGATGCATGTTTAGGTTCTTAATGATAGTTTTGTTGAGTTATGCATGTATACATGTGTATATGTTATGTTTGTTTTGTTGTTTGGGGTTATTAGCTAGTCTTGGACCCCTGTGATCATATACATGAGTATATGTATGGTGAGGAGGTGACGTTTGCATGGTTTGAGAAGTTGAAGGAAAGAAGGAGATGGTTTGCCGTTGAAACTGAGTTCTGGATGAACTCAGGTTCGGCAGCCGAAAGTTCATTCGGCCGCCGAACCTCTTGCATGGTGGCTTAGGCTGCCACAGCTTGCCCCCGAGTGTTTTGCATGTTCGGCTCTGTTTGGGGGATTCGGCCGCCGAAGGTGCCGCCGAAGGTACTTGAGTTTCGTCTCTGGAGAGGACAATCGGCCGCCGAACCTGCCGCCGAAAGTGTCCTGTCCAGCTTTCTTTTGCATGCTTTGCATGGATAGTTAAGTGAGTTTCAGGGGATTCTTGGAGAGTTTAATAGAGATATTGATAAGTTAGTTTGGTCCCTCATTTGAGTCTATCTGTATAGGTACAGACCAGAGGAACCAGAGAGAGCAGCAGTGAGTACTGCTCCAGAGTTTCAGAACCTGCAGAGTCAGTCAGTCCAGATAGCCAGAGGTGAGTGGAACTAAACTTATGACTTTTAATTGAATCACAAACTGCTTTTAGCATGTCTCATGCATCATGTTTATGCCATAGGTTGATTGCATTAGTATTCACGAATATGTTGCATTGCATTGTTATTTGATGATGTGAGTAAATGCTGAATGATCCAATAGTCACAGACAGGAAGACCAGGAGCCTTTGACTACGCCCTGGCACGTATAGCAAAGACCAGGAGCCTTTGACTACGCCCTGGCAGGTATATAGTAAAGTCCAGGAGCCTTTGACTACGCCCTGGCAATGGTAAGTTCACAGGTGTTATATACACATATACATATATGACAGGAAGACCAGGTGCTCGATTCTACGCCCTGGCACAGAGTTACTGGGACTATGTGGTGACAGGTTTACTCTTGATGTGGCTTGTCTGTGATATGGTGCATTCCATGAGATCATATTTTACTGAGATGTTTTACTATTCTACTCACTGGGCTATAGAGCTCATCCCACTCCCTTACCCCAGTTTTGCAGGTTCAGTGTACAGTGTACAGGGACAGTTCAGCAGAGTACAGAAAAAGTAAAGAGATCTGTAATAGCTTAGAGTGGACATGTAATTTAAAGAGATGTAATAGTTGTTGCTTGACCTAGTGACCTAGTGAAGTATGTGTTGTACATGATCTGTATATGTATATATGTTTTCCTGTATGTGAAAACCAGGCTTAACAGGTATGAGATAGCCCATCTAGAGCAAGCTCTAGTCAGGGATACAGAGTACAGAGTACATGAGTACAGAGTACAGAGATAGTGCATGCACAGGTTAAGCTTTGGTTCAACAAAGAGTTTTATTTTTTTACAGAAAATGTATGATCATGTATGAGATTTACAGGTACACAGAGAGTATAGTAGGCTTGCTACGGGTTCTGGCGGCCTTAAGCCGACCTGAATCCTAGCGCCGGTGACGGTCCTTTTTGGGGTCGTTACAGATTGGTATCAGAGCCCTAGGTTCACATGATCGGACCTATAGAGACAGTGTTGGGCTCAGACAGGGTAGAAGTGGTCAAGTACAATAGGAAATCATGTCCACTAGGATAGGGTCGTGAGTCCTATCTGCTATGATATGCCATGAGTGTTGTATGTGTATGATTGTTATGTGATATTTATATGCTAAAGTGGTATGTTATATGTTGTGTTTCCAGAGTAAAGATGCGAGGAACTCGTCGATCAGCTCGATTGACTGGAGTCCCACCAGAGAGTGAGAGACCAGTTGCTCGTCCTCCTGCATTGCCAAGGGCAAGGTCTCAGAGATCTAGCAGGGAAGGTACGTCAATAGACCCAAGAAGGTCTGTAGACGAGAGCAGAAGAGGAACAGTTAGGGGAGGAAGATCAGAGGAAAGGAGGGAAGCTATGGAGATTGATCAGTCTAGAGATGACAGCATGGGTATAGGCAGTTTTGAGGAAGGTATGGGAGAGTCGCAGGGAGGTGCTCAGGCCTCAGGTTTTGGCTATCCATCCTTGTTTCAGGAGCCAGAGTATCCGATGGAGGGGATGTCGGAGTACTCTCGATTTGACCCATATCCTACATACATGCCATATATGCCATATCCTCATTATTACCCATCATATCCTATGTATCCCTCTTCCCCTATACATCCAAGTGCAGCACACCTAGAGCCAAATGAACCAAATGACCCAGTACCACCACCAGAACCAGTAGCCCCTGTTGTTGACAGACATGAACCTAGCTCATCTGGAGGTAAAGTCCAAATGACGGAGTACTTGAAATTGGATGCTCCTAAATACAACACAGGAGATGATCCATTTGATTACCTCAGAGCAGTTAGGATGATAACTAGTGAATTGGGAGCAGATGATAGGAGAGCCATTGAGATGGCAGGTTTCACAATAAAATGCAAGAAAGCCAGAGAATGGTTTAAGAATTATGTGGAGCCTAAAATGGACAGCATGTCATGGGGAGAGTTCGCCAATGAGTTTGCAGGGTGGGCTTTTCCTGACAGTTCGAGGGAGATGAAAGTAATTGAATTTGAACAGTTGAGACAGACAGACGAGATGAGTGTTGATGAATTTACAGATAAGTTTCTGGATCTGCTTCAGTACGTGGGTCAAGCCTATGATACTGATCAGAAGAAAGCAAGGAGATATACCATGAGACTTCATCCCAGGTATGCTTCCTTGATTCTTCCAGCAGAAAAGGAGAGTTTCCATACGATAGTAGACGCAGCCAGGAAAATGGAAGCTAGTGCCAATATTCAGAAACAGTCACAGGCACAAGCTTCGGGTTCTAAGGCCCCCAGTTCAGGTTCTACAGGCAGTAAGAGATGGGATAGAGCGAGAGGAACAAGGAAAGGGTTCTGGAATAAAGTCAAGTCAGGTCTGGGAATAGGTAGTGGCTCAAGCTCTGGCACAGCTCCAGTCTGCAGACGATGCGGAAAACCACATGGAGGAGTTTGTCGGTTGGGATCTACAGCTTGTTTTCGCTGTGGACAGGAAGGGCATATTGCTCGGGATTGTCCGCAGATGACTTTTGTACCATCCCAGCAGATGAGTTCAGGCAGTGTGGTACAGCCAGTTGTACGGCCAGCAGCCCCAGTCATGCCTCAGACTAGTGGCAGAGGTAGAGGGAGAGGGGTAGCCTCTACTTCAGCAGCAGGTTCCCGAGGTGGAAATCCGGTAGCCCCAGCACGGATTTTCACAGTGACACAGGAGGAGGCTAACACGTCGAACACAGTGGTGTCAGGTAATCTCATCATTGGGTGTTCAGTTGTGTATGCTTTGATGGACCCCGGTGCTTCTCATTCCTTTATTGCTTCGAGAGCCATAGAGCGATTGGGTTTGATAAGTTCTGAGTTAGAGTATCCTCTCTGGGTCAGTGGACCTAGATGTGACCCATCAGTGGCAGTGTCAGTCTGTCGTTTCAGTCCAGTGTTCATAGAGGGTAGATGCCTTCCAGCTGACCTGGTGGTTCTAGATTTGACAGATTTTGATGTCATTCTAGGGATGGATTGGCTATCTGCATATAGTGCTACTTTGGACTGTAGAGAAAAGCTAGTGAGTCTCAGAGACCAGGATGGGTCAGAGTGTGTCTTCAGAGGAGACAGGAGAGGTACACCCAGAGGTATGATTTCAGCCCTTCAGGCTCGTCGGTTGCTTAGGAGGGGTTGTCAGGGGTTTCTAGCTCATGTGAGAGAGCTAGACAGTCAGGTAAGGGAACCAGCCACAGTACCAGTAGTACGAGAGTTTCTCGATATGTTCCCAGACGATTTGCCAGGACTACCACCTGATAGGGAGATAGGGTTTGAAATTGAATTACTGCCAGGTACTAGACCTATCTCTATTCCTCCCTACAGGATGGCGCCAGCTGAGTTAATAGAGTTGAAAGCACAGTTGCAGGACTTGGTAGATAAGGGTTTCATCCGCCCTAGTACCTCACCTTGGGGTGCTCCAGTGCTCTTTGTCAGAAAGAAGGATGGATCCCTCAGACTTTGTATCGACTACAGACAGTTGAACAAGGTCACTATCAAGAATAGATATCCCTTACCTCGGATTGATGATCTATTTGACCAGCTAGCTGGAGCAGGTTGTTTCTCGAAAATAGATCTGAGATCTGGGTATCATCAGTTGAGAGTCAGAGAGGCAGATGTGCCTAAGACAGCTTTTAGGACCAGATATGGGCATTATGAGTTCTTAGTGATGCCGTTCGGGTTGACTAACGCCCCTGCAGCATTTATGGATCTCATGAACAGGGTATTCAGTGAGTTTCTGGATCACTTTGTCATTGTGTTTATCGATGATATCTTAGTGTATTCCAGAGATGCAGAGGAGCATGCCCAGCATCTGAGGATCGTTTTACAGACACTGCGAGAGCATGGTTTATATGCCAAGTTCTCGAAGTGTGAGTTTTGGTTACGGAGCATTGCCTTCTTGGGACATGTGGTATCAGCAGAGGGTATTGAGGTAGACCCCAAGAAGATAGAGGCTGTAGCTAACTGGCCCAGACCCACGACAGTGACTGAGATGAAAAGCTTTCTGGGACTGGCGGGTTACTACAGGAGGTTCGTTCAGAACTTCTCAAAGATAGCAGCTCCTATGACCAAACTGACTCAGAAGAACCAGAAGTTTATCTGGTCAGACCAGTGTGAAGAGAGCTTTGAGGAGCTCAAGAGGAGATTGACAACAGCACCAGTGTTAGCTCTGCCTGTCAGTAATGAGGACTTCACAGTGTTCTGTGATGCATCTCGAGTGGGATTGGGTTGTGTATTGATGCAGAGTGATAGGGTAATAGCTTATGCTTCTAGACAGTTGAAGAAGCACGAGTTGAATTACCCTACCCATGACCTAGAGATGGCAGCAGTTATCTTTGCACTTAAGATGTGGCGGCATTACCTCTACGGGGTTAAATGCGAGATCTTCACTGATCACAAGAGTTTACAGTACATCTTAAGTCAGAGAGAGCTAAATTTGAGGCAGAGGAGATGGGTAGAATTGCTCAATGATTATGATTGTAAGATCCAATATCATCCGGGTAAGGCGAATGTTGTCGCAGACGCCCTAAGCCGGAAATCACTAGGCAGTTTATCCCATATAGCAGCAGAGCGGAGACCAGTTGTGATGGAGCTTTATAAGCTCTTTGACGAGGGATTACAGTTAGAGTTGTCTGGTACAGGTGCATTGATAGCACAGATGAGAGTGACACCTATGTTTCTAGAGCAGATAGCTCAGAGACAGCATGAGGACCCTGAATTGATGAAAATCGCCAGGACTATTCAGTCAGGCAATAGTGCAGAGTTCAGATGTGACAGTAAAGGGATCCTTCGCTATGGGAGTCGACTTTGTGTACCAGATAGGGGCAGTGTGAAGGAAGACATTATGAGGGAAGCTCATAATGCGAGGTATAGTGTTCACCCAGGAGCCACCAAGATGTATCAGGATCTGAAAAGGGTCTATTGGTGGCCAGCCATGAAGAAAGAAGTGGCGCAGTTCGTGACAGCCTGTGAGGTTTGTCAGAGGGTGAAATTAGAGCATCAGAAACCAGCAGGAATGCTTAACCCATTACCGATTCCAGAGTAGAAATGGGAGAACATAGCCATGGATTTTGTAGTGGGTTTACCAGTAGCGTCCAACAGGATAGACTCGATATGGGTGATTATGGACAGACTCACGAAATCTGCTCATTTTCTTCCAGTACGGAGTAACTATTCTGTGGATAAGTTGGCACAGGTCTATCTGGATGAGATAGTGAGGTTACATGGAGTTCCAGTGTCTATAGTTTCAGACAGAGGACCTCAGTTTACTTCTCGCTTTTGGCGGAGTCTGCAAAGTGCAATGGGCACGAGATTAGAGTTTAGTACTGCTTTCCACCCACAGACTGATGGACAGTCAGAAAGGACCATCCAGACCATAGAGGATATGCTTCGCCTTTGTGTGTTAGACTTTGGCGGTTCTTGGAGGCAGCATCTACCTTTGGTGGAGTTTGCCTATAATAACAGTCATCATGCTAGCATTGGGATGGCTCCTTATGAAGCATTATATGGGAGGAAGTGCAGATCACCTGTTTGCTGGGAAGAGGTAGGAGAGAAGGCTCTTGCAGGGCCAGAGTTAGTAGACATTACCAGTAGAATGGTGCCCATGATCAGAGAGAGAATCAGAACAGCTCAGAGTAGACAGAAAAGTTATGCAGACGTTCGCAGAAAGCAGTTAGAGTTCCAAGAGGGTAATTGGGTATTGCTGAAAGTGTCTCCAATGAAAGGAGTGGTTCGTTTTGGAAAGAAAGGTAAATTGGCTCCACGGTACATTGGACCCTTTGAGGTGTTGCAGAGGATCGGAAATGTGTCGTATAAGCTGGATTTACCTGTTTCTATGGAAAGAATTCACCCAGTATTTCATGTTTCTATGCTACGACAGTTTGTGTCAGATCCGAATCAGGTTCTAAGTGAGCCTGAGGTGGAGATTCATACAGATCTCACCTATATAGAGCAGCCAGTGCGGATTCTGGACACGCAGATCAGACAGCTAAGGAACAAGGAGATTCCGATGGTGAAAGTGTTGTGGAACCACCATAACCTAGAAGAGTGCACCTGGGAGACGCGAGAGTCGATGCTCCAGCAATATCCCTATTTGTTTTGAGGTTAGTTCCCTCCTTGTGTTTTGTTTTGTGTTTTAGGAACATCCGAGGACGAATGTTCTTAAGGAGGGGAGAATGTAATACCCGGCTAGAGTCCGGCACCGGAATTCCTGTTGTCTGATGGAATCCGGGGTGTCGAAATTCTAAAAAGGGTAGGATTTATGTTTTACTAGGTGTTATGATGTGTTTAAATGTTTTAAGGTTAAGGGAAGTGAGTTTGGAGTTGAAATGACCTAAGGCAGATGAGCCAAGTTCGGCCGCCGAAAGTAAGTTCGGCCGCCGAAAGTGTTTGGCTTCCGAAGGGAAGTTCGGCCCCCGAATGTTGCATGGTGTTGCATGCGATTGGGCAGCCGACATTGAGTTGGCCAGCCCGCTGAGTCATGGCTTTTGACAGATGTTGGCCTCAGATTCTTGCCATGAATTAGCCACGTCTTCTATGACTCATCTGCAAGTGTTTTGAGCAGCTCATGCAGGAGTTTGCTCATTCACCAAGTTTTGAGAGTTTTAGCAAAAAGTGAGTTTGAGAGAGTTTGAGAGTGGGAGAGGAGGTGATCCGTTTTCCCTTGTTCAGAGTGTGTAGTTTCTTACTACAGGAGGTAAGTGATGTTCTTGAATGTGTTTTCTAAAGGTTTTAGGGGGATTTGTGGAAGGAGATGCATGTTTAGGTTCTTAATGATAGTTTTGTTGAGTTATGCATGTATACATGTGTATATGTTATGTTTGTTTTGTTGTTTGGGGTTATTAGCTAGTCTTGGACCCCTGTGATCATATACATGAGTATATGTATGGTGAGGAGGTGACGTTTGCATGGTTTGAGAAGTTGAAGGAAAGAAGGAGATGGTTTGCCGTTGAAACTGAGTTCTGGATGAACTCAGGTTCGGCAGCCGAAAGTTCATTCGGCCGCCGAACCTCTTGCATGGTGGCTTAGGCTGCCACAGCTTGCCCCCGAGTGTTTTGCATGTTCGGCTCTGTTTGGGGGATTCGGCCGCCGAAGGTGCCGCCGAAGGTACTTGAGTTTCGTCTCTGGAGAGGACAATCGGCCGCCGAACCTGCCGCCGAAAGTGTCCTGTCCAGCTTTCTTTTGCATGCTTTGCATGGATAGTTAAGTGAGTTTCAGGGGATTCTTGGAGAGTTTAATAGAGATATTGATAAGTTAGTTTGGTCCCTCATTTGAGTCTATCTGTATAGGTACAGACCAGAGGAACCAGAGAGAGCAGCAGTGAGTACTGCTCCAGAGTTTCAGAACCTGCAGAGTCAGTCAGTCCAGATAGCCAGAGGTGAGTGGAACTAAACTTATGACTTTTAATTGAATCACAAACTGCTTTTAGCATGTCTCATGCATCATGTTTATGCCATAGGTTGATTGCATTAGTATTCACGAATATGTTGCATTGCATTGTTATTTGATGATGTGAGTAAATGCTGAATGATCCAATAGTCACAGACAGGAAGACCAGGAGCCTTTGACTACGCCCTGGCACGTATAGCAAAGACCAGGAGCCTTTGACTACGCCCTGGCAGGTATATAGTAAAGTCCAGGAGCCTTTGACTACGCCCTGGCAATGGTAAGTTCACAGGTGTTATATACACATATACATATATGACAGGAAGACCAGGTGCTCGATTCTACGCCCTGGCACAGAGTTACTGGGACTATGTGGTGACAGGTTTACTCTTGATGTGGCTTGTCTGTGATATGGTGCATTCCATGAGATCATATTTTACTGAGATGTTTTACTATTCTACTCACTGGGCTATAGAGCTCATCCCACTCCCTTACCCCAGTTTTGCAGGTTCAGTGTACAGTGTACAGGGACAGTTCAGCAGAGTACAGAAAAAGTAAAGAGATCTGTAATAGCTTAGAGTGGACATGTAATTTAAAGAGATGTAATAGTTGTTGCTTGACCTAGTGACCTAGTGAAGTATGTGTTGTACATGATCTGTATATGTATATATGTTTTCCTGTATGTGAAAACCAGGCTTAACAGGTATGAGATAGCCCATCTAGAGCAAGCTCTAGTCAGGGATACAGAGTACAGAGTACATGAGTACAGAGTACAGAGATAGTGCATGCACAGGTTAAGCTTTGGTTCAGCAAAGAGTTTTATTTTTTTACAGAAAATGTATGATCATGTATGAGATTTACAGGTACACAGAGAGTATAGTAGGCTTGCTACGGGTTCTGGCGGCCTTAAGCCGACCTGAATCCTAGCGCCGGTGACGGTCCTTTTTGGGGTCGTTACATCTATTTTGGAGAAACAACCCGCTCCGGCTAGCTGGTCGAATAGATCATCGATCCTAGGCAATGGGTACCTATTCTTGGTAGTGACTTTGTTCAACTGCCTGTAGTCGATACAAAGTCTAAGGGATCCATCCTTCTTCCTCACAAACAAGACCGGAGCACCCCAAGGTGAGGTACTCTGTCGGATGAAACCCTTTTCTACCAGCTCTTGCAATTGCTCTTTCAACTCCTTCAACTCGGCTGGGGCCATCCTGTAGGGAGGGATAGAGATCGGTCTAGTTCCAGGCACCAACTCTATCTCGAACTCTATCTCCCTAGCAGGTGGTAAACCTGGAAGCTCATCCGGAAAAACATCCTGAAACTCTCGGACAACTGGCACCGAGGCCGGCTCCCTGACCTGACTATCTAGCTCTCTCACATGAGCCAAGTACCCCTGACATCCCTTCCTAAGCAACCTACGAGCCTGAAGAGCTGATATCAGACCTCTAGGTGTGCCCCTCTTGTCTCCTCTGAAGACGACCTCTGACCCGTTCTGATCTCTGAACCTGACTACCTTGTCCCTGCAGTCCAAGGTAGCACCATGGGTAGATAGCCAATCCATCCCTAGAATGACGTCAAAGTCTGTCAAATCTAGAACCACAAGGTCGGCGGAGAGGCATCTTCCCTCAATAAAAACTGGACTGTACTGGCAGACTGACACTGCCACTGACGGGTCACACTTGGGTCCACTGACCCATAGGGGACACTCTAACCCAGAGACTATCAGACCCAACCTCTCAACGGCTCTCGGAGCAATAAATGAATGAGATGCACTCGGGTCCATTAATGCATACACATCAGAACACCCAATGACGAGATTACCTGACACCACGGTGTTGGATGTGTTAGCCTCCTGCTGTGTCATGGTGAAGATCCTGGCTGGAGCTGATGGACCTTCACCTCGGGAACCAGAAGAAGAGGCTGCCTGTAACGACCCGGAAACCGGTACCCCTCAGTAACGGTCCGAACCATCACTGGCACTAGGATCCAGATCGGCTTAAGGCCGCCGGGACCCGTAGCAAGCCGACTATACTCTCTGTGTACCTGATAAATCCCAGACATGATACAAATAGACTCAACAATCCTGTAAAACTCTGTAGGCTTAACTACTGCTACTCAGATATGTCAATCTGAAATGGCCCTCCGGGCCTATACCAGGGACTACTATCTGCTGTGGGTCATGGGAATGAAACCCTTTTAATCTGTAACACATTCCACTGGTATCTCATCGAAGTCATACATTAAGCCTAACTCACACATTTCTCATCAAGAAACGTAAAACAGGATTCATGTACAGGGGATTAAGCAAACATCACACAACAGCAAAAACACTAGGGAAAGCACAAGTCTATCCGTATATGACAGTACAGATCTAGACATTACATGACCGTTAATCTGTTAATTACATCATGTCCACTACACTATTACAGCATACATTCAAGCACAACTTTCCTCTGTCCTCTTGCTGACTTTGATTTCCCATAGCTATCTCAAGACCTGCAAAACTGGGGTTAAGGGAGTGGGATGAGCTCTAGAGCCCAGTGAGGAGGAACACTAAAACAGTTCATTAAGTACATGCTCTCATGAAATGCATCACATCACAAACATATCATCTCAAGGATGAATTTGTCACCAATAACCCTCAACTACATGTTATAATAATGCCAACTGTGCCAAGGAGACTATGTCATCACCTGGTCTACACTTATCTCTCTGATATCACACCATGACTAACTGTGCCAAGGAGACGAGGTCTCACCTGGTCTACACTTAACTCTGATTTGACAGCCCAGCTGTCTCACTCATAGTACCAGGAGCGACCTGGACTATCCAGGGGCGACCTGGTATGGCTATCTCATGCCATAATTCTGTATCTGCTCTCTGTCAAGGGCTAAGGATCATCCAACATTCATCCACAGGAACAACAACATATGCAATGCATCATATTCGTGAAGTCTAATGCACACAACCTAATATATAACATGGCAGTTTATGATGTATGGATCATGCTAGAATCATGTCATTTCTTAAGATCAATATTCAGTTTAGTTCCACTCACCTGTAGCCACTGCTTGGCTAACTCTGGGCTACCTCTAACTCTGAAACAGCTACGACGACTGCTAAACACCTCGGTTCCTCGGGTCCAATCCTACAATGGAGGACGCAAATGAGGCACCAAACATACTCTATACAACTGAGAAACAACTCCCCAAACCCCTCTAGACTACCTCAAAATATGCATGCAAAACAAGCAAAGGAAGGCTGGACAGGGCACCTTCGGCGGCACCTTCGGCGGCCGAATGTCTCCTCCAGAGACGAAAGTCAGGCATGTTCGGCGGCCTAACTTGGACTTTCGGCGGCCGAACCTGAGTTCATCCAGAACTCAGTTTCGTGCACAAGGACGCCTGCCAGTCCCTCCATCACCTGCTCAGCCCTCAATACATGCAGTTAACCCCTCTAAAACATGCATAAACACTTAAACAAGCATAAAGGAGCATCAAACAACTTAAATGCCAACAAAACAATACACATAACATGCTTACACCATTAAAACATCAAAACTATACCTAACACCTATATAAACAACTCTACCCTTAACCTCCTTACAAGCTGTTCATAAACCATGAAAACAAGTTAAAAGCTTCCCTTACCTCTTGAAACCAGATGCTGGGACAACCTAAACACTGAACTATGGCCACCACGACTTCACCTTCACCACACCTCCAACACTCTTCTTTTCTCTCAAAACCTTTCAAACCACTTAGACACAACCAACCCTCTGCATAAGCTGATAAAAGTTTGCAGATGAGTCATGGGAGACGTGGCCTAACCTCTGGCAATGATCTGGAGGTGAACACCTGGCCAAATCACTGGCTGAGGAGTGCACAATAGCTGGCTGACCAGCTCAGCTTCGGCTGCCGAATCGCATGCAAAACCATGCAACATTCGGGGGCCGAACTTGAGTTTCGGGGGCCGAACATTGGGCACTTTCGGCGGCCGAACTTACCTTCGGCGGCCGAACCTGGCCTTTGTCCCCAAAGCCTTTTCTTTTCACAACGCAATCCTATTCTATGCCAAATCTTACAAAGTCTTAAAAAAACATTTAGCAACTCTTTCAAATACCTTACTAGCAGTCTCTGACATCCCCGAAGTCCACCGGACGGTAGGAATTCCGATGTCTGACTTAGCTGGGTATTACATTCTTCCCCCCTTTAAAAACATTCGTCCTCGAATGTTTACAATAACAATAACATAGATGCAAATAAGCAAGTATGGAAAGCCTAACACTTTTTTCTACGAAGAGACACAGATACCCCTGGAGTAAAACTCTTGGGTTGGCTATACGTTCTGACTCTGCTGACCCTTCACTGCTTAATCTGTGTCCACACTCTACCTGGATTACTGATCACTCCTGTCTGTACATAGTCCACTTGACTCTCTTTGCTACCTACTGACTTCCCTTTCTCTTTACCTTTTCTCAGTTCTATGCACACTACTCTGGTTACACTCACCTTTGCTTCTCTGTACTCACCCGATCAGAGGAGCAACAGCTCTCAGGAAAGGTTAGATGACGTGATTATAGCTTTCTCTATGGTGACACATCACGAGTCACACAGACATGCCCCGAAACCGAACTCAAATTACAGAACTTGGCCTCTATGTCGTGTTCTCTTATCTACACCTACACCACGTAGTAGATAAGGGGCATGCTTCTCTATTCTAGTCTACACTTTTGCTGCGCCACTCTAATCCTTGCCCGCCTTTCTTCTTCTTTTCTATCCTGACTTTTTCTCTTTTGATCCGTCTAACTACACTGGACTATCGCTAGCTCTTTCGCTCTTTAGCTCGTCTCTCTAGGATACACTGATAAGCGACTTTTAACTGAGGGCAGCTAACATCTCATCTGCCTTTCCCAGTAAATACTATCTTGTAGACGCAGAGTCGCTGAGCAGTGTTACCCCTTACCTCTGGTTTACTCATCTATTACACTGACTTTTCTCTCTTATTCGCAACATCTAGTTCCCACCCACCTCTTAGATCTATCGTGGAGGCTAGCGGTCTCCACCGCTCTGCGTGGGAACACCTGTCTTTGGTAGTGACCTTGTGCACTACTCACAGTTATGACAAGTTCCAAAGTTTCATCCGTCGTTTCTTACACCGACATTGGAACAGTCCAGGGTGTAGTACTAAGTCGGATAGAATCCTTATCTACCAAGTTCACACTGTTCTACTATCTTTCTTACTTATGCAACTACTTTTCTAACTCTTACATGCTACAGGTACCACGTCAAAGGAAGAGGTGAAAATGAGTCTAGTCTCCATCCTCACTTAACTTTCAGACTCTATATTGTTTTACCAATGGTAACCCTGTTAGCCTGTCTGGGATAACACATATAACTCTCTTTCTCTCTTTCTGATTATGGGTATTGCGACTGGTTCCCTGACCTGGCTCCTATGCTCTCACCCAAGAGCAAGAAAACCCCTGATGACCTTTCCTTCACGAGCCTGTAGGGCTGCTATCAAACTTCTGGGTATGCTATACTGTCCCCTCAAAGGACTAACTCTGACCCATCCGAGCCTCTGAACTCTGAACTTTCCTACCTTATCTTTGCAGACTTAGGTAGGTCCTCGAGTAGCTAGCCAATCCGCCCTAGGTTGACATCACCAGTCACCCCTAGAACCATAAGGTCAGCTGGAAGGCATCTACTACTCTCAACACCTCTAATCGATACTGACTCACTGACTCTACCTCAGATGAATCACACTTGGGTTCACTAACCCAGAGAAAACACTCTAAGCCCAGAAGTTATCAAACCCCCCTCTATCTACGGCTCTCAAAACAACAGGGAAAGAAACATCAGGGTCCACTAGAACCTACACATCTGAACACCCTCAAGTGAACGTATCTGACGTCACCGTGTTTGATATGGAGACCTACGAAGTCAGGATGAAGATCCAAGCTAAAGCTAATGCATCTTTCCTCGGGAACCGACCAAAGAAAAGGAGAACTCTCTCCTCCTGCCTCAACCCCTGTCCTGACACATGGCTAGAGCTACAGGCTGAGTTACACTACTAGAAGTCATCTGCTGGGACTGTGCCAACCAGGGCCGCAGTAGGACACTCACAGAACATGAGTCCTTCCTGCTCGCATCTATACATGCCGTAGTCCCATACCAACAGACTACTTTTGTGTACACTCCACGCCTTCCGCATCCAGAACTATCTAACCTGAAATCTCTTTCTACACTTTCTTACTTTACATTATTCTACTCTGTTCTTTCTCTGCTTTGTTCTACCTCATTTACTCTTCTCTTTGCTTACTTGTCTCTTTCTTACCTTTCTTCTTTTTCTTACTTTTCTAGGTTTTACTCTTTCTTTCTTACACGTAAGGTCTCTACTTAGAGATGAGAGATCACTCTTTCTAGCTGGATTGATAAAATCCACAGCTATAGCTATCAAGCTCTTTCCTGACTCACTAACCTTTAACGACGCACTCGTTATCGCTGACCATTGAACTCTCTTACACTTTACTATTTTCATATCAACTGATAGTCTACTAGTGTAAACCATACACATCAGAACACTCAAAAGTGAGCTTACCTGGCACCACTGTGTTCGGTGTGTCTGTCTCTGGCTGAACCTGGGTGAAAATCCGAGCCAGAACTGACGGATCTTTACTTAAGGCACCGACTGAAGAAGGGCCTACCCCTCTTTCGCTACCTCTGCCCTATACCGAGGCTGGAGCTTCTGGTGGAATTAGATTATCTGAGGATGTCTGTGGGAACTGTGCTGAAACGATCGTAGTGGGACACTCTCGTGCCACGTGCCCCTCCTGTCCGCACCTGAAACATGCTGTTGTCCCAACCCGACAGACTCCTTTGTGCCTCCTACCACACGTCGCACAGCTAGAACTACCCCAACCAGAACTCGAACCCTCACGACAACCTATGCCAAACTGTACCCTATTCCAAAACTCTCTTTTCTTTGACCCTTTTAGGCCTCTCACTTTCTTTTTATTCTTTGCAACAACCTCACCCAAAGGGAAACGATCACTGTTTTCTGGGTCAGTTTCTACATTCATATTTTCTGTCTGCCCTGGCTGCTCACATTCACTCTCTTTACGCTCCCTTACGCTATCTGGACAAGCCCATCCTGCAAACTCTGAAGCAAACTGCTCCCAGGATAAGCTTTCTACCCTCGGGTCCACATACTGGGTGAACCATTCCCTTGTCTTTTCACATTTCACTGTGACCCCTGCCATCTGAATGGCTCTACTCTCACTGACGCCCAACTCATCAGTTATCATCTTAACCATTCTAAGATACTCCAAAGGGTCATCACCTGTCTCAAATATAGGCACATCCAACCTCACATAATCTGTCATCTGCACCATACTTCCTCCAGGTGACCTAGACTTAGGTGTTTGGACAACTGTGGCTACTGGTTCTACTGGTAGTGGAGGAGATGCAACATGCCCTGGGTTAGGGTTTACTGACCCTGGGTAACAAAAGAAGGGTGGAAACATGGTATACTGTGGATATGACGGTGGATATGGCGGGTAAAAGGAAGGATAGGGCATAAAGGTGGGATATGGGTTATACCTAGGCACCTCTGATGTACTTCTCATCGGGTACTCTGCCCCCCACTGGTAGGGTGGATACTGAGGTGGAACAAATCTCGAGGTCTGAGTGCCTCCTTGGGACTCACCCATATCTCCTCCCCAACCTGCTCTTGCCAAAGCTACCATCTCTACTCTGCTCATCCTCCTCTATTCCTCTCATACACCCTGACATACCACTCTGAACGACTCCCCTTCTACTCTCATCAACAGACCTTCTAGGGTCCCTTGATGTACCTTCTCTGCTTATACTATCTGATGTTGCCCTTTGCAGAATGGGGAGATGAGCATCCATGTCCTCATTCTCCGGCGGAGCTCCTGTCAATCTAACAGATCGACGAGTTCCTCTCATCCTGCCTCTGTAAAGCACAACATCACACAAACATATCAGCAAATGATCCATGTGAGAATACATGAATCCACAACACATATAAAGAACATATCAATAATGCACATGCAACTCATCATGGCATTCCACATCAGCATGCAAGACAGGACTCCACATCCTATCCTAGTGGACATGATTTTAACTTATTGTGCTTCCCTTCCTATACAAGACAACACCTCTTTCCGATGTGGGATATCTCAACACACCGTACTCTTGAGGCCCTAAGCTCTGATACCAATCTGTAACGACCCGGAAACCGGTACCCCTCAGTAACGGTCCGAACCATCACTGGCACTAGGATCCAGATCGGCTTAAGGCCGCCGGGACCCGTAGCAAGCCGACTATACTCTCTGTGTACCTGATAAATCCCAGACATGATACAAATAGACTCAACAATCCTGTAAAACTCTGTAGGCTTAACTACTGCTACTCAGATATGTCAATCTGAAATGGCCCTCCGGGCCTATACCAGGGACTACTATCTGCTGTGGGTCATGGGAATGAAACCCTTTTAATCTGTAACACATTCCACTGGTATCTCATCGAAGTCATACATTAAGCCTAACTCACACATTTCTCATCAAGAAACGTAAAACAGGATTCATGTACAGGGGATTAAGCAAACATCACACAACAGCAAAAACACTAGGGAAAGCACAAGTCTATCCGTATATGACAGTACAGATCTAGACATTACATGACCGTTAATCTGTTAATTACATCATGTCCACTACACTATTACAGCATACATTCAAGCACAACTTTCCTCTGTCCTCTTGCTGACTTTGATTTCCCATAGCTATCTCAAGACCTGCAAAACTGGGGTTAAGGGAGTGGGATGAGCTCTAGAGCCCAGTGAGGAGGAACACTAAAACAGTTCATTAAGTACATGCTCTCATGAAATGCATCACATCACAAACATATCATCTCAAGGATGAATTTGTCACCAATAACCCTCAACTACATGTTATAATAATGCCAACTGTGCCAAGGAGACTATGTCATCACCTGGTCTACACTTATCTCTCTGATATCACACCATGACTAACTGTGCCAAGGAGACGAGGTCTCACCTGGTCTACACTTAACTCTGATTTGACAGCCCAGCTGTCTCACTCATAGTACCAGGAGCGACCTGGACTATCCAGGGGCGACCTGGTATGGCTATCTCATGCCATAATTCTGTATCTGCTCTCTGTCAAGGGCTAAGGATCATCCAACATTCATCCACAGGAACAACAACATATGCAATGCATCATATTCGTGAAGTCTAATGCACACAACCTAATATATAACATGGCAGTTTATGATGTATGGATCATGCTAGAATCATGTCATTTCTTAAGATCAATATTCAGTTTAGTTCCACTCACCTGTAGCCACTGCTTGGCTAACTCTGGGCTACCTCTAACTCTGAAACAGCTACGACGACTGCTAAACACCTCGGTTCCTCGGGTCCAATCCTACAATGGAGGACGCAAATGAGGCACCAAACATACTCTATACAACTGAGAAACAACTCCCCAAACCCCTCTTGACTACCTCAAAATATGCATGCAAAACAAGCAAAGGAAGGCTGGACAGGGCACCTTCGGCGGCACCTTCGGCGGCCGAATGTCTCCTCCAGAGACGAAAGTCAGGCATGTTCGGCGGCCTAACTTGGACTTTCGGCGGCCGAACCTGAGTTCATCCAGAACTCAGTTTCGTGCACAAGGACGCCTGCCAGTCCCTCCATCACCTGCTCAGCCCTCAATACATGCAGTTAACCCCTCTAAAACATGCATAAACACTTAAACAAGCATAAAGGAGCATCAAACAACTTAAATGCCAACAAAACAATACACATAACATGCTTACACCATTAAAACATCAAAACTATACCTAACACCTATATAAACAACTCTACCCTTAACCTCCTTACAAGCTGTTCATAAACCATGAAAACAAGTTAAAAGCTTCCCTTACCTCTTGAAACCAGATGCTGGGACAACCTAAACACTGAACTATGGCCACCACGACTTCACCTTCACCACACCTCCAACACTCTTCTTTTCTCTCAAAACCTTTCAAACCACTTAGACACAACCAACCCTCTGCATAAGCTGATAAAAGTTTGCAGATGAGTCATGGGAGACGTGGCCTAACCTCTGGCAATGATCTGGAGGTGAACACCTGGCCAAATCACTGGCTGAGGAGTGCACAATAGCTGGCTGACCAGCTCATCTTCGGCTGCCGAATCGCATGCAAAACCATGCAACATTCGGGGGCCGAACTTGAGTTTCGGGGGCCGAACATTGGGCACTTTCGGCGGCCGAACTTACCTTCGGCGGCCGAACCTGGCCTTTGTCCCCAAAGCCTTTTCTTTTCACAACGCAATCCTATTCTATGCCAAATCTTACAAAGTCTTAAAAAAACATTTAGCAACTCTTTCAAATACCTTACTAGCAGTCTCTGACATCCCCGAAGTCCACCGGACGGTAGGAATTCCGATGTCTGACTTAGCCGGGTATTACACTGCCCCTCTCCCTCTACCTCTGCCACTGCCCTGAGTTGTGGCTGGAACTGCTGGCTGTACCACATTACCAGAAGCTGTCTGCTGGGGTTGGCCCATAAAAGGTGCTCTAGGACAATCCCGAGCTATGTGTCCCTCCTGTCCACATCTGAAACATGCATTAGTCCCAGCTCGACACACTCCCCTGTGTGGTCTTCCACATCTCTGGCATTCTGTACCATCTGAGCCTGAGCTCGAGCCACCGCCAAATCCCAGACCGGATTTCAACTTGTTCCAAAACTTATTCTTCTTCGGCTTCTTGGTGGTACTGCTCCACCTCTTGCTGCCTAAAGCTGCTGCACTAAAAGAAGAAGAGCCTGGGGTCTTAACCCCTGAAGACTGGGTCACTGATTGTTTCACTGACCCCTCAACTATAGCACTTGCCTCCATTCTGCGAGCCATATCCACCACAGTGTGGAAACTTTCTCTCTCAGCTGACTGAACCAACGAGGAGTACCTGGAATGCAGCTTCATAACATATTTCTTGGCTTTCTTCGTATCTGAATCTAGAGCTTGCCCTGAAAAAGGCAATAGCTCCAAGAATTTATCCGTGAACTCTCTACATCCATGTGCTCTGACTGCCTCAGTTGCTCAAACTCAATCATCTTCAGTTCTCTAGAACTGTCTGGAAAAGCCCATCCAGCGAACTCATTCGCAAATTCTTCCCATGTCATACCGTCTATTCTCGGGTCCACATAACACTTGAACCATTCCCGTGCCTTCTTGCACTTTAAAGTGAACCCTGCCATCTGAATGGCCCTGTTGTCACTTGCCCCTAGCTCATCAGTTATTGTCTTCACCACTCTCAGATACTCAAAGGGGTCATCCCCTGACTTGTACTTGGGAGCATCCAACTTGAGGTAATCTGTCATCTTTACCTTGCTCCCATCGACTGAGCTAGGTCTAGGAGGTTGAGTAACTGGGGCTGCTGGTTCTGAAGGTGGTGGAGGTGGAGGTGCAGCATTCCCCGAGGTGGGGTTTGCCGGGTTTGGATAGAAGGGTGAGGGTGGATAAGCTGGGTACTATGTGTAGGGTGGATAGAAAGGTGGATAAGGCATGTAGGTAGGGTAGGGGTTAAAGCTGGAGTAATCCGATGTACCTCCCATCGGATACCCTGAACCCTGTGGGAAGGGTGGATAATGGGGTGGAAAACCATACCCCGAGGCCTGAACGCCTCCCTGAGACTCCCCTGTCCCTTCTTCCTGCATGCTCACATCCAGGTTCCCATCCCTCCTCTGATCCTCTTCCATAACCTCCCTCACATCTGAAGAACTTCCTCCTCTATCTGTCCCCCTTCTGCTAGCATCAAAAGACCTTCTAGGGTCCCTTGACACTCTCTCTCTGTTGGCTCTACAAGACATTGCCCTAGGCAATGTAGGAGGACGGGCGCTCGTGCCCTCATCCTCAGGTGGCACTCCAGTCAATCGTGCAGATCGACGAGTTCCTCTCATCCTGTTTTCTGAAAACAGTACACATCATACAAACATTAGCATCATATGGTTCATGTGGGCACACATGAACCCTCATCACATATACATCATTCATATCATTAATGCACATGCATAAAGTCATGGCATTTCACATCATCATGCAAGACAGGACTCAACATCCCATCCTAGTGGACATGACCTTCCTATTGTGCTTGACCTTCTAGAACATCTATGAGCCCGACACTCTAGGTCCGACCATATGAACCTAGGGCTCTGATACCATTCTGTAACGACCCGAAAATCGGACCACTACCGGCGCTAGGATCCAGGTCGGCTTAAGGCCGCCGGGACCCGTAGCAAGCCTGACATAACCTGTAAACCTGTATAATCCCATACATGATCGACAACATGCATAAAAATTTAAACTTTTCTTTCATCATCCAACTCAACCTGAACATACATGCATAACCATAATCATGACCCCTCTGTGGGATCTCAACAATGCCTCAAAGAGCACTATAACGTGAGATGAGTTGGCTTACATCTGTATCATCAATTGTCTAAGATCATGCATCAACAAGGGATTACAATACTCATAGGGTCAAGCACATCTATAACCTCAATATATCTCATTACATAACATACTGAATCTCTTACATTACATAATACAATTGTCATGTCCACAATCTAACTATTACATCAACATACTACAAAAACTCTGGCTAACCTTCTGGTCTACCCTGTACCTGCACAACTGGGGTTAGGGGAAAGGGGTGAGCTACAAAGCCCAGTGAGCAGAATAGTAAAACATTTAAAACATATGATAACATGAAATGCATCACATCACAGCTAATCACATCAAGGATGAACTTGTCACCAATAGTCCCCTACATGGACCAACTGTGCCAGGGGCGTAGAATGGGCCTCACTGGTCTTTCTCTTACATAACATAACATAACATGGTCCAACTGTGCCAGGGGCGTAGAATGGGCCTCACTGGTCTTTCTCTCACATAGTGCCAGGGGCGTAGAATGGGCCTCACTGGTCTTCCATATCGTATCATCATCATCATAGCATAGGGGGACTAATGGATCATTCAACATCCATCCACATCATCAAACATAATATGCAATGCACATATTCGTGGATACTAATGCAAACAACCTACTATATCTCATGGCATTCATGATGCATGGATCATGCTCAAAATTCATATTTCATTTATTTTAAAACTTAAAGTTTATTCCACTCACCTCTGGCTAGCTCTGACAAACTCTGTAGCAGCTGGCTCACTGCTGGGGTCCTCGGTTCCTCGGGTCTGAACCTACACAGGTGGACTCCAATGAGGGACCAAACAAACATAAACATAACTCTAACATACTCCCCAAAAACCCCCTAAAACACCATGAAACAATCACATAAAAACATGTAAGAAATGGCTGAACAGGGCACTTTCGACGGCAGGTTCGGCGGCCGAAAGTCCCTCCAGAGCCGAAAGTCAGGCAGGTTCGGCGGCACCTTCGGCGGCCGAAACTCCCAGACAGAGGCGAAACTCATGCATGTTCGGCGGCACCTTCGGCGGCCGAAAGTCCCAGACAGAGACGAAAGTCTCTTTTCGGGGGCAACTTCGGCAGCCGAAAGGCCTGCCTCACCAGCCATGTTCGGCGGCCGAAAGTGCCTTCGGCTGCCGAACCTGGTTTCTGCCAAAGGGCAGAAACTTGGCTCCTTTGTGCATTTTCGCCTCCAAACTCACCAATCATGCATATACCTCAGTTAAATCATGCATACAAGTTCCTAGGGGCCTCAAAACATCAAATACCCCAACTACAACACTTCAAGCATACTCAAACATGCCACATTGTTCAAGAATCACATAAAACCTAACATTTGCTTAAAAACTCATACAACCCTATACATGCCATTCTACCCCATAAAATCACTTAAAACTTACTTAAAACACATGAGGAGCTTAAGATCGGCTCTTACCTCTTGAAGATCGAGAGGGAGACGACCTAAACTTGGAGATCCACGAAAATGAGCTCCTGAGTTCCCAAAGCTCCAAAACTTGTTTCAACAGTTCAAAACCTTCAGTGCAAGCTTAAAACTCAAGAAAAATGGTGGGGATTTGGAGGAAAAACACTAGATTTGCAAAGGGAAGGTCGGAAGCTTGCTGTGGCCGAAAATGGGAGAAAGCTCGCCCATTTCGGCTAAGTGCCCCTTTTATAGGCGGCTGGTCAAGCCACGTTCGGGGGCCGAATGTGCCTCCGCATCCATGAAATGTTCGGCGGCCGAACTTGACTTTCGGCGGCCGAACTTGACTTTCGGCGGCCGAACCTGGACTGCCCTCACTCATGCTTTCGGGGGCCTAACGTGCCTCCAAAACGCATGCACGTTCGGCGGCCGAACTTGACTTTCGGCGGCCGAACCTGGGTTTTCCTCCAAAGACTTTTCAGGCAAAAACTCATTTAATTTCATACTTAAAACTATTAAAACATGAAAACATTTTTATAAAACATGATTCTACCCTTCTAGAGATCTCCGACATCCGAGATTCCACCGGACGGTAGGAATTCCGATACCGGAGTCTAGCCGGGTATTACATTCAATGACAAGCGCGTCATCATGGGGCATCTGAATGCCCTGTGCATCCTCCGAAGAGAAAGCGATGGTCATGGGAGAGTGTTCAATGATCTGCATAACCTCGCCATTGCTGGTCTCCCCTTCCCGGTTTCTCTTCTTTCCTCGACGGTTCATCCGTCCTCCAGTTCCTCCAACAATCATATTAATAGTCCCACTGGACCCATCATTCACTGGTCTAGCTCCAGTTCTCCTGGGTATCTGGGCTGCCGGGCCGGGTTGAGGCCTCTGCCCCTCCGGTTTCTTCACAAAATTTTTGAGATGCCCCCTTTTTATCAATCTTTCAATCTCCGCGATTAACTGAAAACAGTTATTTGTATCGTGGCCATGCGTCCGGTGGTATTGACAATACTTGTCAGGATTCCTCTAATCTGCTTCCGACTTCAAAGGTGTGGGCCACTGGAGAAACTCCTTATCCTGGACAGCCATGAGCACCTCGGCTCTGGACGCATTTAATGGAGTCGGTTTCTCCGGGACCCAAGGAGGGAGCACTCTTGGTTCGAGAACCCGAGGAGGAGGAGGTCGTTGATCCCTTCTTTCCCAGGCCTGCTTGTACGGCTCAAGCCTCTTTCCACGCTTCTTCTCGTGTTTCTCCGACCTCCCTTCCTCCGGGGCTTTCTCTTTTCCTTCCACCCCTTTGGCAAATCTGCTCGTTACTAAGGCGTCATCCTGCCTTATATACTTTTCCGCCCTCTTCATCAACTCGGCCAGTGAGGTCGGAGGTTTCCTGCTCAGAGAACCAAAGAACTCGGCAGAGGTTGTTCCCTTTTGCATGGCCTCTACCGCCCTTCCTTCGTCAAGCTCGGGAATCTGCAGGGCCTCCGTATTGAAACGGGCGACATACTCTCTGAGGGATTCACCAGCTTTTTGTCTCACTGTTTCCAGATAGCTCATCTTCCTATCTGCTGGCACCCCGGCTACGAACCGACTAATGAAGCGGGTGGCCAGATCTCCGAAACTTTGAATGCTTCCGGCCTCCAGGCTGTTTAACCACGCCCTCGCTGGTCCCGAGAGCGTTGTTGGGAACACCTTGCACATCAGAGCATCTGACAGAGTTTGCAACTCCATGAAGGTCTTATAGTTCATGACATGCTCTCTCGGGTTACCAGCCCCATTATAGGCCGCCATCGGCGGCATCATAAACTTTTTGGGAACGGTCTCCTGCTGCATTAACTTTGAGAAGGGAGAAGAAGTAGGCAAGGAGGTTTGACTCTGATCTTTCTTACCTAGCTCGGCTAGGAGCTGCTCCTTCAACCTTTTCAGCTTTTGGTTCATTTTCTCGTCTTCCGGGCTGGATCTTTTGCCCAAACTACATTCTTCCTCCTCTGTTTCAGTTCCCGTTTCCCTGGTTGTTTCAGCAGAATAGTCATTCACCTCTTCATTTTCTATCCACTCTCTTGCCCTTCTCCCATGGATTCGGGCCTCCGGTTCTTCCTCTTCTCTGGCATTGTGGTTGTTAGTTTGGAGGCGGGCAGAGGTAGGTTGGGGTTCATCGGTTCTGGTTCCTCTACTACTGGGAGTGCATTTACTGGGGTGCTAAGTCCCCTCTGTTGCATTATCTGCCCCAACCAGTGAGCAGTGGTTTGTAGCTGGAGAGCCATGGTTTGAATGTCTTGGTTAGACAGGGTCATGGTGGGAGTATTCCCTGCCAGGCTTGGCGAGGGATTAAGAGAGATAGGTGTTTGGTTATTCAACGTTGTAGGGCTAGAAAAGGAGAACTGCTGCCCATCTTGGGCAGAGCTCAGGTCATTTGGAATATTAAGGTTACTGTCTTGATGGTTTGCCATCGTGGATCTCAATGGGTTTTGAAAGTGAAAACTCCGGTGATGAAAAGATCTCCTTCGTTTCCCACAGACGGCGCCAATTTATGATCTGAGATCCAATAGAATAGGGTTTTACCAGGGTTTTTCTATTACAGAATAAGGCTTAAGCTTTCTGAGGAGGGGACTCCTCTTTTATACATTGTCTTGCTTGCTGGTGACGTGTAAAGGTCTCTCCAGGATTGGGCCACGCGTCTCTGCCATGCGGATTCGGAGGTACTAGGGTATCAGCCGCCTGCTCCATGCGTAACGGCCTCTGATTCTCCCCGTGCATACGTTCGAGCGGATCTGCCAGGTTGTCTGGTGAATATTTTTCTGGATCCTGGGCTGGACCGAGAGTTGGGCCGGGTGCTAAGCCTGAGGGGAGAGGGCCTGCTCCGTGCGGACCGGGCCGGCTTGAGTGAGGAAGATGGGTCGAGCCCGGCCTTGAAGGTTGGATGAGCCAGGCTTGTTATGTATATCAGGTGTGTGGGCCTCTACGTCATGGGCCTTGGGCTGTGGTCAAGCCCCTGGTCCGGGGTGAAGGAATCCAGCGGTCATCACATGCCATAGTGGATATGACTCGGAGGATGGAGGCTAGTGCGATCATCGAAGGGAAAGTCAAGCAGTCAGTGGCACAGCCTTCTGGTTCCAAGACCCCAGGAGGGGGTAGGTTAGACCCTTCTTCTCTGAGTTCAGGCAGTAAGAAGTGGGACAGAGGCTCCCGAAAGTCCAAGAAGAACAAATTCTGGAGCAAGATCAAGTCAGGTCTGGGATTAGGGAGTGGCTCGAGCTCGGGTGCAGGTATTACAACATGTATGAAGTGTGGGAAGCCGCACAAGGGAGTATGTCTGGTTGGGACGATAGCCTGCTTCAGATGTGGACAGGAGGGACACATGGCACGGGAGTGTCCTAGAGTAGCTTCTATGGCACAGTCTCAGCAGATAGCTTCTGGTAGTGTGGCTCAGCCAGTAGCTCCAGCCGCGACTCAGGCTAGTGGCAGAGGCCGAGGAAGAGGGGCAGCCTCTTCTTCAGCGGGCTTCAGGGGTGAGGGTCCGTCAACTCCAGCACGGATCTTCACCATGACTCAGCAGGAGGCAAACACATCCAACACCGTGGTGTCAGGTAATCTCATCATTGGTTGTTCTGATGTGTATGCATTATTGGACCCTGGTGCATCTCATTCTTTCATTGCTCCGAGGGCCGTCGAGAGGTTAGGATTGATGGTCTCTGGGTTAGAGTGTCCCCTATGGGTCAGTGGACCCAAGTGTGACCCATCAGTGGCAGAGTCAGTCTGCCAGTATAGTCCAGTTTTTGTGGAGGGAAGATGCCTGTCCGCCGACCTTGTGGTTCTAGATTTGACAGATTTTGACGTCATTCTAGGGATGGATTGGCTATCTACCCATGGTGCTACCTTGGACTGCAGAGACAAGGTAGTCAAGTTCAGATGTCAGGATGGGTCAGAGGTTGTCTTCAGAGGAGACAGGGGGAGTACACCTAGAGGTTTGATATCAGTCCTTCAGGCTCGTAGGTTGCTCAGGATGGGTTGTCAGGGTTTTCTAGCTCATGTGAGAGAGCTAGATAGTCATGTCAGATAGCCCGCCTCAGTGCCCGTGGTCAGTGAGTTCTTAGACGTTTTGCCAGACGAGCTGCCAGGTTTACCACCTGCTAGGGAGATAGAGTTTGAAATTGAACTGATGCCTGGAACTAGACCGATCTCTATCCCTCACTACAGAATGGCACCAGCAGAATTGAAAGAGTTGAAAGAACAGTTACAAGAGCTGGTAGATAGGGGTTTCATCCGACCGAGTACCTCACCTTGGGGTGCTCCAGTGCTATTTGTGAAAAAGAAAGATGGATCCCTTAGACTTTGTATCAACTACAGGCAGTTGAACAAGGTCACTACCAAGAATAAGTACCCGTTGCTAAGGATCGACGATCTATTTGACCAGCTAGCCGGAGCAGGTTGTTTCTCTAAAATAGATATGAGATCGGAGTACCATCAGCTAAGGATAAGAGAAGAGGATGTGCCGAAGACAACTTTCAGGACCAGATATGGGCATTATGAGTTCCTTGTAATGCCGTTCGGGTTAACCAACGCCCCTGCAGCATTCATGGATCTCATGAATAGAGTGTTTAGTCAATACCTGCATCACTTCGTTATTGTCTTCATAGATGATATCTTAGTGTACTCCAGGAATGCAGAGGAGCATGCCCATCATCTGAGGTTGGCTTTGCAGACCTTGAGGGAACATGGCTTGTATGCCAAGTTCTCCAAATGTAAGTTCTGGCTGAGGAGCATTTCATTCTTGGGGCATGTGGTGTCAGAAAATGGAATCGAGGTAGACCCCAAGAAAGTGGAAGCTATAGCAAACTGGCCTAGACTCACTACTGTGACAGAGATTAAGAGCTTCTTGGGTTTAGCAGGTTACTACAGGAGGTTCGTCCAGGACTTCTCTAAAATTGCAGCTCCTATGACCAGACTGACTAAGAAGAACCGGAGGTTTGTGTGGACCGACCAGTGTGAGGAGAGCTTTGAGGAGCTAAAGAAGAGGTTG
This sequence comes from Manihot esculenta, assembly GCF_001659605.2. Classification (NCBI taxonomy): domain Eukaryota; kingdom Viridiplantae; phylum Streptophyta; class Magnoliopsida; order Malpighiales; family Euphorbiaceae; genus Manihot; species Manihot esculenta. The sequence continues at coordinate 28,307,707 of NC_035162.2, forward strand.
AATTCAGCACCAGTGTTAGCTCTGCCATCTAGTAATGAAGACTTCTCAGTCTATTGTGATGCATCCCGTGTGGGACTGGGTTGTGTGCTGATGCAGAATGAAAGGGTGATTGCTTATGCTTCTAGACAGCTAAAGAAGCACGAGTTGAATTACCCTACACATGACCTAGAGATGGCAGCGGTAATCTTTGCACTCAAGATGTGGAGGCATTACCTTTATGGGGTAAAATGTGAGATCTTCACAGATCATAAAAGCCTGCAGTATATCCTGAGTCAGAGAGATTTGAATTTGAGGCAGAGAAGATGGGTAGAACTGCTCAGTGACTATGATTGCAAGATCCAGTACCATCCGGGTAAGGCGAATGTTGTGGCAGACGCCTTAAGCCGAAAATCACTTGGCAGTTTGTCCCATATTTCAGCAGAGAGGAGGCCAGTAGTGAGGGAGCTGTTCAAGCTTATGAATGAAGGTCTACAGTTGGAGTTGTCTGGTACAGGTGCTTTAGTTGCCCAGATGAGAGTGGCACCCGTGTTTCTGGAGCAGGTGGCTCAGAAACAGCATGAGGACCCAGAGTTAGTGAAGATTGCCAGGACTGTTCAGTCAGGCAAAGATAGTGAGTTCAGATTCGACAACAAAGGGATCCTCCACTATGGAAACAGATTGTGTGTACCAGATGACGTAGGGCTGAAAGGAGACATTATGAGAGAGGCTCATAATGCCAGATACAGCGTTCACCCCGGAGCCACCAAGATGTATCAAGATTTGAAGAAGGTTTATTGGTGGCCAGCTATGAAAAGAGAAGTGGCACAGTTTGTGTCAGCCTGCAAAGTGTGTCAGAGGGTGAAACTGGAACATCAGAAGCCGGCTGGAATGCTTAACCCACTACCTATTCCAGAGTGGAAATGGGAGAATATAACTATGGACTTCGTGGTGGGGCTACTGGCGGCGTCGAACAGATTGGACTCCATATGGGTGATTGTGGACAGACTCACCAAATCTGCTCACTTCATCCCTGTCAGGAGTGGCTATTCTGTGGACAAGTTAGCGCAGGTGTATGTTGATGAGATCGTCAGGCTGCATGGGGTCCCTGTTTCAATAGTGTCTGACCGAGGGCCCCAGTTTACCTCTAGGTTTTGGCGGAGTCTGCAGAATGCTATGGGTACCAGGTTGGATTTTAGCACTGCCTTCCATCCACAGACGGACGGACAATCAGAGAGGACCATTCAGACAATAGAGGATATGCTCAGAATGTGCGTGCTGGATTTTGGCGGTTCTTGGAGGCAGCATCTACCTTTGGTGGAGTTTGCCTACAATAATAGCCATCATGCTAGCATCGGGATGGCTCCATATGAAGCTTTATATGAGAGGAAGTGCAGGTCACCTGTTTGCTGGAAAGAAGTTGGAGAAAAGGCCTTGGCAGGGCCTGAGCTTGTAGAGATCACCAGCAGGGTGGTGCCCATAATCCGAGAAAGGATTAAGATTGCTACAAGCAGGCAAAAGAGTTATGCAGATGTCCGCAGAAGGCAAGTAGAGTTTCAGGAGGGGGATTTGGTATTGCTCAAGGTGTCTCCAATGAAAGGGGTGATTCGGTTTGGGAAAAAGGGTAAGCTAGCTCCGCGGTACATCAGACCCTTTGAAGTCTTGCAAAAGATTGGGAATGTATCGTACAAGCTGGACTTGCCTGCTTCAACGGAGAGAATCCATCTGGTTTTCCACGTTTCTATGTTGAGGAAGTTCGTGTCGGATCCGGGCAAGGTTCTTAGTGAGCCTAATGTGGAGATCCAAGAGGATCTCACCTATGTTGAACAGCCAGTATGGATCCTAGACACCTAGATCAGAAAGCTAAGGAACAAGGAAATCCCGATGGTCAAAGTCCTTTGGAATCACCACAACATCGAAGAGTGTACCTGGGAGACACGGGAGTCCATGCTCCAGCAATATCCTCATCTCTTTTAAGGTGTGTTGTTATGTGCTTTGTATGAATGTTTATGTTTTATGCCATGTTAGGTTTGTTTGGTGAACATTCAGGGACGAATGTTCTTAAGGGGGGAAGAATGTAATACCCGGCTAGACTCCGGTATCGAAATTCCTACCGTCCGGTGGAATCTCGGATGTCGAAAACCTCTAGAAGGGGTAAAACCATGTTTTCATAAAATGTTTTAATGTATTTTATGGTTTTAAGCAAGAAAGAAATTAAGTTTTGAATGAAAATGGTCTTGTGAGGAAGACTTAGGTTCGGCCGCCGAACATGCATGCACTTCGGGAGTGATTTAGGCCCCCGAAAGCATAAGTGAGGGAAGTCCAGGTTCGGCCACCGAACCTTATGTTCGGCCGCCGAACATGGGATGCATGCGGAGGCACGTTCGGCTCCCGAATGTGGCCTGGCCAGCCACCTATAAAGGGGTCCCTTAGCCGAAATGGGCAAGTTTTCTCCCCATTTTCGGCCAAGGTGAGCTCTCCGCCATCCCTCGCCGATTTTGAGTCCTTTTCTTCAAATCTTTCATGATTTTTATAAGTTTGCAACTTTGTTTTGAAGATCTTTGAGCATAAAGCGAGTTTTGAAGCTTGAAAGACTCAGGAGCTCTCTCCCTCCGTTCTCCAAGTTTAGGTCACCTCCCCTCTCGATCTTCAAGAGGTAAGGGTTGATCTTGAACTCTTTTTATGTTTTAAACAAGTTTTATGAAGATCTATGGGTAGAAATGCATGTTAGGTTATATTGAAGTTCTTGGGTTCATGTTTAGTTTTTGAGCAATGTATGATGTTTGTGGTTGTTTGATGTGTTGTAGTTGGGGTTTAAGGTAGTTTGAAGCCCCTAGGAGCTGATATATGTTTCTATGCATGTTTTGGTTGGGTTGGATGCATGATTGAAAGGTTGGGAGGCATTTGTGCATGTTGGAGCTGAGTTTCTGCCACTTTGGAGAAACTCAGGTTCGGCCGCCGAAGGGACTTTCGGCCGCCGAACCCGCTTATGGAGGCAGCATTCGGCTGCCTAAGCCTGCCCCCGAAAGAGGACTTTCGTCTCTGGAGGGCAGTTTCGGCCGCCGAAGGTGCCCCCGAACATGTATGAGTTTCGTCTCTGTCTGGGGGTTCGGCCGCCGAAGATGCCGCCGAACCTGCCTGACTTTCGGCTCTGGAGGGACTTTTGGCCGCCGAACCTGCCGCCGAAAGTGCCCTGTTCAGCCTTCCTTTGCATGTTTTCTATAGATGTTTTGAGGTGTTTTAGGGGGTTTTTGGGGGAGTACTTTAGAGTCATGTTTATGTATGTTGGGTCCCTCATTTGAGTCCACCTGTGTAGGTTCGGGCCCGAGGAACCGAGGACCCCAGCAGTGAGATAGCTGCTTTCGAGTCTTATCAGAGCTAGCCAGAGGTGAGTGGAATAACTCTCTATGATTTCAAAATAAATAATGAATGTTTTAGCATGATTCACGCATCATGAATGCCATGAGATATATTAGGGTGCTTGCATTAGAATTCACGAATATGTTGCATTGCATATTATGTTGTTGATGTGGATGAATGTTGAATGATCCATTAGCCCTTATATGGTATGATATGACAGACTATGGAAGTCCGGGTGAGCCTGCACTACGCCCCCGGCATGATTGGATATGTATGTTATGCTATGGAAGTCCAGGTGTACCTGCACTACGCCCCTGGCATGATTAGACGGTATGGAGGGCTAAGTGGTGACAAGTTCATCCTTGACGTGAAATGTTTGTGTTGTGATGCATTCCATGATATCATATGTCTTAAATACTATGTTTTATTATTCTGCTCACTGGGCTCTAATAGCTCACCTCTCTCCCTTAACCCCCAGGTTTGCAGGTACAGGGTAGACCAGGAGGTCAGCAGGAATAGAGCCTTGTGTATGTAATAGTTAGAAGTGGACATGAATATGATGTAATGTAAAAGTATAGTTGAATGTAATGTAATGATGTTATTGAGGATAGAATGTGCTTGACCATAGTATGTTGAAATCCCTTTTTAGATACATGATCTCAAAATGTTTATGGATGTTTATGTTTAACCAAACTTAATGCATGATTATGTCACCCCATTGGAGCTTTGATGAGGACTCCAAGGTGGGTTTAATGTTAATGTCTATGTATGGTGTATGCACAGGTTGAGTTTGGTTTATGAATGAAAAAGAAAAGTCCAAAATTTTTATGTATGTGTTGATCATGTATGGGATTAAACAGGTTTACAGGATGAATGTTAGGCTTGCTACGGGTCCCGGTGGCCTTATGCTGACCTGGATCCTAGCACCGATAGCGGTCCGGATTTTCAGGTCGTTACACAAGTGCTAAAGAAAAGGCTCGATAAAGGCCACGACAACTGGCCTAAGAAATTGCCCATATACTTTTGGCATACAGAACGACCTCGAGAACAGCCATGGGGAAAACACCTTTGTCTCTTGTGTATGGGACCGAGGCAGTGATTCTAATGGAAATCTAGGTAAGTAGTTTCAAGACACAGCACCTTGAGATTTCAGGAAATCCTAAAGAAATACAATTCAATTTGGATCAAGCTAAATTTTTACGAGAAAAGACTGCAATCAGAATAGCGATTTATAAGAATAAAATGTCTAGAATTTTCAACAGTAGCGTTAGGCCACATGCTTTCAATGTTGGGGACTTAGTCCTTAAAAGAGCAGACGTAACATTCAGTAATGCCGGGTCTAGTAAGTTGAGCAAAAACTGAAAAAGACCATTTAGGGTCTCGAAGGTTATTCATCCAAGGTCTTATAAGCTGGCCAAGTTAGATGGTTGAGTCATTCCTCATCTTGGAATATTTGTAATCTAAAAAAATTTTATCAATAACAGTTAACGAGGTATTTTTACATGTGTTGTGTTCTTTAGTAACGAGGAACGTTGAATTGCCTTCTTCAAAAAGATTAAAGAGCATTCATTAAGGGCCACAAGGTAGGTTCTGCCAGGCCATAAGCCAGATGTCAGTCCCGCTAGGCCATAAGGCAGGTTCTGTTAGGCAATAATTCGGGTGTTAGTCCTACTAAATAAGGCATTTTATGCCAGGCCATAAGGTCACTCCGCTATGCCATAATTCAAGTGTCAGTCCTGCTAAACAAAGCATCTTATGCCAAGCCACAAGGTGGGTTCTGCTAGGCCATAATCTGGGTATTAGTCCCGCTAAATAAGGTATCTTATGCCAGGCCACACGGCGGATTCCGTCAGGCTATAATTTAGGTGTTAGTTCCGCTAAACAAGGTATCTTATGCTAGGCCACAAGGTGGGTTCCAGGCCATAATCCGTGTGTCAATCCCACTAAGTAAGGCATTTTATGCCAAGCCACAAGGCAGTTCTGCTAGACTACAATCCGAATGTTAGTCCCACTAAACAAGGCATCTTATGCTAAGCCAAAAGGAGGGTTTCCGTTAGACTCGATGACTGGGTGTTAGTTCCATTAACTAAGGCACTTTATGCCTAACCACGAGGTGGGTATCCACTAGGCCTAATGACCGGGTGTTAATCTCATATTCATAAAAATATTTCTAAGGCATTATGCCCAGGCAGCAGGACGGGTTTCGCTAGGCCACACGTATTAGTGTTAATCCCATTCTGCAAATTTTTCAAGTTATTTTACGGTCATAAAGAGGGCACTAGTTAGGTCAGTGACCAAGTGTTATGTCCTATTATTAAGCCTATTTGTCATTTTTTAGCAAAGACAGTGAGCACCTGGTTCTTCGATTGGGTGTTAATCCCTTTGTAATATCTGACTAGACCCCGGCATCGGAATTCATACTTTTCGGCGATTTACCGTTGGAATTTTGAATTCAAGGATGTCGGAGTTTCCTGGAAGGGTAAAAGAAAGGGTTTTCCAAAATGTTTTTAGTGTTTTGTTTAAGAAACGTTGAAGTTTTGAAAAGAAAAGACTAAGGAGGGAAATGCAAGGTTCGACCGCCGAACCTCACTTTCGGCCGCCGAAGGTGGCTTGCTTTCGTTGCCACCGAAGCCCAAGTTCGGCTTCCAAACGTGGTGAAGCTATGGAAACAGCTCTGGCCGCTGAAGGTGGTTGACCGACCACCTATAAAAGGGTCTCTTATCCGGATTTGAGGTGAGTTTTCTCTCTCTTTTCGAGTATAGGTGAGTTCTTGACCTCCTTTGGTTGATTTCTTGGTTTTCTTTCAAGTTGAGCAAGTTTTAAGTAGTTTTTATGTTGGTTTTGAAGTTTTTGAGCAAAGAAGCAAAGTTGTGAGGCTTGGAGAGTCTGGATCTATTTTCCCTTGCATCTCCGAGTTTTGACCATTAATCCTCTCGATCTTCAAAAGGTAAGCATAGATCCTCACCTTTTCTTATGGTTTAAGTGTGTTTTGAAGGGTTTAAGTGAGGTTTTTGCATGTTTATGCATGGTTTGCATGGATAGGGTTTATGTTGATCATAAGCCATATGTGTGTATATGTGTTGTTTTTGGGGGTTTGAGCTAGTTCTAAGCCCTTATATGTATGCAGAAGGGTATATGCATGTGTTTGAGTCTACCTGTGTAGGATCGGACCCGAGGAACCAAGGAGGCCCTTAGAGTTAGCTGGTTCAGAGGTATTCCAGCGTCTACTAGAGGTGAGTAGAACTAAACTATGTTTTACATTCAATGAACGGTTTTAGTATGACTCATGCATCATAATGCTATGTATATGACTCATGCATCATAATGCCATGTATATATGTTAGGTTGTTTGCATTAGTATTCACGAATATGATGCATTGCATAATATGTTGTTGACGTGGATGGATATTGGAGGATCCTTTAACCCTTGATGTGATATGATATGATATGAGATGGAAAGACCAGGTGTGGCCTAATCGCCCCTGGCACAGTGGAAGAGAATACCAGGTGTGGCCTAATCGCCCCTGGCATAGTGGACATGTTACGATCTATAGAGGGTTATTGGTGACAAGTCCATCCATGATGTTACTTGTTTGTGATGTGATGCATTTCATGGAAGCATGTTTTATTAAATGATTTTATTAGTGCTATACTCACTGAGCTCTAGTAGCTCACCCCTTTTCCCTAACCCCTAGGTTTGCAGGGCCAGAGATAGCATGGGATAGCTACAGGAGAAAAGTTTATGTAATAGTTTAGTAGTGGACATGTATTGTAAAATGATGTAAAACTATGTAATGTATATTGATGATAGAATTGTGCTTGGCCCTAGAGTTGGTTGATCCCTTTTGTACATGATCTGTATATTCTTATGTTTTATAATGATATATGATGAGAACCAAGCTTAAGATATGTAATGATGACCCAACTAGAGCATTTGATGAGGGCTGTAGTATGGGGTTTATGTGTACAGAGATGGTGTGCATGCACAGGTTAAGCTTGGTAGATGTAAAGTTTCAAAATTTTTATGGAAATGGTTGATCATGTATGGGATTTACCAGGTTTACAGAATGCATAGTAGGCTTGTTACGGGTTCTAGCGACCTTAAGTCGATCTGAATCCTAGCACCGGTAGCGGTCCGATCTCCGGATCGTTACAGATTTGTATCAGAGCTCTAGGTTCATATGGTTGGACCTAGAGAGTGTTGGGCTCATAGATGTTATAGAAGCGCAAGCACAATAGAATCAATCATGTCCACTAGGATAGGATGTAGAGTCCTGTCTTGCTGATGATGTGAAATGCCATGACTTTTTGCATGTGCATTCATGATATGTTATGTATGTTATGGGTTCATGTGTTTTCACATAGACAATATGATGCTAATGTTATGTGTATGTGTTGTGTTTTTAGAAGTCAGAATGCGAGGTACTCGTCGATTTGCACGATTGACTGGAGTTCCACCAGAGGATGAGGGCATGGAAGCCCGTCCCCCTACTTTGCCAAGGGCAATGTCTGGCAGGACAAGCAGAGAAGGTACATCAAGGGACCCTAGAAGGTCTTTTGATGCAAGCAGAAGAGGAACAGTTCAGGGTGAAGAGCCTGAGGATGTGAGGGAGGCTATGGATGTGGATCAGAGAGAAGGAAGTGTGGGTGTTGGCATATCTGAGGAGGGTATGGGAGAATCTCAGGGAGGCGTCCAGGCCTCGGGGTTTGGTTATCCACCCCAATATCAGCCTTTCTTTCAGGGCCCAGGGTATTCGATGGGGGGTACATCGGATTACTCTAGCTTTAACCCATATCCCACCTTCATGCCATATCCTCCTTTTTACCCACCATATCCACAGTACCCTATGTATCCACCCTCACCCTTTTTCCTAAGTCCAGCAACTCCTTATCCAGGAAGTGTTGTACCTCCTCCGCCACCAGCAGAACCAGTTATCCCTATTATACAAACACCTAAACCTAGCTCGCCGGTGAGGAGCAAGGTAAAGATGACAGATTACTTAAAACTGGATGCTCCTAAGTATAAAATAGGAGGTGATCCATTTGAGTATCTGAAAATGGTGAAAATGATAGCAGATGAGCTGGGGGCAGATGATACTAGAGACATTCAGATGGCGGGGTTCACTCTAAAGTGCAAGAAAGCAAAGGAGTGGTTTAATAATTATGTGGACCCTAGGTTAGATAACATGTCTTGGGAGGAGATTGCTAATGAATTTGCTGGGTGGGCTTTTCCAGACAGCTCCAGAGAGCTAAAGATGATAGAGTTTGAGCAGCTGAGGCAGTCTGAAGATATGAGTGTCGATGAGTACACTGATAAGTTCTTGGAGTTGTTGCAGTATGCGGGTCAAGCTTATGATACAGATCAGAAGAAAGCGAAGAGGTATACCATGAGGCTTCATCCCAGGTATTTCTCCCTGATCCTAGCAGCAGAGAGGGAGAGCTTCCACGTCATAGTGGATGCAGCTAGAAAAATGGAGGCTAGTGCCATTATTCAGGGGACAGTTAAGCAGTCTGGGGTACAGTCTTCAGGTTCTAAGACCCCAGGTGGGGGACAGCTAGATCCCTCTTCTCAGAGTGCAGCAGCTTCAGGCAGTAAAAAGGGAGATAGAGGCCTCAGAAGAGCGAAGAAGAACAAGTTCTGGAATCGCTTGAAGTCAGGTCTGGGTTTAGGGAGTGGCTCGAGCTCAGGTTCAGGTGGTGCTGAGTGTATGAGGTGCGGGAAGCCGCACAAGGGAGTGTGTCGGTTTGGGACTACAGCCTGCTTCAGATGTGGGTAGGAGGGACACATGGCTCGGGAGTGTCCGAGGGCGCCTTTCATGGCATCGTCCCAGCAGACAGCTCCAGGCAATATGGCTCAGCCAGTCGCTCCAGCCATGACTCAGGGCAGTAGCAGAGGCAGAGGGAGAGGAGCAACCTCTTCTTCAGCAGGTTCCCGAGGTGAAGGTCCATCAGCTCCAGCTCGGATCTTCACTATGACACAGCAGGAGGCTAACGCATCAAACACAGTGGTGTCAGGTAATCTCATCATTGGGTGTTCTGATGTGTATGCTTTATTGGACCCTAGTGCTTCTCATTCCTTTATTGCACCGAGAGCCGTAGAGCGAGTGAGTTTGATGGCTTCTGGGTTAAAGTGTCCCCTTTGGGTCAGTGGGCCCAAGTGTGATCCATCAGTGGCAGAGTCAATTTGCCGGTTTAGTCCTGTGTTTATTGAGGGTAGATGTCTTCCAACCGACCTTGTGGTTCTAGATTTGACGGATTTTGATGTCATTCTATGGATGGATTGGCTATCCGCTCATGATGCTACCTTGGACTGTAGAGACAAGGTAGTCAGGTTCAGAGACCAGGATGGATCAGAGTTTGTCTTCAGAGGAGATAGGAGGGGTATGCCTAGAGGTTTGATATTAGCCCTGCAGGCTTGTAGGTTGCTCAGGAGGGGTTGTCAGGGGTATCTAGCTCATGTGAGAGAGCTTGACAATCAAGTTAGGGAGCCCGTCTCAGTGCCCGTAGTCAGGGAGTTTCCAGATGTTTTCCCAGACGAGCTTCCAAGACTACCACCTGCTAGGGAGATAGAGTTTGAAATAGAAGTCATACCTGGAACCAGACCGATCTCTATCCCTCCCACCAGCAAAATTGCAAGAGTTAAAGGAGCAGTTGCAAGAATTGGTAGATAAGGGTTTCATCCGACCGAGTACCTCACCTTGGGGTGCTCCAGTTCTGTTTGTAAAGAAGAAGGATGGATCCTTGAGACTTTGTATCGACTACAAGCAATTGAACAAAGTCACTACCAAGAACATGTATCCTCTACCCAGGATCGACGATCTATTTGACCAGCTAGCAGGAGCAGGTTGTTTCTCCAAAATAGATCTAAGATCTGGGTATCATCATTTGAGAATCAGAGAAGAGGATGTGCCAAAGACAGCGTTCAGGACCAGATATGGGCATTATGAGTTCCTAGTGATGCCGTTCGGGTTAACTAATGCCCCTGCCACATTCATGGACCTCATGAATAGAGTTTTTAGCCAGTATCTGGATCACTTTGTGATTGTCTTTATTGATGATATCTTAGTGTATTCCAGGAATGTAGAGGAGCATGCCCATCATTTGAGGTTAGTATTGCAGAACTTGAGGGAGCATGGCTTGTATGCCAAGTTCTCCAAGTGTGAGTTCTGGTTAAGGAGCATTTCTTTCTTGGGGCATGTTATATTAGACCAAGGAATTGAAGTGGACCCTAAGAAGATAGAAGCTGTAGCTAGCTGGCCTAGACCCACGACAGTGTCAGAGATTTAAAGCTTTCTGGGTTTGGCAGGCTATTACAGGAGGTTCGTTCAGGACTTCTCTAAGATTGCTGCTTCTATGACCAAGTTAACCAAGAAGAATAAGATTTTTGTGTGGTCTGACCAATGTGAAGAAAGTTTTGAAGAGCTTAAGAAAAGGTTGACTTCAGCACCGGTGTTAGCTTTGCCTATCAACAATGAAGACTTCACAGTGTTTTGTGATGCGTCCGAGTGGGACTGGGTTGTGTGTTGATGCAGAATGAGAAGGTAATTGCTTATGCTTCTAGGCAAATTGAAGAAGCACGAGTTGAATTATCCTACACATGACCTAGAGATGGCAGCTGTGATCTTTGCACTCAAGATGTGGAGACATTACCTTTATGGAGTTAAATGTGAGATCTTTACAGATCATAAAAGCTTGCAGTACATCTTGAGTCATAGAGAGTTGAATTTGAGGCAGAGGAGATGGGTAGAACTGCTTAGTGACTATGATTGTACGATTCAGTACCATCCGGGTAAGTCAAATGTTGTGGCAGATACTCTAAGCCGGAAATCACTTGGCAATTTGTCCCACATCGCAGTAGAGAGAAGACCGGTGGTGAGAGATTCTATAAGCTCATTGATGAGGGGCTGCAGTTAGAGTTGACTGGTACAGGTGCCTTAGTCGCTCAGATGAGAGTGACGCCTGTGTTTCTAGAGCATGTGGCTCAGAAACAGCACGAGGACCTAGAGTTGGTAAAGATTGCCAGGACTGTTCAGTCAGGCAGCAATGGTGAGTTTAGATTTGACAACAAAGGGATCCTCCGCTATGGAACCAGGTTATGTGTACCAGATGATGTGAGCCTGAAAGGAGACATTATGAGGGAAGCTCATAATGCCAGGTACAGTGTTCACCCTGGAGCCACCAAGATGTACTAGGATCTAAAGAGAGTTTATTAGTGGCCAGCTATGAAGAGAGAGGTGGCACAGTTTGTGTCAGCTTGCGAGGTATGTCAGAGGGTGAAGCTGGAACATCAGAAGCCGGCTGGAATGCTTAACCCACTACCGATTCCAGAGTGGAAATGGGAGAATATAGCCATGGATTTTGTAGTGGGGTTACCGGCAGCATCTAACAGACTAGACTCCATATGGGTGATTGTGGACAGACTGACCAAATCTACTCATTTCATCCCTGTCAGGAGTGGCTACTTTGTAGACAAGTTGGCCCAGGTGTTTATTGATGAAGTAGTCAGGTTGCATGGGGCTCCTGTTTCAATTGTGTCTGATCGAGGACCCCAGTTCACCTCTAGGTTTTGGCGGAGTCTGCAGAATGCTATGGGTACAAGGTGGGACTTTAGCACTGCTTTCCATCCACAGACTGACAGACAGTCATAGAGGACCATCCAGACTATTAAAGATATGCTCCGAATGTGTGTGCTAGATTTTGGCGGTTCTTGGAGGCAGCATCTACCTTTGGTGGAGTTTGTCTACAATAACAGCTATCATGCTAGCATAGAGATGGCTCCATATGAAGCTCTTTATGGGAGGAAGTGCAGGTCACCTGTTTGTTGGGAAGAAGTTGGAGAGAGGTCCTTAGCAGGGCCTGAGTTGATTGAGATCACCAGCAGGGTAGTGCCTATTATCAGAGAAAGAATCAAAATTGCTGTGAGTCGGCAGAAAAGCTAAGCAGATGTCCGCAGGAAGCATCTAGATTTCCAAGAGGGAGATTTGGTGTTGCTCAAAGTGTCTCTAATGAAAGGGGTGGTTCGTTTTGGGAAGAAAGGTAAGTTAGCCCCACGGTACATCGGACCCTTCGAGATCTTGCAGAAGATTGAGAATGTATCGTATAAGTTAGATTTACCTGCTTCTATGGAAAGAATCCATCCAGTTTTCCATGTTTCATGCTACGAAAGTTCGTGTCAGATTCGAGCAAGGTTCTTAGTGAGCCTGATGTAGAGATCCTTGGAGATCTCACCTATGTTGAGCAGCCAGTGCGGATTCTAGACACATAGATCAGAAAGTTTAGAAATAAGGAAATTCCGATGGTGAAAGTCCTTTGGAACCACCACAATATTGAAGAATGTACCTGGGAGACGCGGGAGTCCATGCTCCAGCAATACCCTTATCTCTTTTAAGGTTAGTTTTTGTGTGTTTCTTTATGTGCTTTCTATGTTTATGTGTTTATGTTCTTCTTTGCATGTGTTAGTGAGGAACATTCGGGGACGAATGTTCTTAAGCGGGGGAGAATGTAATACCCGGCTAGACCCCGGCGTCGGAATTCATACTTTTCGACGGGTTTACCGTTGGAATTTTGAATTCAAGGATGTCGGAGTTTCCTGGAAGGGTAAAAGAAAGGGTTTTCCAAAATGTTTTTAGTGTTTTGTTTAAGAAACGTTGAAGTTTTGAAAAGAAAAGACTAAGGAGGGAAATGCAAGGTTCAGCCGCCGAACCTCACTTTCGGCCGCCGAAGGTGGCTTGCTTTCGTTGCCACCGAAGCCCAAGTTCGGCTTCCGAACGTGGTGAAGCTGTGGAAACAGCTCTGGCCGTCGAAGGTGGTTGACCGGCCACCTATAAAAGGGTCCCTTATCCATATTTGAGGTGAGTTTTCTCTCTCTTTCTAGGTATAGGTGAGTTCTTGACCTCCTTTGGTTGATTTCTTGGTTTTCTTTCAAGTTGAGCAAGTTTTAAGTAGTTTTTATGTTGGTTTTGAAGTTTTTGAGCAAAGAAGCAAAGTTGTGAGGCTTGGAGAGTCTAGATCTGTTTTTCCTTGCATCTCCGAGTTTTGACCATCAATCCTCTCGATCTTCAAGAGGTAAGCATGGATCCTCACCTTTTCTTATGGTTTAAGTGTGTTTTGAAGGGTTTAAGTGAGGTTTTTGCATGTTTATGCATGGTTTGCATGGGTAGGGTTTATGTTGATCATAAGCCATATGTGTGTATATGTGTTGTTTTTGGGGGTTTGAGCTAGTTCTAGGCCCTTATATGTATGCAGAAGGGTATATGCATGTGTTTGAGTCCACCTGTGTAGGATCGGACCCGAGGAACCAATGAGGCCCTCAGAGTTAGCTGGTTCAGAGGTATTCCAGCGTCTACTAGAGGTGAGTAGAACTAAACTATGTTTTACATTCAATGAATAGTTTTAGCATGACTCATGCATCATAATGCTATGTATATGACTCATGCATCATAATGCCATGTATATATGTTAGGTTGTTTGCATTAGTATTCACGAATATGATGCATTGCATAATATGTTGTTGATGTGGATGGATATTGGAGGATCCTTTAACCCTTGATGTGATATGATATGATATGAGATGGAAAGACCAGGTGTGGCCTAATCGCCCCTGGCACAGAGTAAGAGAAGACCAGGTGTGGCCTAATTGCCCCTGGCATAGTGGAAGAGAAGACTAGGTGTGGCCTAATCGCTCCTGGCACAGTGGACATGTTACGATCTGTAGAGGGTTATTGGTGACAAGTCCATCCGTGATGTTACTTGTTTGTGATGTGATGCATTTCATGGAAGCATGTTTTATTAAATGATTTTATTAGTGCTCTACTCATTGGGCTCTAGTAGCTCACCCCTTTTCCCTAACCCCCAGGTTTGCAGGGCCAGAGATAGCATGGGATAGCTACAGGAGAAAAGTTTATGTAATAGTTCAGTAGTGGACATGTATTGTAAAATGATGTAAAACTATGTACTGTATATTGATGATAGAATTGTGCTTAGCCCTAGAGTTGGTTGATCCCTTTTGTACATGATCTGTATATTCTTATGTTTTATAATGATATATGATGAGAACCAAGCTTAAGATATGTAATGATGACCCAACTAGAGCATTTGATGAGGGCTCTAGTATGGGGTTTATGTGTACAGAGATGGTGTGCATGCACAGGTTAAGCTTGGTAGATGTAAAGTTTCAAAATTTTTATGGAAATGGTTGATCATGTATGGGATTTACCAAGTTTACATAATGCATAGTAGGCTTGCTACGGATTCCGGCGACCTTAAGTCGATCTGAATCCTAGCGCCGGTAGCGGTCCGGTTCCTGGGTCGTTACACCCTTGGCCACTTTTTTAGAAATTATTTAAGACTTGGTTGGCAGAGAGTTATGGATGAGTACCAATCATTCGCACACTCAATAAAAATAAATGATAAGATGTGCAAAATATATAAATATGTTTTCATTAAAAATTACAAAAAGTTACATGAGAGGAAGGATGTTTTCAACTTTTTTCCTCCTAAGTCCCTATTACATCAGTGTTTTTTACATCTATTATACTATTTGCAAGGACCCGCTCGGTGGGATTTTCCTTAGCTTGTCCCTCTTCCTCTTGCTCATCCTCATCACTCTCCTCTTCCGGGAAGATATTGTCTATCTAGGTAAGGTCTTCAGAAGGGAACCGTTTCTCCAACCACCTTCCCAACCTTGCCTTCAAAATTACTCTTGCATAATCCAACACACTCTCTAAGAGTCTCAGCACTGGGAACCGTTAAAGAGGCCAACACCATGGCTAGCACAAAGCTCTCTCATAAGTTTAATATAATTAAGCTTATTGCAATCCTCAGCCAATACACAGAGCTAGACAATATGTTTCTCGATCACTTTTGCACCTTAATAAAGACCCGCCTTCAGTTGCTCTTTGTAAACCATGATGGTATTCTCAGCAAGAATCTAGTCATCCACACGAATAATTAGAAGTGGAGCGAAGACGCTGAAGAATTCTCGAGAGATGCAATATTGGTCATGAAGGCGTTCTATATCTCTCTCTGTTAATATGGAAGGGATGTCACTGATTAAGCTGCCTTCGATTTCATGAGCCGCTCTTAGTGAAATGATAGGAGCTGAGGCACAGATGGGGGCCACTGGAGGAGGAGTTTGAGGTGAAACTTTCACTAGAAGAAAGAGAAGAAGAAGAAGTATTCCTATTCATTGCAAAAGGGAAAAATAAATAGAAATTACCAGTAAGGAAGTGTGAACGAAAAAGAGGAATGGCCGATTCTTTTCTAAAGCAAAGATGTCAGTGATATTTGGAGGAGAAGAAGGGCTCTTATGCGGTTTGGACGGTAGGCTTTAAATGTAGGTCGAGGAACCAAGCAATCATCGTTAAAGGAACTGGCATAGGCAAAGCAATGCAAGTAAGGGAGGCCAATCTAGATGTGCCACATACCCTAGATTGTGAAGACAAACCATCACCTTCGAATCTAAAGAATTGAAGACCAACGGGGGGACCTCTGATGTAACACAACAATCGCCTAAAGTAAGCCATAAGCTATCACCATAAGACAGGGCAACGTGGCAAAGGGATGATAAGGCAATACGTGATCCCACCCGTGGAAGGAAAGACCCGAACACTGTAGCACCCAGTTCTTTATCAAGACTTACCTTCGCCTAAAAAACACGAGTCTTCACATAAAGTTACCGTTAACAGATACAATCCAGCAGATCTCCATTAAGCCTGTAACCACGGGATCCCTGATCAATTAGTCTATGGGATCTCCTATCAATTAGTCAGCACCAACCGGATTTCCAAAAAATACTATAATTAACTCAATCTTCTTACAGTATAAAAGCTAACGATTGCAGAGACAAATGTACACAATTCTTACACAATAGCTCTTGAATTCTAAGCAATTCATTATACTTGCCCTATTCTTCAGTTTACTAACTTAAGCGTCGAAGTGGCCATTGTAGGTGCCAACCACCTTATGTTCTCTTTCTTGCAGGATTAACCAATTGCAGTACAACTCTATTTTGACCATATCAGTTAGGAAAACTAAATTAAAGGAAGTGAACTTCTTAAAAATTAAAAAGAGTACTAGAAATAAGTCAAATTTTACTTATTTACTAGAAATTAAAGTTTTTGAATTGAATTACTTCTAACCAAATAAGAATTTAGATCTTAAATTTATGGATATTAAAACTCTATGTTTCTCCTTAGATCTTTATACACCTACAAGTAAAATCCTTAAATACCATAATTTTTCTCCAAAATTCTCTAATATAGTCAAAGGAAACATCAAGTATACTTATAAGTTTGTTATATATTTATCATTGATTCGAAGCAAGAGGTAGTCATTGTTCTTGCAGAGGTTAATTTTCAATTGTTAAGAGTAGATGTATATGTCTGTTAGTAACATGCCCTACAATGAATCTATTGGTTGTAGTTGAATATTATTTTTTTTAATGTATTTTAAGTATTTAAATACATTATATAAAATCTGTTATTTATCTTTGGTGTTAATTTAATTGAATCTCGAGTAAAGATAAGGTTCATAAGATTATATTACAATGCAAAGAAAATTATAATGTGGTTATAATTGTGAGATTCTTATTGCATTTAAGTAATGTCTCCAAATGTTTCTAGTTGATATTCTTATCATGATTGGACAATAATTAGAGCTGTTGAAATTAGTACATATTATATTCTTTCCTTTTAGAGGAGGCAACTGATCTCATAGGTTGAGATATGTGAGATGTCTATAACTAATATGTAGATACTTAATTTATAAATAAGTGCACTGAACTGATTTACTTGAGAAATCCATATAAAAAATAACTTGTATCTATAGATTACGCAAGTGATGATTGTGTAAGTTATCCTTTGACTTGAAATCAATAAATAATCTTATATAGAGACTTTTATGTTTAGATTCATCTTACACGTTTCTTGGTTTATAAGTAATGAATGGAGATGAATTAGATATATTAGGTACTATATGAAGGTGTTTATATAATTGAGATTAGATTCATTACCCTAGTTAAATTAGGGAATATCTCATTTGTTCTCTGCTAGCATTGATCATGAAATTCTTATGCAAGGTAGAACTAAATTAGCAAATGAGATTTGGAATTTCATTCTGTAACAGCCCGGCCCCGTACGACCGGCCCTGTTACCGCTCACAGCCCGTGACCTTCCTCTGGGCCCAGCCACTGTGAGCAGCTCTTAACATCCCTTCACCCTCACGGGTTCCAGGCAGGATTTGTCCCTCGGGGGAGCCATTACGGCCCGCCCTAGCCCGAGTGGATTTGGCCCAATTCCTTCCTCTGGGAATTAGGTCGCCTCCCCCACTGCTCGAACCCTTGACCTCCCACTTTAAGGGAATAGTCTGGTGAGAGTGAGTACCAATTGTTCCAATGGAACAATTGGTACTCACTCTCACCAGACTATTCCCTTAAAGTGGGAGGTCAAGGGTTCGAGCAGTGGGGGAGGCGACCTAATTCCCAGAGGAAGGAATTGGGCCAAATCCACTCGGGCTAGGGCGGGCCGTAATGGCTCCCCCGAGGGACAAATCCTGCCTGGAACCCGTGAGGGTGAAGGGATGTTAAGAGCTGCTCACAGTGGCTGGGCCCAGAGGAAGGTCACGGGCTGTGAGCGGTAACAGGGTCGGTCGTACGGGGCCGGGCTGTTACATAAAAAGGCGCCTTTTTATGTAACAGCCCGGACGTGATCCCCGGCACTGTTACCGTTCACACCCAGGGCTATCCCTCGCCTGGCCTCTTGCCACCTCGGGCTTTCCACTGGCGTATGAACAGCTCTTAACATCCCTTCACCCTCACGGGTTCCGGGCAGGATTTGTCCCTCGGGGGAGCCATTACGGCCCGCCCTAGCCCGAGTGGATTTGGCCCAATTCCTTCCTCTGGGAATTAGGTCGCCTCCCCCACTGCTCGAACCCTTGACCTCCCACTTTAAGGGAATAGTCTGGTGAGAGTGAGTACCAATTGTTCCATTCTGTAACGACCCGGAATCCGATACCCCTCTGTAACGGCCCGAACCATCACCGGCGCTAGGATCCAGATCGGCTTAAGGCCGCCGGGACCCGTAGCAAGCCAACATACATACTATTTCCTGGTAAAATCCCGTGCATGAACAAAAACTTAAACATAAAGCCTGAAATCTGAACATACACCAAGCTTGATCCGTATGCTACAACATAACTGTGAACATAAACTTTCCCATGCTAGAGCCCTCATCAAATGCTCTAGCTGGGTCAAGATTACATACATCAAGCCTGGTTCTCAACTCAACATAAAAACATTTCATAATCATGCATCAACAGGGATTAACCAAACTATAGGGCCAAGCACACGCTAATCCATAAACATTAACTCTACTATCAGCTACATACATTATCTCAAATTACATTACCTCAACTTATAATACAAGTCCACTTCTAAAACTACTAAACTGATACATAAACATAAACTATTACATAAAACACACGTCTCTTAATCTTTACCCTGCTGACTTCTGAGCTCTGACTTAAACCTGCAACACTGGGGTTAGGGGGGAGGGGTGAGCTAAAAAGCCCAGTGAGTAGAAACAGAGAAAACAGTTCATTAATTATGATTTCATTTTACCAAAAACATTTGCTTTAATTCCTCCATTTTTAGGTATATTATTATTCATTTAACTTCTTCTTTCTTTTTCTTATTCATGCTTTCATGAAATGCGTCATAACACAGAGAAATCACATAATCTTGTCCGTCTCGGGGCTTATGCAAGATTTATTCCCCACGGACCCTGGTTTCTGAGAGTCTGTCTTTTTGCATGCATCTTTCCTCTCAGAGGATGGACATGACATCAAAAATCCCTCTGTCGGTGCCCGGCTCCCCCATAGGAGCTCACAAAGGCCTGTAACATACATGACATGGTGTCTGGTCCACAGAGAGCTCACATGGACTTTCCTACATGTACTTGTCCGGCTCTCAAAGGACTAAGACAAGACTCGTGACAGATATGGGCTATTGAAGTCGCCTCGGTCCACCCTACCTCAGCATCAACATGAAATAATGCAATGCAACATATTCGTGAACTAGTGCAATCAACCTACTATACATAATCATGATGCATGCTCATGCTTTAGGCGTTAGATTTCGTGCATAAAAGATTAAGTTTAGTTCTACTCACCTCCTGGCAGACGCTGACTGACTCTGCAACTGCTAGCACTACTGGCTTCCTCGGTCCCTCGGGTCCGATCCTACACAGGTGGACTCGAATGAGGTGCCAAACACACTCTAACAACTCATAAACATACCCCCAAAAACCCCTCAAAACATCACTAAAACATGCATGGAAAACACCCAAGAAACGGCTGGACAGGGCACTTTCGGCGGCACCTTCGGCGGCCGAAAGTCTCTTCCAGAGACGAAACTCGGGTAGGTTCGGCGGCAGGTTCGGCGGCCGAAACCCTAGGACAGAAACGAAAGTCCCTCCTTCGGGGGCACATTCGGCAGCCTAAAGACTGCCTCCCATGCAGGTTCGGCGGCCGAAACTCCTTTCGGCGGCCGAACCTGGTCCCCTCTGGACGACAGGTCCGATTCTGCCAAGCCAAAAAATCAAACTCAAATACCCCAAATCCTTACATACTCTCTCCCAATCATGCATACTCACTCCCACAAGTATAAAGGAGCATAAACTAACATAAACTCCTCAACACAAACATCACATAACATACATTGGGTATAAAACCCACATAAACCTAAACATGCATATCTACCCATACTCAACCATCAAAAACTTCATAGAACTTACTTAAAACTTCATGAAAACACTAGGGAAGCAAGGATCTACACTTACCTCTTGAAGATCGAGGGTGGTGTGACCCCTAACTCGGAGGAGTGGAGAATCCAAGCTCCAAAAGCTCCAAGCTTCCAAAACTCCTTTTAAGCTTTAAATCTTCAAACACAAGGGTAGAAATCATGAAAAACTTGAGAGATGGGTAGAGAAAACACGAAAACGACCAAAGGAAGGCATAAACTCACCTGAGCTCGAGAATGGGGAGAAAACTCACCCATTTCCGATCTGAGGGCTCTTTATAGGTGGCCTGGTCGAAGACCTTCGGCAGCCTAACGTGCCCCCTAACCTCATGCATGTTCGGCGGCCGAACTTGACTTTCGGCGGCCGAACCTTGGCTCGTTTAAACAAGACTTTCGGAGGCCAAAAGCACTCCCGAAACCTTTCCATGTTCGGCGGCCGAACTTCACTTTCGGCGGCCGAACCTGGCAAACGCCTCCTTGGTCTTTTCCTTTTTAAAACTCAATTCTTTTCCATTTAAAACCATGAAATCACGTGAAAACATTTTAGAAAACACATTTTACCCCTTCTAGAGAGATCCAACACCCTAGATTCCGCCGGAGGGCAGGAATTCCGATGCCGGATTCTAGCCGGGTATTACATTCTTCCCCCCTTACAGAACATTCGTCCCCGAATGTTCCTCAACTACTCCTGCATAAAAACATAACATAAGAACATATCATCGTACATACACATCAAGCAAGCAATCAAGCAAGCAAGACCTCTAAACTTTCTCCTAAAAGAGACGCGGCATTGCCGAAGTCAAAACTCCCGGTTCTCCTAAGAACACTCCTCAAACTGGGGTGATTCTACAGGACCTCTCCATCTGAATCTCCTTGTTCCAAAACTAACTAACTGATGTGTCCATGATCCACAATAGCTGCTCAACTCAGGTGAGATCCCTTGGGACCTCCACCTCTAGTTCCTCAAGAACCCTACTTGGATCTGACACGAACTTTCATAAAGTGGAACGTGGAAATCTGAATGGATTCTCTCCCTTATGAATCACCCTTCGCAAAGGAGACACCTCAAGCAATACCTCAACCTCCTCCTGAAACTTCTCCTGCTTCCACTGCGCTACTCTGATCTTCTCTTCTGATCCGCAAGGATCCATCCTTCTTTTCCACAAAAACCGGCACTAGAACACCCCAAGGAGAGTGACTAGGTCGGATGAAACTCTCATCTACTAACTCCTGCAGTTGCTCCTCCAATTCAAAACTCTGCAGGTGCCAACCTGTAGGGAAGGATAGAAATGGTTCTGGGTCCAGACACCACTCCTATTCCAAGCTCTAACTCCCTAACAGATGGTAACCCTGACAGCTCGTCTAGGCAGACATCTAAGAACTCTCTAACTACTACTATCACTGAGGCTAGTTCCCGACCCAACTACTAACTCTCCAGCAAGAACTAGAACCCTCTGACAACCCCTCCTACGCACCCTATGAGCCTGACAGGCTGACATCAAACTTCTAGGCAACCTACACTGTCCCTTCAAAAGACTACCTCTGACCCATCCTGTCCTCTGAACCTGGCCACCAAGTCTCTACGGACCAAGATAGCAGCACAAGTAGAAACCCAATCCATTCCGAGAGTGACGTCTGAACATTTAAGTCCAAGACCTCAAAATCGGGTGGATGGATTCTACCCTCAGTTGACACCTGAACTGAACCGGCAGACCGACTCTGCCTCAGATGGATCACACTTGGGTCCACTGACCCTGAGAGAACACTCTAGCCTAGAAGTTATCAACCCAACCCCTCGACGACTCTTTAGAGTAACTAAGGAAAGAGAAACACCAAGGTTCACAAAAGCATGCACATCAGAACATCAAAGTGAGCGTACCTGACACCACCGTGTTCGATGTGTCTGCCTCCTGCTGAGCCTGGACGAAGATCCGAGCCGGAGCTGACGGACCTCCTCTAAGGGAACCTGCTGAAGAAGAGGCTGCCCCTCTCCCTCTGCCTCGACCACTAGCCTGAAACATGGTTTGAGCTGCTGGCTGAGTCGCTCCACCTGAAGCTGCCCGTTGAGACTGAGCTGACCGGAGCGCATTAGGACACTCACGTGCCATGTGCCCCTTCTGTCTGCATCTAAAACACACTGTCGTCCCAGCCAGACAAACTCCCTGGTGTGTCTTACCACACCTCCTGCAACGAGTTGCACCCGAACCAGAGCTCGAACCACCAAAACCCAGACTGGCCTTCAAATTCTGCCAAAACTTCCTCTGCGACTTCCTGAGACCTCTCTTCCATTTCTTACCTCTCGTGGCAGCTGTACTCAGAGTGGAGGGATCAATCCCTCCTGAACCCGAGATTCTAGAATCCTGGGTCTGAGCATCTTCCTGGGAATCTCCCATACCTTCTCCAAACATAGCCACATCCAAACTCATATCTCTCCTCTGAACATCCATCTCAGGCTCTCTCATACTAGCTAACATCCTTCTTGGAGCCATTGCTTCTCTGCTTGCATCAAAAGACCTTCCAGGGTCCCTTGATGTCCTCCATCTGCTGACTCCCCACGACTGCGCTCTTGGCAGAGCAGGGGGAAAGGTGTCCAAACCTTCCCTCTCAGATGGAACTCCAGTCGATTCCACAGATCGACGAGCACCTCGCATTCTGGCTCCTCTGAAGAACAACACACAAGCATACAATCAATCATTAGCATCATACGGTTCATATGAAAACACATGAACCCACACATACATAGCATATCATACTGCACATGCATAAAATCATGGCATATCACATCATCATAGCAAGACAGGACTCGACATCCTATCCTAGTGGACATGCTCTTACTCTTAATCTTTCTTAATGTGCTTGCCCTACTAACACAACCTCTATGACAACCTCTTTCCGATGTGAGATATCTCAAATCCCTGAGCACATCGCTCAACACATCGTACTCTTGAGGCCCTAGGCTCTGATACCATTCTGTAACGACCCGGAATCCGATACCCCTCTGTAACGGCCCGAACCATCACCGGCGCTAGGATCCAGATCGGCTTAAGGCCGCCGGGACCCGTAGCAAGCCAACATACATACTATTTCCTGGTAAAATCCCGTGCATGAACAAAAACTTAAACATAAAGCCTGAAATCTGAACATACACCAAGCTTGATCCGTATGCTACAACATAACTGTGAACATAAACTTTCCCATGCTAGAGCCCTCATCAAATGCTCTAGCTGGGTCAAGATTACATACATCAAGCCTGGTTCTCAACTCAACATAAAAACATTTCATAATCATGCATCAACAGGGATTAACCAAACTATAGGGCCAAGCACACGCTAATCCATAAACATTAACTCTACTATCAGCTACATACATTATCTCAAATTACATTACCTCAACTTATAATACAAGTCCACTTCTAAAACTACTAAACTGATACATAAACATAAACTATTACATAAAACACACGTCTCTTAATCTTTACCCTGCTGACTTCTGAGCTCTGACTTAAACCTGCAACACTGGGGTTAGGGGGGAGGGGTGAGCTAAAAAGCCCAGTGAGTAGAAACAGAGAAAACAGTTCATTAATTATGATTTCATTTTACCAAAAACATTTGCTTTAATTCCTCCATTTTTAGGTATATTATTATTCATTTAACTTCTTCTTTCTTTTTCTTATTCATGCTTTCATGAAATGCGTCATAACACAGAGAAATCACATAATCTTGTCCGTCTCGGGGCTTATGCAAGATTTATTCCCCACGGACCCTGGTTTCTGAGAGTCTGTCTTTTTGCATGCATCTTTCCTCTCAGAGGATGGACATGACATCAAAAATCCCTCTGTCGGTGCCCGGCTCCCCCATAGGAGCTCACAAAGGCCTGTAACATACATGACATGGTGTCTGGTCCACAGAGAGCTCACATGGACTTTCCTACATGTACTTGTCCGGCTCTCAAAGGACTAAGACAAGACTCGTGACAGATATGGGCTATTGAAGTCGCCTCGGTCCACCCTACCTCAGCATCAACATGAAATAATGCAATGCAACATATTCGTGAACTAGTGCAATCAACCTACTATACATAATCATGATGCATGCTCATGCTTTAGGCGTTAGATTTCGTGCATAAAAGATTAAGTTTAGTTCTACTCACCTCCTGGCAGACGCTGACTGACTCTGCAACTGCTAGCACTACTGGCTTCCTCGGTCCCTCGGGTCCGATCCTACACAGGTGGACTCGAATGAGGTGCCAAACACACTCTAACAACTCATAAACATACCCCCAAAAACCCCTCAAAACATCACTAAAACATGCATGGAAAACACCCAAGAAACGGCTGGACAGGGCACTTTCGGCGGCACCTTCGGCGGCTGAAAGTCTCTTCCAGAGACGAAACTCGGGTAGGTTCGGCGGCAGGTTCGGCGGCCGAAACCCTAGGACAGAAACGAAAGTCCCTCCTTCGGGGGCACATTCGGCAGCCTAAAGACTGCCTCCCATGCAGGTTCGGCGGCCGAAACTCCTTTCGGCGGCCGAACCTGGTCCCCTCTGGACGACAGGTCCGATTCTGCCAAGCCAAAAAATCAAACTCAAATACCCCAAATCCTTACATACTCTCTCCCAATCATGCATACTCACTCCCACAAGTATAAAGGAGCATAAACTAACATAAACTCCTCAACACAAACATCACATAACATACATTGGGTATAAAACCCACATAAACCTAAACATGCATATCTACCCATACTCAACCATCAAAAACTTCATAGAACTTACTTAAAACTTCATGAAAACACTAGGGAAGCAAGGATCTACACTTACCTCTTGAAGATCGAGGGTGGTGTGACCCCTAACTCGGAGGAGTGGAGAATCCAAGCTCCAAAAGCTCCAAGCTTCCAAAACTCCTTTTAAGCTTTAAATCTTCAAACACAAGGGTAGAAATCATGAAAAACTTGAGAGATGGGTAGAGAAAACACGAAAACGACCAAAGGAAGGCATAAACTCACCTGAGCTCGAGAATGGGGAGAAAACTCACCCATTTCCGATCTGAGGGCTCTTTATAGGTGGCCTGGTCGAAGACCTTCGGCAGCCTAACGTGCCCCCTAACCTCATGCATGTTCGGCGGCCGAACTTGACTTTCGGCGGCCGAACCTTGGCTCGTTTAAACAAGACTTTCGGAGGCCAAAAGCACTCCCGAAACCTTTCCATGTTCGGCGGCCGAACTTCACTTTCGGCGGCCGAACCTGGCAAACGCCTCCTTGGTCTTTTCCTTTTTAAAACTCAATTCTTTTCCATTTAAAACCATGAAATCACGTGAAAACATTTTAGAAAACACATTTTACCCCTTCTAGAGAGATCCAACACCCTAGATTCCGCCGGAGGGCAGGAATTCCGATGCCGGATTCTAGCCGGGTATTACACATTCAATCCGTCAATTACTAATAAATGAGATCTAATATAATTTAACGTTGAAGACACATTCCATGCATTAAATATTAAATCGGGACATTATGATGAAGGGATATTAATTTCACTAACAAACCATGCACTGAAATGTTAAGTCAAACTATTTTTGACATTCTGAATATTTGAGTAGTTTTGACATGTTGCTAGATAATATTCTTGACTTTCAAATTAATTAATTAGTTAATTATATTTGTTACCAACATATTTAGAACCTAATGGGTCACACACATAAAGAATTACACGAGAAAATAAAACGAAAAGTTAAATTAAGTAAGACTTGATTGGATATAAATTGACATTAAAATAAAATTGTAATTTGAAAAAGTTACGATTTTAATCTAATTAACTAAGTAGAGACTTAATTAAAATTTTTTAAAGTTTATATAGCATGTTTATTAAATTTATGGACCATAATTATAATTTATTTATTTAATTAGTTAAATAAATAAATATTATTATATTAAAACTTTATGATTTTAGTATAAAAGGATATTTTATGAGAGTATGTGCAATCTCTATGGAAACACTTTTGAGAACCTTTAGAATTTATAGGAAAGGCAGAGAGTTAGCATTCCAAATCTTTCCCCTTTTCAAATTTTTAGAGCGGTTCTAAGGTTTTTCAATCATTATTCTGTGTGGATATAGAAAAAGACTGGACACTTAGACGATTTGTGATTTATAATTTGAGATAACACAACAAGATAAATGATCTCATATTTTTGTTGTAAAGAAAATAAAAAAGTATTTATTTTCTCTTTAATATTATTACTTGCCGCCGAGAGTTCCCTGCCCAGCCTTCTTCTGCTTGTTTTGTATGCATACTTTGGTATGTTTTAGGGAGTTTTTGGAGAGTTGTTTAGAGTCTTGTAAAAGTTCTGTTTGGTTCCTCATTAGAGTCCATCTATGTAGGATCAGACCTGGGAGACTGTAGAGGCGTGCAGTGAAATAACTACGTCAGTGTTAGGCGAGCGTCAGCCAGAGGTATGTAGAACTAAACTGATCTATTATTTTAAAGAGTTAAAACTTTTTAAGCATACTCATGCATCACTAATGCCATGTATATGTATTAGGTTGTTTGCATTAGAAATCATGAATATGATGCATTGCATAATTTACTGTTGTTGTGGATGGATGTTGGATGACCCATTAGCCCTCGAGTATGGTATGTTATGATGTATACGGAAGTCCAGGTCGAGGCCCATTCTATGCCCTTAGTATTATGGATATGTTATGTTATGTTCAAGAGGAAGTCTTGAGGAGCTCCCATTGAGGGCCGGGCATTATTGGAATATGTAGAGGGTTATTAGTGACAAGTCTATCTTGATGTGTATTATTTGTGTTGTGATGCATTTCATTCGATCATATGTTTATAAAACTGTTTTTATGTTCTGTTCACTAGGCTCTTGTAGCTTATCCCTTTCCCCTAACCCTAAGTTTGCAGGGTCAAAGATAGCTCGAGAAAGTCGGCATAGTTACTGGTATAGTCTAATGTAATAGTATAGTTGTGGACATGTATTGTTTAATGGATTAGAATTCTGCTTTGCCCTAGTTTTTGACCTTTTAATCCCTGTTTTCATGATCCTTATACAAATGTTTTAATTATGAGTTATGTTTAAACTAAGCTTGAGGCATGTAATGTTTACCATACTGGAGCATTTGATGAGGGCTCTAGTATGGGTTTATATTTTTAGTTTTGATGCATGCACAGGTCGAGCCTTAGTTCAGGGAATGTTTAAGTTTTTTTGTCTTTATGTGATCATGTATGGGATTTTATCAGGTACTCAGGATGTATAGTAGGCTTGCTACGAGCTCTGGTGACCTTAAGTCATTCTGAACCCTAGCGCCACTAGCGGTTCGATTTTTGGGTCGTTACAGAATCAATTGGGGTCAAATAGAAATTAAAGAAATTCAAGAACCACAAACTAGTATACAAATAGAACAAGAACTAGAGATTGTAATGTCTATTATAAATACACAAGCTGGAATACCACTGCGAAGATTTGTTAGGACAAGTCATGTCCAATAAGGTTAGACCTTCTTGTGGAGACTCATAATGATATTTCACTCATATCTCATGAGCCTAAAAAATATGAAAAAGCAATATTTGATATTGATTCTTCAAATTGGCTTGAAGCAATGAAATCTGAAATGGATTTCATGTACACTAACCAAGTATGAACTTTGGTTGGTGCACTTAAAGGAATAAAACCCATTGGGTGCAAGTGGGATTTTAAGAGAAAAACTGATATGGAAGGCAATGTACAAACGTACAAAGCCAGACTAGTTACTAAAGGTTACAGACAAAGACAAGATGTTGACTTTGATAAAACCTTTTCACCAGTAGCTACTTAAATCTATTAGAATTTTACTTGCAATAACATCATATCATGATTATGAAATTTGGCAAATGGATTCCAATATAACATTCCTGAATGGAAATCTTCTTGAGGATGTGTACACGACATAGCCTGAAGGTTTTGAATTCAAGGAATTTGGCTAATAAGGTATACAAATTGCAAAGGTCCATTTATGGACTTATGCAAGTTTCGCGGAGTTGGAACAACTATTTTGACAAAACAATAAAAAATATGGATGAACCTTGTGTATACAAGAAGGTTAGTGAGAGTGGAGTAGTATTTATTATTTTATATGTAGATGACATATTAATAATAGGAAATGATATTCCATTATTACAATTTGTAAAGATTTAATTGTCCAAGAATTTCTCTATGAACGATTTGGGAGAAGCCTTTTATACTATTGGAATTAAAATCTATAGAGATAGATCTAAAAGGTTGCTTGGCTTATCCAAATCCATTGACATTGACAAGTGCTAAGATGGTTTATCATGGAAGAATCCAAGAAAGGATTCCTGACTATGTCACTTGAAGGGGCTAAAGAACTCAAAGTTCATAGATATTTGGATGTGAATTTCTAATCAGATTTTGATGATAAAAAAATCTCAATCTGGTTATAATTTTACTCTACATGGTGGAGCAATGAGTTGAAAAGATTCCAAAACTAGAGACCACTGCAGATTTTATAATAAAAGCTAAGTACACTTTTGTGTCCTAGACAGCAAAGGAGACAGTTTTAGATCAAGAAGTTCATTTATGAACTTAGTGTGGTTTCTAGCATTGTTGATCCAATTATATTAAACTGTGATAACAATAGGGCCATTGCATAAGTAAAGAAACCCAGATTTCATTAAAGATCAAAGTATGTACTTAGATGATTCTAAATGATTAGAGAGATCATCGAAAGAAAAGATATGGAGATAAAGTGAGTTCCACTAATGAGAATCTTAAAGATTCTCTTACTAATGCATTGTTCCAGTAGAAACATAATTACCGCATGTATACTTGTGGGATAAGTCATATGGGAGATTGACTTTAGTGCAAGTGAGAGATTATTAGTAATATACCCTACAACCAATCTGTTGGTTGTAGTTGGATATTATTTTTTATGTATTTTAAGTATTTAAACATATTATTTAAAGATTGTTATTTAACTTTAATATTAATTTAATTGAATATTGAGTAAAGATAAAATCTATGAGACTATATTACCACGAAAAGAAAATTATAATATGGTTATAATAGATGAGATCTAATATGATTAATATTGCATACACGTTCCATGCATTAAAAGTTAAATCGAGACATTTGTGATGAATGGATATTAATTATTCTGACACACCATGTACTAAAAGGTTAAGTTAAACCACTTTTTACATTTTGAATATTTGAGTAGTCTAAACATGTTGCTAGACAATGTTCTTGACCTTAAATTAATTAAATAGTTAATTATATTTGTTGTCAACATATTTGGAACCTAATGGGTCATACATATAAAGAATTGTATGAAAAAATAAAACGAAAAGTTAAATAAAGTAGAATGTGATTGCATATAAATTGACATTGGGATAAAATTATAATTTGAAAGAATTATGATTTTGATCTAATTAATTAAGGACTTAATTAAAATTGTCTAAGTTTATATCGCATGTTTATTAAATTTCTAGACTATAGTTGTAATTTATTTATTTAATTAAATAAATAAATAAATAAATATTATTATACTGAAACCCTAGCGTTTTATTATAAAAGGCCATCTTATGAGAGCTTGTGCTCTCTCTGTAAAAACACTTTTGAGAACATCTAGAATTTGTAGGAAAGGCAGAGAGCTAACTCAAAATCTCTCCCATTCTAAACCCTTAAAACAGTTCTAAGATTTTTCAATTATCATTCTGTATCGATATCGTTAGAAATCGAACACTTGGATAGTTTGTTTTTTGCTACAACCCAACCAAGACGAACTATCTCGTGTTTTTGCTATAAAGAAAATAAAAAAAGTATTTATTTTCTCTTTAATATTATTGCTTTATTTGTTTAAACGTAATCCATGTTAGCGAAAAATTTTATTTTTCTGCTTCTTCTGTTGCATTCAATCCGATTGAAAATCCAACAATTACTTATAATGAATATATCAAAATGCACTATAAAGAGAGTTTATATATGTGCATGTTATTTTTGTACGATGCTTGTGGTCTCCTTAATGCATGTTGTTTGTATTTCTGAGGTGGGACACACTAACTTTATATCAAAATGAAAATACATATGGGTTGTTTTTCTTTTTATTGTAATGATCTCTTTGATGCATGTTGTTTGTATTTCTGAGGTGGGACACACTAACTTTATATCAAAATGAAAATACATGTGGGTTGTTTTTTTTTTTTTTTTGTAATGATCCCCGAGGATGCCATTTATTGATTACATATTAATAATAGAAGCGTATTTAGTGTAGGTTTTTAGTTTGTTTTGATGTTTTTAACAGATAAGATAATTTTATTATTTTCTTATAGCTTAGAGGTGGAGAATTTGGTAGATGTTATTTTCTACCTTTGGGGTCCATTTGCTAATAGCAATAACCAATTAGTCTATAAATGTGGGGTTATCAAAATACATTTCTTATTTAGATATTAAAGATGTATTTTATGATATTTTGAAATATACTATTAGAAAATCTATATATTTTTTAGGATCAAAATAATTAAACAACACATCAAATGTTCACTTTATATGACATAATCTATGCATAATCATGTATTTTGAACAAATCATGTGTAATCACGTGTTTTTAACGAACTATGCATATAATTTATAGTTTAAGGGTTACCAGTAGTTGTAGTGTATTTGGACCAAAGTACCTAGATATCTAAAGATTCTAGAACCAACATCCCTTTGTTCCATACAAACATAGGAGGTCACCGGACGCATGCAAGGGATAGCCCGACATCCATAGGAAATAGGCCAATGAAAAAAAATAAATAAAAAACAAACTTTTATTCTTCAAAAAAAATTATTTTAATGATCGATAGCCTTTTTTTTTTTAAGAAAGAGAGAGTAGAGAATTGCTTTTCTTGACATTAGAGGGAGACATACTTTCTTTGTTAATGATTGAGTTGAGAGAATAATTGCCCATCACACACAAAGGAGTAGTTACATAGCCTTCTGCCATGTAATTATCAAACATTTAAAAGTCAAATCTCTTTTTCCTTTTTTTTTTATAAAAAATTTATTTAAAATAAATTAAAATTAGGCTATTATAAATAAGATATAGAACTTTATTTTAGACTTTATTTTTTTGGACTTTATCTTGGATGTATAATTTCTTTCATCTCCTACTCACACATGATAAGATATGATAATATGTGCACTGTAATTTTCATACTTAATAAATAGACTGTGTGACCTATGTATACTTTGAAAACTCAAATGTTATATGTCTATTAGGGCAATATAACCATTCAAAATGGCAAAATTCAGAGTAGTTATTGTATGCAATGCCCTAGATGTAATACCCGGCTAAGTTCTAGCGTCGGAATTCCGATCTTCTGACGGAATCTCCGTTGGAGATCGGAATCTCGAAGTTGGAATCTCTCTAGAAGGGTCAAATAAGGTTTTCATAAAATGAATTTTGGTTTTATTGTTTGGAATTGGTGTTAAGGAATTAAAAGAGAAAACTGTTTTTCAAAGGATTTCTAGGTTCAGCCGCCGAACCTTCAAGTTCGACCGCCGAAGGTGGTCCCTCCATGCCATCGTTGAACCTTCTTGTTCGGTCGCTGAAGGTGGTTTCTCCTGTCACCTATAAGAGGCCTTTAGCCCGAAAATGAGAGAGCTTTCTCTCTATTTTCGGGCAGAGGTAGGTCCATGCCGTCCCGTTGATGCTCTTATTGAAATTCCTTCAAATTTTTTAGAAAATTCATGAGTTTTCTTTTGTTTTTGAAGATTTGAGTTTGAATCTAAGTTTTAAACCTTGGAGACCTCCGGAGATCGATTTTCCCTCATCTCCAAGTTTGGGTTGCTGCTACCTTTAAATCTCCATGAGGTAAGTTTAGATCTTTGCTTTTCCTATGTTTTAAATAAGTTTTAAGAAGGGTTTAAGGGTTGATAATGCATGAAATGGTTAAATCTAAAGTTTTAGGTTTTGAGTTAGGTTTATGATGAATGTTTTCTCTTGTGTTGTTTTTGTTGTTGCTTGATGGAGATTAGGCTAGTTTTTATGTCCCTTATGCATGTTGAGTGAGTATGAATGTTTATGAGTTGTTGGGTGTGAGGATCAGAGTGTTTGGTAGCTATGTGCATAAGGCAAAATCGGGTTATGCCTTGCTGGAGAACCCAGGTTCGGCCGCCGAACCTGCTTGTGGAGGTAGCCTTTTGGCTGTCTAACCCGCCTCTGAAGGTTCCAACTTTCGGATCTGTGTGGAGTTTAGGCTGCTGAACCTGACCCCAAAAGTTGCTAACTTTCGGGTCTGTGAAGGGTTTAGGCCGCCGAACCTGCCCCCAAAAGTCCCTGACTTTCAGATCTGTAAGGGACCTTCGGTCGCCGAACTTGCCGCCGAAAGTACCCTGCCCAGCCTTCTTCTGCTTGTTTTGTATACATGCTTTGGTATGTTTTAGGAGAATTTTGGGGAGTTGTTTAGAGTCTTGTAATAGTTATGTTTGGTCCCTTATTTGAGCCCATCTGTATAGGATCGGACCTGGGAGACCGTAGAGGCTTGTAGTGAAATAATTGGGCTAGTTTTAGGTGAGTGTCAGCTAGAGGTGAGTAGAACTGAACTGACCTATTATTTTTAAAGAAATCAAACTTTTTAAGCATGCTCATGCATCATGAATGCTATGTATATGTATTAGGTTGTTTGCATTAGAATTCACGAATATGATCCATTACATAATTTACTGTTGTTGTTGATGGATGTTGGATGACCCACTAGCCCTCGAGTATGATATGTTATGATGTATACGGAAGTCCAGGTCGAGGCTCATTATACGCCCCTGGCAATATGTAAGAGAAAGTCCAGGTCGAGACCCATTCTACGCCCCCTGGCATTATGGATATGTTATGTTATGTTTAAGAGGAAGTCTTGAGGAGCTTCTGTTGAGGGCCGGTCATTTTTGGAATATGTAGGGGGTTACTAGTGACAAGTCCATCTTGATGTGTATTGTTTGTGTTGTGACGTATTTCATTCGATCATATGTTTATTAAACTGTTTTTATGTTCTGCTCACTAGGCTCTTGTAGCTTATCCCTTTCCCCTATCCCTAGGTTTGTAGGGTCAAAGATAGCTCGGGAAAGTTGGTATAGTTGCTGGTATAGTCTAATGTAATAGTATAGTTGTGGACATGTATTATTTAATGGATTAGAATTGTGCTTTGCCCTAGTTCTTGATCTTGTAATCCCTGTTTTCATGATCCTTATGTAAAAGTTTTAATTATGAGTTATGTTTGAACTACACTTGAGGCATGTGATGTTTACCATACTGGAGCATTTGATGAGGGCTCTAGTATGGGTTTATGTTTTCAGTTTTGATGCATGCATAGGTCAAGTCTTAATTCATGGGATGTTTATGTTTTTGTTATATTTTGTGATCATGTATGGGATTTTATTAGGTGTATCAAGTTTTATAGTAGGCTTGCTACGGGTTCCGGCGACCTTAAGTCGATCTGAACCCTAGTGCCGGTAGCTGTAACGATCCAAAAATCGGACCGCTACCGGCACTAGGATCCAGATCGGCTTAAGGCCGCCGGGACCCGTAGCAAGCCTGACATACATCCTGAAAACCTGTGTAATCCCATACATGATCAACAACATACATAAAAATTTGAACTTTTCTTTTCTTTTACCAAGCTCAACCTGTGCATGCTCATAAACATATACATAGACATAAACATAAACCCCACACTGGAGCTCTCATCAAATGCTCCAATGGGACCTCTCATCATACACAAGCTTGGTAGAGCATAAACATCATAAAACATGAATCATGTATACAAAAAGGGATTACCATGCACATAGGGTCAAGCACAACCTCTAATCCTCAATATCATTTTTTACATAACATAACTATTCATAACTTTACAAATCTTTTACATCACAATTTTATCATGTCCACACTTCTAACTATTATATAAGCATGACTTTACTCTTCTTGACTTCTCTGTCTAGCCCGTACCTGCAACCCTGGGAGATTAGGGAAAGGGGTGAGCTACTAGAGCCCAGTGAGCAGAATAATAAAAACATTTAAATCATATGCCATAATGGAAATGCAACACATCACAGACAAATCACATCACAGATAGTATTGTCACCAATAGTCCTCTACATTCCAAAGTGCCGGGACGTAGAATGGGTACAACCGGTCTTTCTCTTAACATAACATATCATAACATTCCAATGTGCCAGGGACGTAGAATGGGTACAACCTGGACTTTCTCTTACATAGTGCCAGGGACGTAGAATGGGTACAACCTGGACTTCCATACTATATCGTGCCGTAACATCATCATATCATATGAGGACTAAAGGATCATCCAATAACCAATCCACATCAACATCATAGAGTGCAATGCAACATATTCGTGAATTCTAATGCAAACAACCTAAATCATCACATGGCATTCATGATGCATGAACATGCTCAAAACTTTATAATTTATTTGCTTTAAATCGTAAAGGTTTATTCTACTCACCTCAGCTAGCTCTGACAAAGACTGAAGCAGCTGACTCACTGCTGGGGTCCTCGGTTCCTCAGGTCCGAACCTACACAGGTGGACTCAAATGAGGGACCAACATACTAGAACATAACTCTAAAAACATCCCCCAAAAACCCCCTAAAACACCTCAAAACAATCATGCAAAACATGCAAAGGAAGGCTGAACAGGGCACTTTCTGCGGCAGGTTCGGCGGCCGAAAGTCCCTCCAGAGCCGAAAGTCAGGCAGGTTCGGCGGCACCTTCGGCAGCCGAAACTCCCAGACAGAGACGAAACTCATCTTTCGGGGGCAGGCTTCGGCAGCCGAAAGGCTTGCCTCCCAGGCAGGTTCGGCGGCCGAAAGTCCTTCGGCTGCCGAACCTGGTTTCTGCCAGAAGGGCAGAAACTTGGTTCCTCATGCACATTTGCCTCCCATTTCATTCAACCATGCATAAACCTATTCTACAACACACATACACAAGCATACAAGCTCCTAGGGGCTTCAAACTATCTTAAACCCCATCTACAACACATCAAACATCCACATTGTTCAAAAACATAACATAAACCCATAAACCTAACCAAAAGCTAAACATGCATTCTACCCCAAAGATCTTCATAAAACTTGTTTAAAACATATAGTGAGCTCAAGATCGGCCCTTACCTCTTGAAGATCGAGAGGAAAACGAGCCTAGCTCGGAGATGGGAGAGAGAGAGCTCCTTGAACCTCCAAGCTCCAAAACTTGCTCAAAAGCTCAAAATCTTCAAAACAAGGGTAAAACTAATGAAAATCAAGAGAGATTTGAAGGAAAAGACTCAAAATCGGTGAGGGGCAGCAGAGAGCTCACCTTGGCCTACAATGGGGAGAAAAGCTCGCCCGTTTTCGGCTAAGGGACCCCTTTATAGGTGGCTGGCCAGGCCACGTTCGGGGGCCGAATGTGCCTCCGCATGCATGCCATGTTCGGCGGCCGAACCTAGACTTCCCTCACTTATGCCTTCGGGGGCCTAAGGAACGCCCGAAATGCATGCATGTTCGGCGGCCGAACTTGAGGTTCGGCGGCCGAACCTGGGTCTTCCTCCAAGGCTATTTTCATGCAAAAACTCATTTTCCTTTTTAGCTTAAAAACATAAAATACATTAAAACATTTTATAAAAACATGATTTTACCCTTCTAGAGACCTCCGACACCCGAGATTCCACCGGACGGTAGGAATCCTAATACCGGAGTCTAGCCGGGTATTACAGTAGCGGTCCGGTTTTCAGGTCGTTACACTAGATCATTTATCACATTGAATATTTATGTAGTCTCAATTATTTTCTTTTATATCCATAATTATGTTTTATCCACAGATAAATATAATTGGTCGGTCAATGAATATAAAACTAATGTGATACCTCCATATGATCTTTCTCATATCTTGATACTCTCAACCTTAATTCAATTTGCTTTTCCAGGAATATTTTGTTAGATCGTGTCATTCATAATTATTTGATAATATCCTAACATAGCAAACATTAAATTAAGTGTCAAGTAGCAAATTAGAGTCCTAAGGGTATTAGTAATATTACTTATAATCTTTAGGTTGTCACACATTAACAAGCAGAGATTAGTGCTTGTACTCCCATCATTGGTCACAAGCAAATGTGGTATGAATTAGATGCTATGATATCTCTTTCCATTCATAACGGAGTGTATGTCTATTTAAGATACCGTATAGATGATAATTTGAAAATACTTAATGTTCAAATTTGAATTCTCTAAGCTACTTGTTTTAAAATAGAACTCCATCTAGCTGTTAAGACAGATAATGTGACTTATTCACCTAAGATCAATGTATTTTACTACAATGATTTTCCATTATTATTTTCAATCTCTTTGAGATGACATATTGTATTATTAGTTTTAGAACTCCCAATTTTTTATCCATAAATAAAAGAAAACTTATAATTGTCTTGTATTTTATTATCTAAATAGATAATAAAATCAATATCAAGTGAGGAGGCATTTGTTATCTATCTGACATATTTCTCATAATTATAATAGTATGTATGAATTGCACTATTGAAATAATGATTTGAATGCATTAACTTATTATCTTATCCTCTACACTGACTTAATCACTTTAAAAGGCTATACAAAAACATCTTTTGTTCTCGTCTTCATTTGAGGACTCAAAAGTCACTTTAAGCGTAGAAAAGACTTTCAAGTTATGTGCATCTCTATCTCTAGTATAGTAAAGTATAACTTCTTAATTTTTAAAAAGATGTATCCTGAGGTAGATTTAGGCTCATCTAAATCTCCTCTCCTTTATGCATCCTATAGTCTTCCACTTGCATACTATTTCCTTGATAATATCATAAATAATCTAATATACGTCTAAAATAACTCTATATCTAATTCAAGACCTGTAGTTGTTAGGTTGATTTACTATACTCATAGCATATAACATATCAAGTCTAGTACACTTTATAGCATACATCAGACTCCTGACCTCACTCTTATATGGAATATTTTTATTTGAGCTCTCTCTTTTGAAGTCTTAGAACATAATCTACAGCTTAAAATTTTCCCTTTGAAAAAATGAGTATCTATAGATTTGAAATTTTGCATATTCAATCACTGTAAGAGTTTCATAATATATTGCTCTTAAAAAGAGATAATAGTTTTCTTAATGATCCCTTAGAATGACTCCAAGATCATATGCAATTTTTTCATCCCTTTTATCTCAAAAGATAATAACCAAATCTTAACAGTGTGATATATTCACTATCATTTCTAGCTATTAGTATGTTTTCTACATATAATGATAAGATTACTAATTTATTCTCAGATCTTTTACATATATTTCCAATGATCCTCATTAATCTCAGTGAAACCATGAAACTTGACGGTGTTATGAAATGTAATATACCATAGTCTTGGAGACTGTTTAAGGCCTTAGACTGACTTCAAGAATATACACACTTTGTGTTCTTGGCTATTTACACCAAAACTTGTGGACTGTTTCATGTAAATTTTAATTCTCTGTTTGAGAAAAAATAGTCTTCACATCCATTTGATATAATTTAAGATCCAAGTTAGTAACTAATGTAATTTAAAAAAAAATAACCTTATCAAGATAAACCTCACAACAAGTTCAAAAAATCCTTATAATTCTTTCCTTCCTATTGTGTCTACCCTCTTAGCTATTGAACGAGTTTTGTATCTCTTGATACTATCGTAAGTCTTATGCTTCACTTTGGGAATCTACTAATTCTCAATCGCTTTATGTCCTAATTGCAACCCTACATTGGCTAACTCTTTATTGACTCCATTTGTCATTCCATTATTTTAATCCATTTTTTTCTTAGCTGAAGGTCTAAGAGCTTAAGAAACACATTTCTCAACTCATTTTTTTTTCTCAAGAGTAATAATAAATGCTTTCCCTTCAATCTCAAAATGAAAATTGGAAATCCTCCGATGACATGTTTGTTGTAACACCCCTTACCCTATCAAAGTGTAGATAGAGCAAGGACTATCACAAACTATACTTTTTTAGACATATCAAGACTAAACAATTTCCTTTATCTGTAAATACCAAGTCTTAGGTAGTCCAAGTAAATTTTATAAGTTGATTAAAGTAACTGTGAGATTTTAAACCAAAATTTTAGCAGAGTCTCCTCTGTTTCATCAATATTTCAACCTGTAGCACATACGAAAAACACATGCAAAATTATCAACTGTTATTTGACATCTTACTATTCTTTGATTTACATAACCTTCATAACTCACCCTATTTAATATGTACATGCCAAAATATAATGGTACTATGACTCAGAGACTCAAAACAACCAGCTATGATAATGGTTTTGATATCTGATGTAGACCTCTAATGACCTCCGGGTGCCTACTTTATCTACAACCTGTGTGAGGTAAAAACCAACACGCTGAGCTAATGCTCAGTGGGTGATAGCAAACAAATAACAAAATAGAGCAAACAAGTTCACGTATATAGATAATCAAGCAAATAATTACAAGCTGTCAAATGTAGTTAACATGATACAAAGCATACTTGTCAACTTCTTAGTATAAAATATGAGTGCCATATGAATCCTTGTGCATGACGAGAATTTCCTTCATATTCAATAAAAACATCTTCTTTTGCCTTTATTGCATATTTTCTATTTATAGCAAATCAAAATAGCTTAGTGCATGAAATAGTTATAGACATGTTAAACATTCACTAATAAGTTCTCAAAATCGAGTATCAATCTCAATTAAGTTCTCAGCCCTTATAAACATATAGTAGGGTCGACTAGGTAGATAAGGAGTTATAATGGTAGGCACAGTGTGTCGAATGGTAGGCTCAGAGGCCGAAACTATGATAGCAGGGCTCTGTGGCCATGCTTATGAGGTACCTGATATGTAACCTCAAATATATAGATCATGTATCGGTAGTAGTACTGCGAACTCTATATATTTATATGGCATGCCATACGCTTAAGCTAACCTCGACTCCTATTACGTTTACCAGGGCCAAGTATCATTAATTCATTATAAATGCATATCATTTGAAGCTATTTGAATTCATTTCCAAAATATATAAATCATATGTCAAAGTTAACAAGATGAGAAACTCATGGCAAATAGTGCAAAACTTTGTCAATATAACATTCCAATTTGAGAAAACTGCATTTTGCCATATATTGCATAAACTTTTGAAGCAGTTTAAAGTTACAATTTGACTTCAGTTTCTCCATAAAAAAATGTACATTTATGTCTTATCTTTCCAACAAGGTATAATTCATAAAAATCTAATCACTCTAACTTAAGTTATGAAATTTTCTTTATAAGCTGCTCAATAAGGTCTTAATCAGTCCAGTATTGGTACTTATTTATAGTATCACAAAACATATCAGATTCATGAATTTTCATACAAATTAAAGCTTAAGTATCTTCTACAAAGTTTTAGGTATGCTTTTTAGGATTCATTTGGAACTGGTCTTAAGAAATTTCACTGAGTACATAATTAGTTATGGTACAATAAATACACTCTGTTTCGGATGCACTATCACTGTGTCCAATTTTAGTTCACTTGTAATTTTCATCATCTTACCTACTGATCAGTCCAAATTTAGACCATTTTATTATGATGTTATTAATGTTAATTTACACTTTTTTTGTCTAATTTTGTGATTTTGATCTTGTTTTGCAAAAAATGGTGTAAAAGGGTAATTTGGAGAAAATGCTTTTAAAACTGCCTAAAATAGGATAAAAGAGAATAAGCTTATTGCCCAAGTCAAGTTGCAGCTGAAGTGAAGATAAATAAGGAAAGTGGTAAATAAGGAAAATGGTAAATAAGGAAAGTACATTCAGCAGATAATTTGAAATTCAAATTTCAAATCTTCAAGAAGTCTTTCCCTTATTCAAGAAGCCAAATCTCAAGAAGATGCACATTCAAAATTCAAAATTCAAAATTGAACTTGTTTAGGAAGCCAAATCTCAAGAAGACATACTTACCTCCCAAGTAATCAAGATTCAAAATTTGAAATTCAAAAGAAGGCTCCACCTCATCAAGGAGACCTAGGGCAACACTTTCAACTATAAAAAGACACATAAGGAGCCTCCCATACTTTTTCTACTCTCCCTTGGACACACATATGGGATTGCAAGTGGCCACATCTCTTCTTCATCTCTTTCTTTATTTTTGATTTTGGTTTCAGTCATGAGTGACTGAAACCTTTATTTCTAGTTGAAGATTGGTTGATACTTTAGTTGTTTTATGGATTGGGAGATCTGAACACATATTGTTTATCTTTGTTTTTCAATATTCATGCAATCTCATGCTTAATTCCATTGTTGCTTTATTATTTTGATCAATATGGCCAATTGATTATTGATTGCAAGGTAATAAATTGTTAGTTTGGATAGTTTTAAGTCCGTAATTGCTTGGATTGTTCAAGCATAAGTAACTCTTGGTGTAAAAACTAAGGAAATTGCATGATCTAGCGATATCAACAAGCTTGCTCTCCTTTGTTCCATTTTAGGCAGTTTTAAGGGCATTTTCACCAAATTACCTCTTTACACTATTTTCTGCAAAATATGATCAAAACCACAAAATTAGACAGAAAAAGTGTAAATTAACATCAATAACATCATGATAAAGTGGTCTAAATTTGGACTGATTAACCATGCAGTCTCACAATTTCATTAATATACAACTCTGCATACCTTTCTAATGTATAATCCATTCTGATTGACAAGAAATGTGCTGACTTAGTTAACTTGTTAACTATTACCCATATGGCATCTTTCTTCCTTGGTGTGAGTGGCAATCCTGTCACAAAATTCTACGGCCTGGCACGGTTTACTGGGACTATGTGGTGACGGGTTTACCCTTGATATGGATTGTTTGTGATATGACACATTTCATAAGATCATATTTTAATGATTTATATTATCGTTCTACTCACTGGGCTATAGAGCTCATTCCACTCCCTTAACCCCAGTCTTGCAGGTTCAGTGTACAGTGTACAGGGAAAGTCCAGAAGAGTTCAGAAAAAGAGAAGAGCTTTGTAATAGCTTAGAGTGGACATGTAATATTAAAGAGATGTACTAGTTGTGTTTAAAGTTAGACTTGTGCTTGACTTAGTAATGTTTGTGTTGTAAATCTTTTGTTGAGTACATGATCTGTATATATGTATATGTTTTTACAGAATATGTGAAAAACCAGGCTTAACAGGTATGAAACAACCCATCTAGAGCAAGCTCTAGTCAGGGGTACAGAGTACAGAGTACAGAGATAGTGCATTCACAGGTTAAGCCTTGGTACAGAGAAAAGAGTTTTTATTTTCACAGAAAAATATATGATCATGTATGAGATTTACAAGTACACAGAGAGTATAGCAGGCTTGCTACGGGTTCCGGCGGCCTTAAGCCGACCTGAATCCTAGCGCCGGTGACGGTCCGTTTTGGGGTTGTTACAGATTGGTATCAGAGTCCTAGGTTCATATGATCGGACCTATAGAGAGAGTGTCAGGCTCATAGAGATTACAGCTGGTCAAGCACAATAGGAAATCATGTCCACCAGGATAGGATGTTGAGTCCTGTCTTTTTGATGCCATGAAATGCATATGCATGTGCATTATGATTGAGATATATGTTTATGTGCTGATATGCTATGTTATGTGTTGTTTTCCAGAGTTAAGATGTGAGGAACTCGTCGATCAGCTCGATTGACTGGAGTCCCATCAGATAGTGAGAGATTAGCTGCTCGTCCTCCTGCATTGCCGAGAGCAAGGTCACAAAGATCTAGCAGGGAAGGCATGTCAATAGACCATAGAAGGTCTGTGGACGAGAGCAGAAGAGGGATAGTTAGAGGAGGTAGATCAGAGGAAGTGAGGGAGGCCATGGAGACTGATCCGTCTATGGATGAAGGTATGGGAGAATCCCAGGGAGGCGTTCAGGCCTCAGGTTTTGATTATCCAGCTGTTTCCCAGGATCCAGAGTATCCGATGGGAGGTATGTCGGAGTACTCTCGATTTGACCCATATCCTACATACATGCCATATATGCCATATCCTCACTATTACCCACCATATCCTATGTATCCACCCTCCCCTATCCATCCAAGTGCAGCACACCCAGAACTAAATGAACCAGTGCCCCCACCACCACAGACAGAACCAGTAGCCCCTGTTGCTCAAACACTTCCACTTAGTTCATCTGGAAGTAAGGTGAAAATGACTGAGTACCTGAAATTGGATGCTCCTAAGTTCAATACAGGAGATGATCCATTTGAGTACCTGAGAACTGTGAAGATGATCACTGGTGAGTTGGGTGCAGATGATAGTAGAGCCATTGAGATGGCAGGGTTTACACTAAAGTGTAAGAAGGCTCGGGAATGGTTTAAGAACTATATAGAGCCCAGAATGAACATCATGTCGTGGGGAGAGTTCGCCAATGAGTTTGCAGGGTGGGCTTTTCATGATAGCTCCAGGGAGATGAAGATAATAGAGTTTGAGACAAACAGATGAAATGAGTGTTGATGAGTTTACGGATAAGTTCCTGGATTTGCTTCAGTACGTGGGTCAGGCCTATGATACTGATCAGAAGAAGGCAAGAAGATATACCATGCGACTTCATCCCAGGTATTCTTCCCTGATCCTTCCAGCAGAAAAGGAGAGTTTTCACTCTATAGTGGACGCAGCCAGGAAGATGGAAGCTAGTGCCAATATTCAGAAACAGTCAAA
This sequence comes from Manihot esculenta, assembly GCF_001659605.2. Lineage (NCBI taxonomy): Eukaryota > Viridiplantae > Streptophyta > Magnoliopsida > Malpighiales > Euphorbiaceae > Manihot > Manihot esculenta. Next base: position 28,350,565 of record NC_035162.2, read on the forward strand.
GGCACAGGCTTCAGGTTCTAAGGCCCCCAGTGCAGGAACCTCAGGTAACAAAAGATGGGAAAAGGCAAAAGGAACAAGGAATAAGTTCTGGAGTAAAGTCAAGTCTGGTCTGGGAATGGGTAGTGGCTCAAGCTCTGGCACAGCTAGTCCAGTATGTAGGAGATGTGGGAGATCACGCAGAGGAGCTTGTCAGTTGGGATCTTCAGCCTGTTTTAGATGTGGACAGGTAGGGCATTTTGCTCGAGAGTGTCCCCAGGTGACTTTTGTGGCACCTTCCCAGCAGATGAGTTCAGGCAGTATAGCACAGCCAGTAGTACAGCCAGTGGCTCCAGCCATGCCTCAGAGTAGTGGCAGAGGTAGAGGAAGAGGGGCAGCCTCTACTTCAGCAGCAGGTTCCCGAGGTGGAAATCCTGTAGCCCCAGCACGGATTTTCACTGTGACTCAGGAGGAGGCTAATACATCGAACACAGTGGTATCAGGTAATCTCATCATTGGGTGTTCAGATGTGTATGCTTTGATGGACCCCGGTGCTTCTCATTCCTTTATTGCTTCGAGAGCCATAGAGAGATTGGGTTTGATCAGTTCTGAGTTAGAGTATCCTCTCTGGGTCAGTAGACCCAAATGCGACCCATCAGTGACAGTGTCAGTCTGTCGTTTCAGTCCAGTGTTTATAGAGGGTAGATGCCTTCCAGCTGACCTTGTGGTTCTAGATTTGACAGATTTTGACGTCATTCTAGGGATGGATTGGCTATCTACATATAGTGCTACTTTGGACTGTAGAGACAAGGTAGTTAGTCTCAGAGACCAGGATGGGTCAGAGTGTGTCTTCAGAGGAGATAGGAGAGGTACACCCAGAGGTCTGATTTCAGCCCTTCAGGCTTGTCGTTTGCTTAGGAGGGGTTGTCAGGGGTTTCTAGCTCATGTGAGAGAGCTAGACAGTCAAGTTAGGGAACCAGCTTCGATACCAGTAGTCCGAGAGTTTCCAGATGTGTTCCCAGACGACTTATCAGGACTACCACATGGTAGGGAGATAGAGTTTGAAATTGAATTGTTGCCTGGTACCAGACCTATCTCTATTCCTCCCTACAGGATGGCACCAGCAGAGTTAAAAGAATTGAAAGAGCAGTTGCAGGACTTGGTAGATAAGGGTTTCATCCGCCCTAGTACCTCACCTTGGGGTGCTCCAGTGCTTTTTGTCAGAAAGAAGGATGGATCCCTCAGACTTTGTATTGACTATAGACAGTTAAACAAGGTTACTACCAAGAATAGATATCCTCTGCCTAGGATTGATGATCTATTTGACCAGCTAGCTGGAGCAGGTTATTTTTCTAAAATAGATCTGAGATCCGGGTATCATCAGTTGAGAGTCAGAGAGGCAGATGTGCCTAAGACAGCGTACAGGACCAGATATGGGCATTATGAGTTCTTAGTGATGCCGTTCGGGTTGACTAATGCCCCTGCAACATTCATGGATCTCATGAACAGAGTTTTCAGCGAGTATCTGGATCACTTTGTGATTGTCTTTATCGATGACATCTTAGTGTATTCCAGAGATGCAGAGGAACATGCCCAGCATCTGAGGATAGTTCTGCAGACACTAAGAGAGCATGGTTTATATGCCAAGTTCTCTAAGTGTGAGTTTTGGTTGAGGAGCATTTCCTTCTTGGGACATGTAGTATCAGCTGAGGGGATTGAGGTAGATCCCAAGAAGATAGAGGCTGTAGCTAACTGGCCCAGACCCACTACAGTGACTGAGATTAAAAGCTTTCTGGGACTGGCAGGTTACTACAGGAGGTTCGTACAGGACTTCTCGAAGATAGCAGCTCCTATGACCAAACTGACTCAGAAGAACCAGAAGTTTTTCTGGTCAGACAGATGCGAAGAGAGCTTTGAGGAGCTTAAGAGGAGATTGACATCAGTACCAGTGCTAGCTTTGCCTGTTAGTGACAAGGATTTCACAGTGTTCTGTGACGCATCTCGTGTGGGATTGGGTTGTGTTTTGATGCAAAGTGATAGGATAATTGCTTATGCTTCTAGACAGTTGAAGAAGCACGAGTTGAATTACCCCACCCATGACCTAGAGATGGCAGCAGTTATGTTTGCACTCATGATGTGGCGGCATTACCTCTATGGGGTTAAATGCGAGATCTTCACTGATCACAAGAGTTTACAGTACATCTTGAGCTAGAAAGAGCTAAATTTGAGGCAGAGAAGATGGGTAGAATTGCTTAGTGATTATGATTGTAAGATCCAGTATCATCCGGATAAGGCGAATGTTGTGGCAGACGCCCTAAGCCGAAAGTCATTAGGCAGTTTATCTCATATAGCAGCAGAGCGGAGATCAGTAGTGATGGAGCTTTACAAGCTCATCGAGGAGGGGTTACAGCTAGAGTTGTCTGGTACAGGTGCGTTGATAGCACAGATGAGAGTGACACCAGTGTTTCTGGAGCAGATAGCTCAGAAACAGCACGAGGACCCTGAGTTGATGAAAATTGCCAGGACTGTTCAGTCAGGCAACAGTGCAGAGTTCAGATTTGACAGCCAAGGGATTCTTCGCTATGGGAGTTGACTTTGTGTACCGGATATTAGCAGTCTGAAGGAAGACATTATGAGGGAAGCTCATAATGCAAAGTATAGTGTTCACCCAGGAGCCACCAAGATGTATCAAGACCTGAAGAGGGTATATTGGTGGCCAGCCATGAAGAAAGAAGTAGCGCAGTTCGTGATAGCCTGTGAGACTTGTCAGCGGGTGAAATTAGAACATTAGAAGCCGGCTGGAATGCTTAACCCACTGCCGATTCCAGAATGGAAATGGGAAAGCATAGCTATGGATTTTGTAGTGGGCTTACCGGCAGCATCCAATAGGATAGACTTTATATGGGTGATTGTGGACAGACTCACGAAATCTGCTCATTTCATTCCAGTTAGGAGTAACTATTCTGTGGATAAGTTGGCACAGATTTATCTGGATGAGATAGTGAGACTACATGAAGTCCCAGTGTCTATAATTTCAGACAGAGGACCTCAGTTCACCTCCAGATTTTGGCAAAGTCTGTAGAGTGCAATGGGCACGAGATTAGATTTTAGTACTGCTTTCCACCCACAGACTGATGGGCAGTCAGAGAGGACCATCCAGACCATATAGGATATGCTCAGAATGTGTGTGTTAGACTTTGGCGGTTTTTGGAGGCAGCATCTACCTTTGGTGGAGTTTGCCTACAATAACAGTCATCATGCTAGCATTGGGATGGCTCCTTATGAAGCATTATATGGGAGGAAGTGCAGATCACCTGTTTGCTGGGAAGAGATAGGAGAGAAGGCTCTTGCAGGGCCAGAGTTAGTAGAGATTACCAGTAGAACCGTGCCTGTGATCAGAGAGAGGATCAGAACAGCACAGAGCAGACAGAAAAGTTATGCAGACATTCGCAGGAAACTGTTAGAGTTTCAGGAGGGAGATTGGGTATTGCTGAAGGTGTCTCCAATGAAAGGAGTGGTTCGTTTTGGGAAGAAGGGTAAGTTAGCTCCACGATACATTGGACCCTTTGAGATTTTGCAGAGGATTGGAAATGTATCATATAAGCTGGATTTACCCACTTCTATAGAGAGGATTCACCCGGTCTTTCATGTTTCTATGCTCCGAAAATTTGTGTCAGATCTGGGTCAGGTTATTAGTGAGCCTGATGTGGAGATTTTAGGGGATCTCACTTATATAGAGCAGCCGGTATGGATTCTGGACATGCAGATCAGACAGCTAAGGAACAAAGAGATTCCGATGGTGAAAGTTTTGTGGAACCACCATAACCTGGAAGAGTGCACTTGGGAGACGCGGGAGTCTATGCTCCAGCAGTATCCACATCTGTTTTGAGGTTAGTTTCCTCCTTTTGTTGTGTTTTTGTTTGTTTTAGGAACATTCGAGGACGAATGTTCTTAAGGGGGGAGAATGTAATACCCGGCTAGAGTCCGGCACCGGAATTCCTGTCGTCCGGTGGAATCCGGGATGTCGGAATCCTCTAGAAGGGTAGGATTTATGTTTTTCTAATGTACTTTGGAATGTTTTAAGGTTTTAAAGTGAAAATGTCATGAGTTTTTGAAAGAAATGAACCAAGGCAGAAAAGCCAGGTTCGGCCGCCGAAGGTGAGGTTCGGCTGCCGAACATGCATGGCTTTCGGTTTCACGTTTGGCCGCCGAAGGTGGTCTGGCCAGCCACCTATAAAAGGCCCTCAGTCGGTTGAAAGGATAACTCTTGCCATTTTCTTTCATTTTCTGAGGTGAAACCCTGTCCTTCTGAAGCTTTTCTTCATGTTTTCATTAAATCATGCAAAGATTTGATTGAGTTTTATGTTATTTTGAAGGTTTTGAGCTTTAAATACAAAGTTGTGAATTTTGGAGAGTTTGAAGGAGAGTTGCTTCAAAACTCCACGTTGGGATCATTCATCTACTTAATATCAACAGGTAAGTGAAGATCCTGAGCTTGTTTTCATGTGTTATGGAAGATTTATGGGGTTTATAGAGAGAGTTGCATGAATAGGTTAAAAGAAGAGTTTTTGATGATTTTGTGAGAAAAGCTTGTTTGTGTGTTATGTGATTTGTGTTGTTGGGGTTTTTAGGTAGTCTTTGACCCCTTTGAGCATATACTTAGGTGTATGAAAGTTCAGGATGTGTGGTGTTTGTGTTTGGAGGAGTTTGGGGCATTTGGCGAGAGGCAAGGCAAGTTTCTGCCCTGCTGATGAACTCAGGTTCGGCCGTCGAAGGTACATTCGGCCGCCGAACCCCTGAGAAGGAGAGAGGAGGTGACTTCGGCTGCCCAAACTTGCCCCCGAGCTTTTGGACTTTCGGCTCTGGAGGGGTGTTCGGCCGCCGAAGGTGCCGCCGAAGGTTAGAGACTTTCGTCTCTGGAGTGCCTTTCAGCCCCCGAAACTTGCTCTCGAAAGGGTTCGGCCGCCAAAAGTTGAGATTCGGCCGCCGAAGGTGCATGAGTTTCGTCTCTGGAGAGGACTTTCGGCCGTCGAACCTGCCGCCGAAAGTGTCCTGTTCAGCTTTTCTTTTGCATGCTTTGCATGAGTTTTAGAGTAAGATGAAGGGGAAACTTGGGGAGTTTAATAGAGTTAGTCTTAAGTTAGTTTGGTCCCTCATTTGAGTCTTTCTGTGCTTATACAGACCAGAGGAACCAGAGAGAGCAGCAGTGAGTACTGCTCCAGAGTTTACTGAACCTGCAGAGTCAGTCCAGACAGCCAGAGGTGAGTGGAACTAAACTTATTACTCGTTTTATGAAGACATTAACTGCTTTTAGCATCTTTCATGCATCATATTTATGCAATAGGTTGATTGCATTAGAATTCTCAAAGATGTTGCATTGCATAACTATATTGTTGGTGTGGGTAAATGTTGAATGATCCAGTGGTTCCAGACAGGAAGTCCAGGACCCCATTCTACAGCCTGGCAGGTATAGGAAGTCCAGGACCCCATTCTACGGCCTGGCAGGTATAGTAAGACCAGGTTTCCGGTCTATGCCTGGCAAATGGTAAGTACAGGTGTTATATACACATATACATATACAGGACAGGAAGACCAGGACCCCAGTCTACGGCCTGGCACGGTTTACTGGGACTATGTGGTGACGGGTTTACCCTTGATATGGATTGTTTGTGATATGACGCATTTCATAAGATCATATTTTAATGATTTATATTATCGTTCTACTCACTGGGCTATAGAGCTCATTCCACTCCCTTAACCCCAGTCTTGCAGGTTCAGTGTACAGTGTACAGGGGAAGTCCAGAAGAGTTCAGAAAAAGAGAAGAGCTTTGTAATAGCTTAGAGTGGACATGTAATATTAAAGAGATGTACTAGTTGTGTTTAAAGTTAGACTTGTGCTTGACTTAGTAATGTTTGTGTTGTAAATCTTTTGTTGAGTACATGATCTGTATATATGTATATGTTTTTACAGAATATGTGAAAAACCAGGCTTAACAGGTATGAAACAACCCATCTAGAGCAAGCTCTAGTCAGGGGTACAGAGTACAGAGTACAGAGATAGTGCATACACAGGTTAAGCCTTGGTACAGAGAAAAAAGTTTTTATTTTCACAGAAAAATATATGATCATGTATGAGATTTACAAGTACACAGAGAGTATAGCAGGCTTGCTACGGGTTCCGGCGGCCTTAAGCCGACCTGAATCCTAGCGCCGGTGACGGTCCATTTTGGGGTCGTTACACCTTGCCAGAAACAGGTTGTGTAAGTATAAGTGCTTCGGTGAGCATAGTCTTTAATCTGTCAAAGCTTGGCTGACATCTATCATCCCAAACATACTTAACATTCTTATGTAGTAATTTAGTCAATGGAGCTGCTATAAGTGAAAACCCTTTCACAAACCATCTATAGTACCCAATTAAACCCAAGAAACTCCTGACCTTTACAACATTCTTTGGTGGCTTCCATTCCAGAACAACTTTAATCTTCTGTGGATCTACTATGATTCCCTCTGGTAATACAACATGTCCCAAAAATGTTATTTCATTGAGCCAAAAATCACATTTACTGAACTTGGCATAAAGTTGCTTTTCCCTCGAAGTCTGCAATACTACCCTCAGATGCCTGTCATGGTCTTCTCTAGTTTTAAAGTATACCAGAATATCGTCAATGAATACTACAACAAACTGGTCTAAATATGGATGGAAGATACGGTTTATCAGATCCATGAATGATGCAGGTGCATTTGTTAACCCAAATGGTATTACCAGGAACTCATAATGTCCATATCGTGCCCTGAATGCAGTCTTAGGCACATCTGCCCCTTTAACTCTCAACTGATAGTAACCCGATCTCTAATCTATTTTAGAGAAAATGCTGGCCCCTTTCAACTGATCAAACAAATAATCTATTCTGGGCAGTGGATATTTATTCTTTATAGTTATCTTATTCAACTGTCTGTAATCAATGCACAATCGAAGAGATCCATCTTTCTTTTTCACGAACAACACTGGTGCACCCCATGGTGAAACACTAGGTCGAATAAAGCCCTTATCAAGTAACTCTTGCAACTGTATTTTCAACTCTTTCAATTCTGCAAGAGCCATTCTGTAAGGAGCAATTGAAATAGGTGCGGTGCCTGGCACAACTTCTATAGCAAAATTCACTTCCCTTTCTGGAGGTAACCTTGGCAACTCTTCAAGAAATACATATGGAAAATGATATACTGTGGGTAGGTTTCACACACTAGGACCTTCCTTCTTAGTTTCTATCACACTAGCTAGATAGTCTGTACAACTTTTTCTAATCAACTTCCTAGTTGTAGTGGCAGATATGACATTAGAGAGGTAATATGACCTCTCACTCACAACTATAACCTCAGAACCCTCTAATGTTTTTAGTGTAACTCGCTTTAACTTACAGTCAACTATGACATGATGTCTAGACAACCAATCCATACCCAAAATCACATCAAACTCTCTAAAAGGTAACTCTATCAAGTCACCTAAAAAGTGTGACCTTGCACACATATAGGACAATCTCTATAAACTCTATTCACAATCACAAGATGTCCTAAGGGGTTGGTCACTGCTATGTTATGTTCTAAAGGTTATACTTGAATACCCTTCTCATTATTGATGGATATGCTGATGTATGAATGTGTGGAACCAGGTGTAATACCCGGCTAGACTCCGGTATCAAAATTCCTACAGTCCGGTGGAATCTCGGATGTCAGAAACCTCTAGAAGGGTAAAATCATGTTTTATAAAATGTTTTCATGTATTTTATGGTTTTTATGAAGAAAGGATTTGAGTTAAAGTTTTAAAGAAAAGAGAGACATAGAATGAAGGAAGAACCCAGGTTCGGCCGTCGAACCTCAAGTTCAGCCGCCGAACATGGGGTGCATGCGGAGGCATGTTAGGCCCCCGAAAGTGGCCTGGCCAGCAACCTATAAAGGGGTCCCCTGTCTGAAATGAGCGAGTTTTCTCTCCCCATTTACGGCCAAGGTGAGTCTCTGACCTCCCTTAGCAATCTTGTGTTCTTTCTTCAAGTCTCTCATGTTTTTATGAGTTATTTAACTTGGTTTTGAAGGTTTTTGGAGCTAAGATCAAGATTTGAAGCTTGGAGACCCCGGAGCTTTCTTCCTCCATTTCTCTAAGTTTAGGTCGCCTCCCCTCTCGATCTTCAAGAGGTAAGCTCATTCCATGTTTTAAACAAGTTTTATGAAGGGTTATGGGGTAGAAATGCATGTTTAGGTTAGTTGATTGTTGTTAGGGTTAATGTTGAGTTTATGAATAATGTATGTTGCATGAGTTGCTATATATGTTTGTGTTGGGGTTTAGGTTAGTTTGAGACCCCTATATGCTTATTTGCTTGTGCATGCATGTTGTAGAATAACTAAATGCGTGTTTAAAATGTTTGGGAGGCAAAATGTGCATGAGGAGGCTGAGTTCTGCCACTTTGGAAGAACTCAGGTTCGACAGCCGAAGGCACTTTCGGCCGCCGAACCTGCCTGTGGTGGCATGTTTTGCTGCCGAACCTTGCCCCCGAAAGTTTAGACTTTCGGCTCTGGAGGGCAGTTTCGACCGCCGAAGGTGCCGCTGAAAGTGGTTGAGTTTCGGCTCTGGAGGGACTTTCGGCCGCCGAACCTGCCGCCGAAAGTGCCCTGTTCAGCCTTCCTTTGCTTGATTTCTATGATTGTTTTATGATGTTTTAGGGGGGTTTTTGGGGAGTTGTTTAGGGTCATGTTAGTCTATGTTTGGTCCCTCATTTGAGTCCACCTGTGTAGGTTCGGACCTGAGGAACCGAGGACCCCAGCAGTGAGATAACTGCTTCAGAGTCTTTTCAGAGCTAGCCTGAGGTAGTAGAATGACTCTTTATATTGCAAAGTAAATAAATAAATTTTTAGCATGATTCACGCATCATGAATGCCATGAGATATATTAGGTTGTTTGCATTAGAATTCATGAATATGTTGCATTGCATATTATGTTGTTGATGTGGATGAACATTGAATGATCCATTAGCCCTCATATGAAATGATATGATGATTATACGATATGGAAGTCCAGGAAGACCCATTCGACGTCCCTGGCACTATGTAAGAGAAAGTCCAGGAAGACCCATTCTACGTCCCTGGCACATTGGAATGTTATGATATGTTATGTAAGAGAAAGACCAGGACCCATTCTACATTCTGGCACTATTGGATATGTAGAGGGCTATTGGTGACAAGTTCATCCTTAAGGTGATTTGTTTGTGATGTGATGCATTTTATGAAAGCATGAATTTTAATATAATGTTTTACTATTCTGCTCACTGGACTCTAATAGCTCACCCCATTCCCTTAACCCCCAGGTTTGCAGGTACGGGATAGACCAGGAAGTCAGCAAGAGTAAAGGAGTCATGTTTTATGTAATAGTTAGATGTGGATATGTATTGTAAAATGTTATAACATGATGTAATGTAAAGAATTGTATTGAGGATAGAATTGTGCTTGGCCCTAGTGTATGTAAATCCCTTTTTGGTACATGATATTTTTAATGAAATGTTTTAATGATGTTTATGTAAACCAAGTTTAATGTATGATATGTTACCCCATTGGAGTATTTGATGAGGGCTCCAGTGTGGGGTTTGATGTTTATGAGTGAGTATGCACAGGTTAAGCTTGGTGAATGAAAGAAAAAGTTTAAAATTTTATGTAAATGATTGATCATGCATGGGATTTAACAGGTGTACAGGATGTATGTTAGGCTTGCTACGGGTCCCGGCGGCCTTAAGCCGATCTGGATCCTAGCACCGGTAGCGGTCCGGTTTTCGAGTCGTTATAGATTGGTATCAGAGTCCTAGGTTCAAATGGTCGGACCTAGAGAGTGTCGGGCTCATAGATGTTCTAGAAGGGCAAGCACAATAGGAAAATCATGTTCATTAGGATAGGATGTAGAGTCCTGTCTTGAATAATGATGTGAAATGCCATGATTGTATTAATGTGCATTGATGATATGCTATTTATGTGATATATGTGATGCGGGTTCATGTGTTTCCACATGAACCATTTGATGCTAATGTTTTATGTGATATGTGTTGTTTTTCAGTAAACAAGATGAGAGGAACTCGTCGATCTGCACGATTGACTGGAGTCCCACTGGAAAGTGCGGGCACGGATGCCCGTCCTCCTGCATTGCCTTGGGTAATGTCCTGCAGGTCTAGTAGGGAGAGAGTGTCAAGGGACCCTAGAAGGTCTTTTGATATGAGCAAAAGAGGAACAGTTCAAGGTGGAGTGTCAAAAGATGTGGGGGATGATATGGATGTGGATCAGAGGAGGGATGGCAGTCTTGGTGTGAGCATGCCTGAAGAGGGCATGGGAGAGTCTCAGGGAGGCACTCAGGCCTTGGGGTTTGTCCAACCACCCCAATACTCACCCTTTTCACAGAATCCTGGGGTATTCGATGGGAGGTACATCGGATTACCACAGTTTGAACCCTTATCCTTTTTATATGCCATACCCACCTTTCTACCCACCATACCCACAGTACCCTATGTACCCACCCTCATATTTCTTTCCAGGTACAACAAACCCTAACCCAGGGGATGTTGCACCTCCTCCACCACCAGCAGAACCTATAGTCCCAGAAGCCCAAGTACCTAAACCTAGCTCATCTGGAGGGAGCAAGGTCAAGATGACTGACTACTTGAAGTTGGATGCTCCTAAGTACGAAACAGGTGATGATCCGTTTGAGTACCTCAGGACGGTCAAGATGATAACATATGAGTTAGGGGCAGATGATAGTAGAGCCATTCAGATGGCTGGGTTCACACTAAACTGCAAGAAGGCCCGATAGTGGTTTAAAAACTATGTGAACCCGAGGTTGGATAGTCTATCATGGGAAGAGTTTGCTAATCAGTTTGCAGGATGGGCTTTCCCTGATAGTTCAAGGGAATTGAAGATGATTGAGTTTGAGCAGCTAAGGCAGACGGAGGAGATGAGTGTAGATGAGTACACAGATAAGTTCTTGGAGCTATTGCCGTTTGCAGGGCAAACTTTTGACACAGACCAGAAGAAGGCTAAGAGGTATATTATGAGGCTTCATTTCAGGTATTCCTCCTTAGTCCAATCGGCAGAGAGGGAGAGCTTCCATGCCATAGTGGATATGGCCCGGAGGATGGAGGCTAGTGCAGTAATCCAAGGAAAAGTTAAGTAGTCAGTGGCACAACCTTCTGGTTCCAAGACACCAGGCGGGGAAAAGTTAGACCCTTCTTCTTTGAGTACAGCAGCTTCAGGCAGTAAAATGTGGGCTAACACCACCAGGAAGCCAAAGAAGAACAATTTCTGGAACAAGATAAAGTCAGGTCTAGGATTAGGAGGTGGCTGAAGTGTGGGAAGCTGCACAAGGGTGTAATGACCCCAAAATGGACCGTCACCGGCGCTAGGATTCAGGTCGGCTTAAGGCCGCCAGAACCCGTAGCAAGCCTGCTATACTCTCTGTGTACCTGTAAATCTCATACATGATCATACATTTTCTGTGAAAATAAAAACTCTTTTCTCTGTACCAAGGCTTAACCTGTGCATGCACTATCTCTGTACCCTGTACTCTGTACCCCTGACTAGAGCTTGCTCTAGATGGGTTATTTCATACCTGTTAAGCCTGGTTTTGCACATACTCTGTAAAATACATACATACATAGATCATGTACATAACAAAAGATTTACATCACAAACCACTAAGTCAAGTGTAATACCCGGCTAGACTCCGGTATCGGAATTCCTACCGTCCAGTGGAATCCCGGATGTCGGAGACCTCTAGAAGGGTAGAACCATGCTTTCATAAAATGTTTTCATGTATTTTAATGTTTTAAAGTATGAAAGTAAATGAGTTTTTGCATGAAAAGTCTTTGGAGGGAAACCCAGGTTCGGCCGCCGAAAGTCAAGTTCGGCCGCCGAACATGCATGCGTTTTGGAGGCATGTTAGGCCCCCGAAAGCATGAGTTAGGGAAGTTCAGGTTCGGCCGCCGAAAGTCAAGTTCGGCCGCCGAACATTGCATGGATGCGGAGGCACATTCGGCCCCCGAACGTGGCCTGGCCAGCCACTATAAAAGGGTCCCTTAGCCGAAAATGGGCGAGCTTTTTCTCCCCATTCCGGCCAAGGTGAGCATTCCGCCATCTTTGCTCAATCTTGAGTTTTTCCTTCCTTTTTCCATGATTTTTACAAGTTTATAACTTTGGTTTTGAAGATCTTTGAGCTTAGAACGAGTTTTGGAGCTTGGAGACCAAGAGTTTGAAACTTCTCCCATCTCCAAGTTTAGATCTCCTCAACCCTCGATCTCCAAGAGGTAAGAGCCGATCTTAAGCTCAATGTATGATTTAAACAAGTTTTATGAAGTTTTAAGGGGTAGAATGCATGTTAGGGTATATGTTGAACCTATGGGTTTTTGATGACTTTTTGAACAATGTGGCATGTTTGAGTATGCTTGAAGTGTTGTAGTTGGGGTATTTGATGTTTGAGGCCCCTAGGAACTTGTATGCATGATTTGGTTGGAGTATATGCTTGATTTGTGGTTTTGGGAGGCAGGAGGTTCATGTGAACCAAGTTTCTGCCCGTTTGGCAGAAACCAGGTTCGGCAGCCGAAGGAAGTTTCGGCCGCCGAACCCCTCTTGTGGAGGCAGCATTCGGCTGCCGAAGGTGCCCCCGAAAAGAGACTTTCGTCTCTGTCTGGGACTTTCGGCCGCCGAAGGTGCCGCCGAACCTGCCTGAGTTTCGTCTCTGTCCAGGACTTTCGGCCGCCGAAGGTGCCGCCGAAAGTGCCCTGTTCAGCCACTTCATGCATATCTCTATGTGATATTTTCAGGATGTTTTAGGGGGTTTTTGGGGAATGTATTAGAGTTATGTTTATGTATGTTTGGTCCCTCATTGGAGTCCACCTGTGTAGGTTCGGACCCGAGGAACCAAGGACCCCAGCAGTGAGCCAGCTGCTACAGAGTTTGTCAGAGTCTGCCAGAGGTGAGTGGAACTAAACTTAACCTTTTTAAATTAAGAAATGAGATGCTTTTATCATGCTTCATGCATCATGATCATATTATAGGTTGTTGCATTAGAACTCACGACTATGCCGCATTGTATTGTTGTGATAGATGATAGTGGATGGACACTAGGATGATTCATTAGCCTTCTATATACGAAGTCCTGTGGTGCCCATAATAGGGCCGGGCAATACGAAGTCCTGTGGTGCCCATAATAGGGCCGGGCAATAACTCCGAGTACGAAGTCCTGTGGTGCCCATAATAGGGCCGGGCAATACGAAGTCCTGTGGTGCCCATAATAGGGCCGGGCATGGAGTTGAGGGATTTTTGAATCAGTCCATCCGTGGTGTGATTTGTTTGTGCAGTGACGCATTTCATGATAGCATGTTTTAAACATTCTTTTATAGTTCTACTCACTGGGCATCTAGCTCACCCCTCTCCCCTAACCCCCAGGTTTGCAGGTACGGGATAGATAGAGAAGACAAGAAGAGAAAAAGTCATATGTATGAAATAGTTAGTTGTGGACATGACATTTGTATTATGATGATATGTAAAAGATTACAGTATGTATGTAATGAGGTTATTGAGGATAGAGTTGTGCTTGACCACAGTATATTGTTAATCCCTTTTGTATATACATGATCTTATGTTATGATGTTTATGTAAACTAACTCAACACAGGATGTTTTGCCTTTAAGGCTTGATGAGATCCCACAGAGGGACTATGTTATGTATATGATCAGAGTATGCACAGGTTGAGTTAGTTGATGATTGTATGTATGAATAACAGTTTTAATGTTTTTTTTATGCGTGTTGTTGATCATGTATGGGATTATACAGGTTTACAGGTTATGTCAGGCTTGCTACGGGTCCCGGCGGCCTTAAGTCGACCCGGATCCTAGCGCCGGTAGCGGTCCGGATTTCCGGGGCGTTACAGAATGGTATCAGAGCCCTAGGTTCACATGGTCGGACCTAGAGTGTCGGGCTCATAGATGTTTTAGAAGGTCAAGCACAATAGGAAAGTCATGTCCACTAGGATAGGATGTAGAGTCCTGTCTTGATGATGATGTGTAATGCCATGATTATATACATGTGCATTGATGCTATGATATGTTTATGTGATGAGGGTTCATGCGTGCCCACATGAACCATATGATGCTAATGTTTGCTTGTTATGAACTGTTTTTCAGAGAATAGGATGAGAGGAACTCGTCGATCTGCGCGATTGACTGGAGTGCCACCTGAGGATGAGGGCACGAGCGCCCGTCCTCCTACATTGCCTAGGGCAATGTCTTGTAGAGCCAACAGAGAGAGAGTGTCAAGGGACCCTAGAAGGTCTTTTGATGCTAGCAGAAGGGGGACTGATAGAGGAGGAAGTTCTTCGGATGTGAGGGAGGTTATGGAAGAGGACCAGAGGAGGGATGGGAACCTGGATGTGAGCATGCAGGAAGAAGGGACAGGGGAGTCTCAGGGAGGCGTTCAGGCCTCGGGGTATGGTTTTCCACCCCATTATCCACCCTTCCCACAGGGTTCAGGGTATCCGATGGGAGGTACATCGGATTACTCCAGCTTTAACCCCTACCCTACCTACATGCCTTATCCACCTTTCTATCCACCTTACCCACAGTACCCAGCTTATCCACCATCACCCTTCTATCCAAACCCGGCAAACCCCACCTCGGGGAATGCTGCACCTCCACCTCCACCACCTACAGAACCAGCAGCCCCAGTTACTCAACCTCCTAGACCTAGCTCAGTCGATGGGAGCAAGGTAAAGATGACAGATTACCTCAAGCTAGATGCTCCCAAATACAAGTCAGGGGATGACCCCTTTGAGTATCTGAGAGTAGTGAAGACAATAACTGATGAGCTAGGGGCAAGTGACAGCAGGGCCATTCAGATGGCAGGGTTCACTTTAAAGTGCAAGAAGGCACGGGAGTAGTTCAAGTGTTATGTGGACCCGAGACTAGACGGTATGACATGGGAAGAATTTGCGAATGAGTTCGCTGGATGGGCTTTTCCAGACAGTTCTAGAGAACTGAAAATGATTGAGTTTGAGCAACTGAGGCAGTCAGAGCACATGAGTGTAGAGGAGTTCACGGATAAATTCTTGGAGCTATTGCCTTTTTCAGGGCAAGCTCTAGATTCAGATACGAAGAAAGCCAAGAAATATGTTATGAAGCTGCATTCCAGGTACTCCTCGTTGGTTCAGTCAGCTGAGAGAGAAAGTTTCCACACTGTGGTGGATATGGCTCGAAGAATGGAGGCAAGTGCTATAGTTGAGGGGTCAGTGAAGCAGTCAGTGACCCAGTCTTCAGGGGTTAAGACCCCAAACAGAGGAGGACCAGGTTTCTCTTCTCAGAGCTCAAGTAAGAAGAGGTGGGATAGCACCACCAAAAAGCCGAAGAAGAATAAGTTCTGGAACAAGTTGAAATCCGGTCTGGGATTTGGCGGTGGCTCGAGCTCAGGCTCAGATGGTACAGAATGCCAGAGATGTGGAAGACCGCACAGGGGAGTGTGTCGAGCTGGGACTAATGCATGTTTCAGATGTGGACAGGAGGGACACATAGCTCGGGATTGTCCTAGAGCGCCTTTTATGGGCCAGCCCCAGCAGACAGCTTCTGGTAGTGTGGCACAGCCAGCAGTTCCAGCCACAACTCAGGGCAGTGGCAGAGGTAGAGGGAGAGGGGCAGCCTCTTCTTCTGGTTCCCGAGGTGAAGGTCCATCAGCTCCAGCCAGGATCTTCACCATGACTCAGCAGGAGGCTAACACATCCAACACCGTGGTGTCAGGTAATCTCGTCATTGGGTGTTCTGATGTGTATGCATTAATGGACCCGGGTGCATCTCATTCATTTATTGCTCCGAGAGCCGTTGAGAGGTTAGGTCTGATAGTCTCTGGGTTAGAGTGTCCCCTATGGGTCAGTGGACCCAAGTGTGACCCGTCGGTGGCAGTGTCAATCTGCCAGTACAGTCCATTTTTTATTGAGGGAAGATGCCTCTCCGCCGACCTTGTGGTTCTAGATTTGACAGACTTTGACGTCATTCTAGGGATGGATTGGCTATCTACCCATGGTGCTACCTTGGACTGCAGGGACAAGGTAGTCAGGTTCAGAGATCAGAACGGGTCAGAGGTCGTCTTCAGAGGAGACAAAAGGGGTACACCTAGAGGTCTGATATCAGCTCTTCAGGCTCGTAGGTTGCTTAGGAAGGGATGTCAGGGGTACTTAGCTCATGTGAGAGAGCTAGACAGTTAGGTCAGGGAGCCGGCCTCGGTGCCAGTTGTCAGAGAGTTTCAGGATGTCTTTCCTGATGAGCTTCCAGGTTTACCACCTGCTAGGGAGATAGAGTTCGAGATAGAGTTGGTGCCTGGAACTAGACCGATCTCTATCCCTCCCTACAGGATGGCCCCAGCCGAGTTAAAGGAGTTGAAAGAACAGTTGCAAGAGCTGGTAGAAAAGGGTTTCATCCGACAGAGTACCTCACCTTGGGGTGCTCCGGTCTTGTTTGTGAGGAAGAAGGATGGATCCCTTAGACTTTGTATCGACTACAGGCAGTTGAACAAAGTCACTACCAAGAATAGGTACCCATTGCCAAGGATCGATGATCTATTCGACCAGCTAGCAGGAGCGGGTTGTTTCTCCAAAATAGATCTAAGATCGGGGTACCATCAGCTAAGGATAAGGGATGAGGATGTGCCGAAGACAGCCTTCAGGACCAGATATGGGCATTTTGAGTTCCTTGTAATGCCGTTCGGGTTAACTAACGCCCCCGCAGCATTCATGGATCTCATGAATCGAGTGTTTAGCCAATACCTGGATCACTTTGTTATTGTCTTCATAGATGATATCTTAGTGTATTCCAGGAATGCAGAGGAGCATGCCCATCATCTGCGGTTGGTCTTGCCGACTTTGAGGGAACATGGCTTGTATGCCAAGTTCTCTAAATGTGAGTTCTGGCTGAGGAGCATTTCGTTCTTGGGGCATGTAGTGTCAGAGAATGGGATTGAGGTAGACCCCAAGAAGACAGAGACTGTGGCTAACTGGCCTAGACCCACTTCAGTGACAGAGATTAGAAGTTTCTTGGGTTTGGCAGGTTACTACAGGAGGTTCGTTCAGGACTTCTCAAAGATAGCAGCCCCTCTGACCAGACTGACCAGGAAGAATCAGAAGTTTCCGTGGACCGACCAGTGCGAAGAGAGTTTTAAAGAGCTTAAGAAGAGGTTGACTTCAGCACCAGTTTTAGCTCTGCCATCTAGTGATGAGGACTTTACAGTCTTTTGTGATGCGTCCCGTGTGGGACTGGGTTGTGTACTGATGCAGAAGGAGAGGGTGATCGCTTATGCTTCTAGGCAGCTGAAGAAGCATGAGTTGAATTACCCCACACATGATTTTGAGATGGCAGCAGTAATCTTTGCACTCAAGATGTGGAGGCACTACCTCTATGGGGTAAAATGTGAGATCTTTATAGATCATAAGAGCCTGCAGTACATCTTGAGTCAAAGAGATATGAATCTGAGACAAAGGAGATGGGTGGAGCTGCTGAGTGACTATGATTGCAAGATTCAGTACCATCCGGGTAAGGCGAATGTCGTGGCAGACGCCCTAAGCCGGAAGTCACTAGGCAGTTTATCCCACATATCGGCAGAAAGGAGACCAGTGGTGAAGGAGTTCTACAAGCTTATCGAGGAAGGTCTACAGTTGGAGTTGTCTGGTACAGGTGCCTTAGTGGCCCAGATGAGAGTAGCACCCGTGTTTCTGGAGCAGGTGGCTCAGAAACAGCATGAGGACCCGGAGTTAGTGAAGATTGCCAGGACTGTTCAGTCAGGCAATGATAGCGAGTTCAGATTCGACAGCAAGGGGATCCTCCGCTTTGGGAGCAGACTATGTGTACCAGATGACATTGGGCTAAAAGGAGACATTATGAGAGAGGCTCATAATGCAAGATACAGCATTCACCCCGGAGCCACCAAGATGTATCAAGATTTGAAGAAAGTTTATTGGTGGCCAGCGATGAAGAAAGAAGTGGCACAGTTCGTGTCAGCCTGCGAAGTGTGTCAGAGGGTGAAGCTGGAACATCAGAAGCCGGCTGGAATGCTT
The DNA here is from genome assembly GCF_001659605.2 of Manihot esculenta. Classification (NCBI taxonomy): domain Eukaryota; kingdom Viridiplantae; phylum Streptophyta; class Magnoliopsida; order Malpighiales; family Euphorbiaceae; genus Manihot; species Manihot esculenta. The sequence continues at coordinate 28,368,653 of NC_035162.2, forward strand.
AACCCGCTACCTATTCCAGAGTGGAAATGGGAAAATATAGCTATGGACTTCGTAGTGGGGTTACCGGCGACGTCCAACAGGTTGGACTCCATATGGGTGATTGTGGACAGACTCACCAAATCTGCTCACTTCATTCCTGTCAGGAGTGGCTACTCTGTGGACAAGTTGGCGCAGGTGTATGTGGATGAGATTGTCAGGCTGCATGGGGTTCCTGTTTCTATAGTGTCAGATAGAGGGCCCCAGTTCACCTCCAGATTTTGGCGGAGTCTGCAGAATGCCATGGGTACTAGATTGGACTTCAGTACTGCCTTCCACCCCCAGACTGATGGACAGTCAGAAAGGACCATCCAGACTATCGAGGATATGCTCAGAATGTGTGTGCTAGACTTTGGCGGTTCTTGGAGGCAGCATCTACCTTTAGTGGAGTTTGCCTACAACAACAGCCATCATGCTAGCATCGGGATGGCTCCATATGAAGCTTTGTACGGAAGGAAGTGCAGATCACCTGTTTGCTGGGAGGAAGTTGGAGAAAAGGCATTGGCAGGGCCTGAGTTAATAGAGATCACCAGCAGGGTGGTACCCATAATCAGAGAAAGAATCAAGACTGCTGCAAGCAGACAGAAGAGCTATGCAGACGTCCGCAGAAGACAGTTAGAGTTTCAGGAGGGGGATCTGGTATTGCTTAAGGTGTCTCCAATGAAGGGAGTGGTTCGCTTCGGGAAGAAAGGTAAACTAGCCCCACGATACATCGGACCCTTCGAAATCTTGCAAAAGATTGGGAATGTGTCGTACAAGCTGGATTTACCTGCTTCGATGGAAAGAATCCATCCGGTTTTCCATGTTTCAATGTTGAGGAAGTTTGTGTCAGATCCGAGCAAGGTTCTTAGTGAGCCTGATGTGGAGGTCCAAGAGGATCTCACCTATGTTGAACAGCCAGTGCGGATCATAGACACCCAGATCAGAAAGTTAAGAAACAAGGAAATCCCGATGGTGAAAGTCCTGTGGAACCACCACAATTTAGAGGAATGCACTTGGGAGACACGGGAGTCTATGCTCCAGCAGTACCCTCATCTCTTTTAAGGTTAGATCCCTATGTGTTGATGTGTTTATGTGTTATGTTTTATGCCATGTTATGTGTGCTAGTGAGGAACATTCGGGGACGAATGTTCTTAAGGGGGGAAGAATGTAATACCCGGCTAGACTCCGGTATCGGAATTCCTACCGTCCAGTGGAATCCCGGATGTCGGAGACCTCTAGAAGGGTAGAACCATGCTTTCATAAAATGTTTTCATGTATTTTAATGTTTTAAAGTATGAAACTAAATGAGTTTTTGCATGAAAAGTCTTTGGAGGGAAACCCAGGTTCGGCCACCGAAAGTCAAGTTCGGCCGCCGAACATGCATGCGTTTTGGAGGCATGTTAGGCCCCCGAAAGCATGAGTTAGGGAAGTTCAGGTTCGGCCGCCGAAAGTCAAGTTCGGCCGCCGAACATTGCATGGATGCGGAGGCACATTCGGCCCCCGAACGTGGCCTGGCCAGCCACTATAAAAGGGTCCCTTAGCCGAAAATGGGCGAGCTTTTTCTCCCCATTCCGGCCAAGGTGAGCATTCCGCCATCTTTGCTCAATCTTGAGTTTTTCCTTCCTTTTTCCATGATTTTTACAAGTTTATAACTTTGGTTTTGAAGATCTTTGAGCTTAGAACGAGTTTTGGAGCTTGGAGACCAAGAGTTTGAAACTTCTCCCATCTCCAAGTTTAGATCTCCTCAACCCTCGATCTCCAAGAGGTAAGAGCCGATCTTAAGCTCAATGTATGATTTAAACAAGTTTTATGAAGTTTTAAGGGGTAGAATGCATGTTAGGGTATATGTTGAACCTATGGGTTTTTGATGACTTTTTGAACAATGTGGCATGTTTGAGTATGCTTGAAGTGTTGTAGTTGGGGTATTTGATGTTTGAGGCCCCTAGGAACTTGTATGCATGATTTGGTTGGAGTATATGCTTGATTTGTGGTTTTGGGAGGCAGGAGGTTCATGTGAACCAAGTTTCTGCCCGTTTGGCAGAAACCAGGTTCGGCAGCCGAAGGAAGTTTCGGCCGCCGAACCCCTCTTGTGGAAGCAGCATTCGGCTGCCGAAGGTGCCCCCGAAAAGAGACTTTCGTCTCTGTCTGGGACTTTCGGCCGCCGAAGGTGCCGCCGAACCTGCCTGAGTTTCGTCTCTGTCCAGGACTTTCGGCCGCCGAAGGTGCCGCCGAAAGTGCCCTGTTCAGCCACTTCATGCATATCTCTATGTGATATTTTCAGGATGTTTTAGGGGGTTTTTGGGGAATGTATTAGAGTTATGTTTATGTATGTTTAGTCCCTCATTGGAGTCCACCTGTGTAGGTTCGGACCCGAGGAACCAAGGACCCCAGCAGTGAGCCAGCTGCTACAGAGTTTGTCAGAGTCTGCCAGAGGTGAGTGGAACTAAACTTAACCTTTTTAAATTAAGAAATGAGATGCTTTTATCATGCTTCATGCATCATGATCATATTATAGGTTGTTGCATTAGAACTCACGACTATGCCGCATTGTATTGTTGTGATAGATGATAGTGGATGGACACTAGGATGATTCATTAGCCTTCTATATACGAAGTCCTGTGGTGCCCATAATAGGGCCGGGCAATACGAAGTCCTGTGGTGCCCATAATAGGGCCGGGCAATAACTCCGAGTACGAAGTCCTGTGGTGCCCATAATAGGGCCGGGCATGGAGTTGAGGGATTTTTGAATCAGTCCATCCGTGGTGTGATTTGTTTGTGCAGTGACGCATTTCATGATAGCATGTTTTAAACATTCTTTTATAGTTCTACTCACTGGGCATCTAGCTCACCCCTCTCCCCTAACCCCCAGGTTTGCAGGTACGGGATAGATAGAGAAGACAAGAAGAGAAAAAGTCATATGTATGAAATAGTTAGTTGTGGACATGACATTTGTATTATGATGATATGTAAAAGATTACAGTATGTATGTAATGAGGTTATTGAGGATAGAGTTGTGCTTGACCACAGTATATTGTTAATCCCTTTTGTATATACATGATCTTATGTTATGATGTTTATGTAAACTAACTCAACACAGGATGTTTTGCCTTTAAGGCTTGATGAGATCCCACAGAGGGACTATGTTATGTATATGATCAGAGTATGCACAGGTTGAGTTAGTTGATGATTGTATGTATGAAGAACAGTTTTAATGTTTTTTTTATGCGTGTTGTTGATCATGTATGGGATTATACAGGTTTACAGGTTATGTCAGGCTTGCTACGGGTCCCGGCGGCCTTAAGTCGACCCGGATCCTAGCGCCGGTAGCGGTCCGGATTTCCGGGGCGTTACATCAAGCACAAGTCTAACTGGAAACACAACTAGTACATCTCTTTAAGATTACATGTCCACTCTAAGCTGTTACAAAACTCTTCTCTCTTTCTGAACTCTTCTGGACTTCCCCTGTTCACTGTACAATGAACCTGCAAGACTGGGGTTAAGCGAGTGGGATGAGCTCTATAGCCCAGTGAGTAGAACAGTAAAATAATTCATTAAAATATGATCTGATGGAATGCATCATAACACAGACAATCCACATCAAGAGTAAACCTATCACCACATAGTCCCAGTAAACCGTGCCAGGCCGTAGACTGGGGTCCTGGTCTTCCTGTCCCATATATGTATATGTGTATATAACACCTGTATTTACCATTCACCAAGCATAGACTGTTTGCCTATACCCGCCAGGCCGTAGAATGGGGTCCTGGACTTCCTATACTTGCCAGGCCGTAGAATGGGGTCCTGGACTTCCTGTCTGGAACTATTGGATCATTCAGCATTTACCCACACCAACAATATAGCTATGCAATGCAACATCTTTGTGAGTTCTAATGCAATCAACCTATTGCATAAATATGATGCATGAAAGATGCCAAAAGCAGTTAATGTCTTAATTAAAACGAGTAATAAGTTTAGTTCCACTCACCTCTGGCTGTCTGGACTGACTCTGCAGGTTCTGTAAACTCTGGAGCAGTACTCACTGCTGCTCTCTCTGGTTCCTCTGATCTGTGTAAGCACAGAAAGACTTAAATGAGGGACCAAACTAACTTAAGAATAACTCTATTAAACTCCCCAAGAATCCCCTTAATCTCACTATAAAACTCATGCAAAGCATGCAAAAGAAAAGCTGAACAGGACACTTTCGGCGGCAGGTTCGGTGGCCGAAAGTCCTCTCCAGAGACGAAACTCATGCACCTTCGGTGGCCGAATCTCAATCTTCGGCGGCCGAACCCTTTCGTGGGCAAGTTTCGGGGGCTAAAAGGCACTCTAGAGATGAAAGTCTCTAACCTTCGGCGGCACCTTCGGCGACAGAATCCCCCAAACAGAGCCAAACTTCAAAACTCTCGGGGGCGAGCTGTGGCAGCCAAAGCCACCATGCAAGAGCTTCGGCTGCCGAACCTGAGTTCATCCAGAACTCAGCCCCGACGGCAACCTAGCTCCTCCATCCTTTCAACCTTTCAAAACATGCATACTTCAACTCCTCAACACACATATACTCAAGTATATGTACAAAGGGGTCCAAAACTATCTAAAAACCCCAACAAACATATCAAACATAACACATAATCATGCTTACATGCATAAATCATCAAAAACATCCTTTTTCACCTAAACATGCATCTTTACCCAAACCTCCATAAAACGTCTGTAAAACATTAAAACAAGTTCAAGATCTTCACTTACCTCTTGTAAACAAGAAGATGAACGATCTGAACAAAGAAAAATGGATCAACTCCTCTTCAAACTCATTAAACCTCAAAACTTGGTTTTTAACTTCAAAACCTTCAAAACCCTTGAAAACCAACAAAACTCTGCATGAGCAGCTAAAAACCTTGCAGATGAGTCATGAGAGATGTGGCCTAACCTCTGGCAATGATCTGGAGGCAACACCTGTCCAAATCACTGACTAAGGAATGCACAATAGCTGGCTGGCCAACTCAGCTTCAGCTGCTGAATCGCATGCAAAACCATGCAACATTCGGGGGCCGAACTTGAACTTCGGAAGCCGAACATTGGGCACTTTCGGCGGCCGAACTTACCTTCGGCGGCCGAACCTGGCAAAAGTCCCCATAGTCTTTTCTATTCAAAAACTCAAATCATTTCAACTTAAAAACCTTAAAACACAACATAATATCTTAGAAAAACATAAATCCTACCCTTCTATAGAATTCCAACATCCCGGATTCCACCGAACGATAAGAATTCCGGTGCCGGATTCTAGCCGGGTATTACATTCTCCCCCCCTTAAGAACATTCGTCCTCGGATGTTCCTAAAACAAACAAAAAAAAACAACAAAAGGAGGAAACTAACCTCAAAACAAATATGGATACTGCTGGAGCATAGACTCCCGCGTCTCCCAGGTGCACTCTTCTAAATTATGGTAGTTCCACAAAACTTTCACCATCGGAATCTCCTTGTTCCTTAGCTATCTGATCTGTGTGTCAAGAATCCGTACTGGCTGCTCTACATAAGTGAGATCCCCTAGAATCTCCACATCAGGCTCACTAATAACCTGACCCGGATCTGACACAAATTTTCGTAGCATAGAAACATGAAATACCGGGTGAATCCTCTCCATAGAAGTGGGTAAATCCAGCTTATATGATACATTTCCGATCCTCTGCACAATCTCAAAGGGTCCAATGTACCGTGGAGCTAACTTACCCTTCTTCCCAAAACGAACCACTCCTTTCATTGGAGACACTTTCAGCAATACCCAATCTCCCTCCTGAAACTCTAACAGTTTCCTGCGAACGTCTGCATAACTTTTCTGTCTACTCTGAGCTGTTCTGATCCTCTCTCTGATCACTGGCACTATTCTACTGGTAATCTCTACTAACTCTGGCCCTGCAAGAGCCTTCTCTCCTACCTCTTCCCAGCAAACAGGTGATCTGCACTTCCTCCCATATAACGCTTCATAAGGAGCCATCTCAATGCTAGCATGATGACTGTTATTGTAGGCAAACTCCACCAAAGGTAGATGCTGCCTCCAAGAACCGCCAAAGTCTAACACACACATTCTGAGCATATCCTCTATGGTCTGGATGGTCCTCTCAGACTGTCCATCAGTCTGTGGGTGGAAAGCAGTACTAAAATCTAATCTCGTGCCCATTGCACTCTACAGACTTCGCCAAAATCTGGAGGTGAATTGAGGTCATCTGTCTGAAACTATAGACACTGGGACTCCATGTAATCTCACTATCTCATCCAGATAAACCTGTGCCAACTTATCCACAGAATAGTTACTCCTAACTGGAATGAAATGAGCAGATTTCATGAGTCTGTCCACAATCACCCATATAGAGTCTATCCTGCTAGACGCTGCTGGTAAGCCCACTATAAAATCCATAGCTATGTTTTCCCATTTCCATTATGGAATCGGCAGTGGGTTAAGCATTCCAGCTGGCTTCTGATGTTCTAATTTCACCCGCTGACAAGTCTCACAGGCTGTCACAAACTGTGCCACTTCCTTTTTCATGGCTGGCCACCAATACACCCTTTTCAAATCCCGATACATCTTGGTGGTTCCCGGGTGAACACTATACCTCGCATTATGAGCTTCCCTCATAATGTCTTCCTTCAGACTGCTACTATCTGGTACACAAAGTCGACTCCCACAGCGGAGGATCCCTTGACTGTCAAATCTGAACTCTGCACTGCGGCCTGACTGAACAGTCCTGGCAATTCTCATTAACTCAGGGTCCTCGTGCTGTGTCTGAGCTATCTGCTCCAGAAACACTGGTGTTGTAACAGCCTGGAAACCGAACTGCTACCGGCACTAGGATCCAGATCGACTTAAGGCCGCCGGGACCCGTAGTAAGCCTACTGTGAACTCTGTGTACCTGTAAAAACTCATACATGATCATACATTTTCTGTAAAAATTAAATCTCTTTCTCTGTCCCAAGGCTTAACCTGTGCATGCACTAACTTTGTACTATAAACTCCTGCTAGAGCTCTCATCTGTGCTCTAGGCGGGCTAAACTCATCTATGGCAAGCCTGGTTTTCATGCATATGTAATAAAATCATTTTCATAAACGGATCATGTATATACAAAAGTAGCACAACTCTTACAATAGTCAAGCACAAGTCTAAACACTACATAATATTAACTATCTCGTTAGAATTACATGTCCACTCTAACTATTACATATCCTTCATTTCTTCTATACCCTGCTAAGCTCACTCTCTGAATTCTGAGGACTAAAACCTGCAAAACTGGGTTGAGGGGAGAGGGATGAGCTAAACTAGCCCAGTGAGTAGAAAATAAAACATGCTCTCATGGAATGCATCATAACACAATCATCTCACTACATGGAACGGACAGGATCGAAAACCCCACACATAAGCTATGCCCGACCCAAAGGCTCGCGGGACTTCAGTGCACATATAAGCTATGCCCGGCCCGAAGGCTCGCGGGACTTCAGTACATACATAAGCTATGCCCGGCCCGAAGGCTCGCGGGACTTCAGTACATACATAACGTCGTTGGGTTATCAAATCGAACCTATGTCCGTTCCCTAACTTCACAGATCAATCAAATGCATCATCTTCATGATTTCTAATGCATACACCCTACGTACATTATGATGCATGACTAATGTCATGAACATTTGATAATTAAATGCTTAATGAAGTTCCACTCACCTCTGGTTGACTCTGTGCTAACTTGCAGGTTCTGAAACTGGACTCACTGCTGACCTCCCTGATTCCTCTGGTCCGTACCTACACAGGTGGACTCAAATGAGGGACCAAACTAACTCAAGAACATCTCTAAGAAACTCCCCAAAAGCCCTCTAAAAGATCCTAAAACAATCACATAAAACATGCAAAAGAAGGCTGGACAGGGCACTTTCGGCGGCAGGTTCGGCGGCCGAAACCCCACTCCAGAGACGAAACTCATGCATGTTCGGCGGCACCTTCGGCGGCTGAAGGTCTCGTCCAGAGACGAAACTCACACTCTTTCGGCGGCCGAACTCCCTCTTTCGGCGGCCGAAAGTCCCTTTCTAAACCGAAAGCCAAGCTTTCGGGGGCAAGCTTTAGCAGCCGAAACTGCCTCCACAAGGGGTTCGGCGGCTGAACCTTCCTTCGGCGGCCGAACCTGGTTTTGCCCGAAGGGCAGAACCTTGCTCTGTTTCATGCAAACTTTGCCCAAAAACCTACAACATGCATATCAACTACTCCCAACTAGCACATACACATATATATGCACAAAGGGGTCTAAAACTACTCTAAAACCCCAAACAAACATAGCACATAACACTTAAACATGCTTGAACACCAAAAATCACCAAAAAGCTCACCTATACCTAAACATGCATACTACCCATACAAACTTCATAAAACCTTTTAAAATCAACAAAGAAGCTCAGGATCTTCACTTACCTCTTAAAGAACTTGAGGATGAAGGATCCTAACGTGGAGTTATGGAGAAATCCCTTCTCAAAGCTCCAAGCTTCAAACTTTGCTCTTTTTGCTTAAAACCTTCAACAATCACCAAAACTCTTAAAAACTTGGAAAGATTTGGTGAAAATCATGGAAAACATGAAAGTCAACATGGGAAGGGTTTTGGCTCACCTCTGGCTGCAAGTGGAGGAGAAATATCCTCCTTCCGCCGACCCTTGGCCCTTAAATAGGTGGCTGGCCAGACCACCTTCGGCAGCCGAACATGAAGCCAAAACCATGCAATGTTCGGCGGCCGAAAGTGACCTTCGTCGGCCGAACCTTTGCATTTCTCCCTTATTGCTTTTCTTTCAAAACTCATTTTCTTTAACCTTTCAACCTTTAAACACTCTTAAAACACACATGAAAACATATGTATTACCCTTCTCGAGGGTTCCGACACCCGAGATTCAACCGGACTACAGGAATTCTGATACCGGACTCGAGCCGGGTATTACAGGTGTCACTCTCATCTGCGCTACCAACGCACCTGTACCAGACAACTCTAGCTGTAACCCCTCCTCAATGATTTTATAACGCTCTATCACTACTGATCTTCGCTCTGCTGCTATATGAGATAAACTGCCTAGTGACTTCCGGCTTAGGGCGTCTGCCACAACATTCGCCTTACCCGGATGATACTGGATCTTACAATCATAATCACTGAGCAATTCTACCCATCTTCTCTGCCTCAAATTCAGTTCTTTCTGGCTCAAGATGTACTGTAAACTCTTGTGATCAGTAAAGATCTCGCATTTAACCCCGTAGAGGTAATGCCTCCACATCTTGAGTGTAAAGATAACTTCTGCCATTTCTAAATCATGGGTGGGGTAATTCAACTCGTGCTTCTTCAACTGTCTAGAAGCATAAGCAATCACCCTATCACTCTGCATGAAAACACAACCCAATCCCACTCGAGATGCATCACAGAACACTGTGAAATCCTCATCACTAACAGGCAAAGCTAGCACTGGTGCTGTTGTCAGTCTCCTCTTGAGCTCCTCAAAGCTCTCTTCACACTGGTCTGACCAGATAAACTTCTGGTTCTTCTGAGTCAGTTTGGTCATAGGAGCTGCTATCTTTGAGAAGTCCTGTACGAACCTCCTGTAGTAACCTGCCAGTCCCAGAAAACTTTTAATCTTAGTCACTGTAGTGGGTCTGGGCCAGTTAGCTACAGCCTCTATCTTCTTGGGGTCTACCTCAATTCCATCTACTGATACTACATGTCCCAAGAAGGAAATGCTCCTCAACCAAAATTCACATTTTGAGAACTTGGCATACAAACCATGCTCTCTCAATGTCTGCAGAACTATCCTCAGATGCTGGGCATGCTCCTCTGCATTTTTGGAATACACTAAGATGTCATCGATAAAGACAAGCACAAAGTGATCCAGAAACTCGCTGAAAACTATGTTCATGAGATCCATGAATGTTGCAGGGGCATTAGTCAACTCGAACGGCATCACTAAGAACTCATAATGCCCATATCTGGTCCTGAAAGCTGTCTTAGGCACATCTGCCTCTCTGACTCTCAACTGATGATATTCGGATCTCAGATCTATTTTAGAAAAACAACCTGCTCCAGCTAGCTGGTCAAATAGATCATCAATCCTAGGCAAAGGATATCTATTCTTGGTAGTGACCTTGTTTAACTGTCTGTAGTCAATACAAAGTCTGAGGGATCCATCCTTCTTTCTGACAAAGAGCACTAGAGCACCCCAAGGTGAGGTACTAGGGCGGATGAAACCCTTATCTACCAAGTCCTGCAATTGCTTTTTCAACACTTTTAACTCTGCTGGCGCCATCCTGTAGGGAGGAATAGAGATAGGTCTGGTGCCATGCAACAATTCAATTTCAAACTCTATCTCCCTACCAGGCGGTAGTCCTGATAAGTCATCTGGAAACACATCTGGAAACTCTCGAACTACTGATATCGAAGCTGGTTCCCTAACCTGACTGTCTAACTCTCTCACATGAGCTAGAAACCCCTGACAACCCCTTCTAAGCAAACGACGAGCTTGAAGGGCTGAAATCAGACCTCTGGGTGTACCTCTCCTATCTCCTCTGAAGACACACTCTGACCCATCCTGATCTCTGAGACTAACTACCTTGTCTCTACAGTCCAAGGTAGCACCATATGTAGATAGCCAATCCATCCCTAGAATGACGTCAAAATCTGTCAAATCTAGAACCACAAGGTCAGCTGGAAGGCATCTACCCTCTATAAACACTGGACTGAAACGACAGACTGACACTGTCACTGATGGGTCGCATTTGGGTCCACTGACCCAAAGAGGATACTCTAACTCAGAACTGATCAAACCCAATCTCTCTATGGCTCTCGAAGCAATAAAGGAATGAGAAGCACCGGGGTCCATCAAAGCATACACATCTGAACACCCAATGATGAGATTACCTGACACCACTGTGTTCGATGTATTAGCCTCCTCCTGAGTCACAGTGAAAATCCGTGCTGGGGCTACAGGATTTCCACCTCGGGAACCTGCTGCTGAAGTAGAGGCTGCCCCTCTTCCTCTACCTCTGCCACTGCTCTGAGGCAAAACTGGAGCTGCTGGCTGTACTACTGGCTGTGCTACACTGCCTGAACTCATCTGCTGGGAAGGTGCCACAAAAGTCACCTGGGGACACTCTCGAGCAAAATGCCCTACCTGTCCACATCTAAAACAGGCTGAAGATCCCAACTGACAAGCTCCTCTGTGTGGTCTCCCACATCTTCTACATACTGGAATAGCTGTGCCAGAGCTTGAGCCACTACCCATTCCCAAACCAGACTTGACTTTACTCCAGAACCTATTCTTTGTTCCTTTTGCCTTTTCCCATCTTTTGCTACCTGAAGTGCCTGAACTGGGGGCCTTAGAACCTGAAGCCTGTGCCTTTGACTGTTTCTGAATATTAGCACTAGCTTCCATCTTCCTGGCTGTAACACCCCGGAAACCGGTACCTCTCTGTAACGGCCCAAAGTGCTCGGCACTAGGATCCAGATCGGCTTAAGGCCGCCTAGACCCGTAGTAAGCCTGTTATGAACTCTGTGTACCTGGACAAATCCCATACATGATCCAACTCGACTACTCATTGAACTTTCTTTCTCTGTAAAAACTACCAGACTTAACCTTTAAAACATCAGACATCTCAGTCTGAAATAGCCCTCAGGGCTAAACCAGTGATACGTAGCAAGTAACCTCCATGCACTATGCTCTGAAACATAGAACCCACTCTATAGGGTCAGCATATCATAAGTTAACCTTGGCTACCATAGAAGCACAGGAATCAAACCTGGTTGTAACGACCCGGAAACCGGTACCCCTCTGTAACGGCCCGAACCATCACTGGCACTAGGATCCAGATCGGCTTAAGGCCGCCGGGACCCGTAGCAAGCCGACTATACTCTCTGTGTACCTGATAAATCCCATACATGATACAAAGATACTCAACAATCCTGTAAAACTCTGTAGGCTTAACTACTGCTACTCAGATATATCAATCTGAAATGGCCCTCAGGGCCTATACCAGGGACTACTATCTGCTGTGGATCAAGGGATTGAAACCCTTTTACTCTGTAACACAATCCACTGGTATCACATCAAAGCCATACATTAAGCCTAACTCACACATTTCTCATCAAGAAACGTAAAACAGGATTCATGTACAAGGGATTAATCATCCATCACACTATAGCAATGATACTAGGAAAAGCACAAGTCTATCCAGTATACGACAGTACATATCTATACATTACATTACATTACAACTACTCTTTTAATTACATCATGTCCACTACGCTATTACAACATACATTCAAGCACAACTTTCCTCTGTACTCTTGCTGACTTTGACTTCCCATAGCTATCTCAGAACCTGCAAAACTGGGGTTAAGGGAGTGGGATGAGCTCTATAGCCCAGTGAGGAGGAACAGTAAAACAGTTCATTAATTACATGTTATCATGAAATGCGTCACATCACAAACAAATCATCAAACGGATGAACTTGTCACCTATAGCCCCATACTATAAACAAATACCCTACTTGCTAGGGAGGCAGAGCCATCACCTAGACTTCTATGCCCAACTGTGCTAGGGAGGTAGAACCATCACCCAGTCTTCTCTGTACTGTATCATATCACAACAAATCCAATAATGCTAGGGAGGCGGAGCCATCACCCAGTCTTCTCTTATGCTGTATGTCTATCTGTAACTGAGTACCAGGAGCGACCTGGACTATCCAGGAGCGACCTGGAATGGCTATTTAAAACACTTGCACATATTTTAGAAAACTTTCTCTTACCCTTCCAGAGACCTCTGACATCCTCGAACTCCCCCGGATGGTAGGAATTCCGATGTCTGAATCTAGCCGGGTATTACATTCTTCCCTCCTTTAAAAACATTCGTCCTCGAATGTTAAAACAACAACAAGAAACATACAGGGAAACAAGAAGAAAGCCTACCATCGGTCTCTACGACGAGACACAGATACCCCTGGAGTAAAACTCCCGGGTTGGCTATACTGTCTGACTTTGCTGACCCTTCACTGCTTAAGCTGTGTCTACACTGAGTGTTTACCACTCTTGCTTGTACACAAACGACCTGACTCTTTCATATGACTACTAACTTTTCTTTTCTTTGCCTTTTCTCAGCTTATTCGCACTCCTCTGGTTATACTAACCTGTACTTCTGACTACGGATCTTCCTTTCTCTTTGATGCCTCTCGGCTTTATAACTCTACGGAAATGCTAGATGACTTGGCTATCACGTTCTCTCTCTCTACTTACTTTCAATGTTATATTGTGACACATCACAATGAAACAGACATGCCCTGAAATTGCACTCAGCTTACAGAACTTGACCTCTATGCCATGTTCTCTGAAAATCTACAACATTTCGTAGATATCGGGCATGCTTCTCTGTTTCTCTAAACTATTCTACGATTTTGCTGCGCACTCTGATCCTTGCCCGTCTTTATTCTTCTTTACTATACTGGCTTCTTCTCTTTTGATCCCTTCTAACATGGCTAGACTATCTCTAGCTCTCTCGCTATCTGTTTCTATAGGATAAACTGATAAGCGACATCTGACTGAGGGCAGCTAAGTCTTACCCAGTAAATCTTGTCTTGTATACTCAGAGTCGCTGAGCAGTTTTACCCCTTCCCTCTGGTTTAGACTCTTCACTATCATAAAGATCTCACCTCTACGCAACTGCTAAATTGACTTTGGCCATATAGTTCCCAACTCTTAGATCTATTATGGAAAACAACCAGCTTCTACTAGCTGGTCCTATAGATCATCCATTCTGCATGGGAACACCTGTCCTTGGTAGTGATTTTGTGCAACTAGTCACAGTTGTGACAAAATCTCAAGGTTTCATCCTTCGTTTCTCACAACGATACTGGAACACTCCAGGGTGTAGTACTAAGTCGGATAGAAGCCTTTACTACCAAGTGCACATTGTTCTACTATCGCTCTTCAGTCTGTAACTGCTTTTCTAGCTCTTATAGGTTTCACCTCTTACATGCTACAGGTATCATTCCAAAGGAAAAGGTGAAGATGCAGCTAATCTCCATTCTCACTTAACTTTCAAACTCTACTGGGTTTACTAATGGTAAACCTGCTAACTCGTCTGGAATAACATCTAACACTCTTTCTCTTTTCCTATCTATGAATACTGAGGCTGGTTCCCTGACCTGGCTATGCGCTCAAACAAGAGCAAGAAAACTCCTGACTAACTTCCCTAACGAATTCACGAGCCTGTAGGGTTGATATCAAACTGCTGGGTATGCTAACCTGTCCCCCTCTAAGGACTAACTCTGAACCATCCGAGCCTCTGAACTCTGACCTGTCCTACCTTGTCTTTGCAGACGTAGGTAGTACCTCGAGTAGCTAGCCAATCCGCCCTAGGTTGACATCATCAGTCACCCCTAGAACCATAAGGTCAGCTGGACGGCATCTACTACTCTCACCAAACTCTGAACTGAACCGACAGACTGACTCTGCCATAGATGGATCACACTCTTGGGCCCTCTGACCCAAAGAGAACACTCTAAGCCAGAAGTTATCAACCCCTCCTCTATTTATGGCTCTCACAACAACAGGGAAAGAAACATCAGGGTCCACTATAACCTACACATCTGAACACCCTCAAGTGAACGTATTTGACGTCACCGTGTTCAATGTGTTAACCGCCTACTAAGTCAGGATGAAGATCCAAGCTAAAGCTAACGAATCTTCCTTCAGGAACCGACCAAAGAAAAGGAGAACTCTCTTCTCCTGCGTCAACCACTGTCCTGAAACATGGCTAGAGCAACAGGCTGAGTTACACTACTCGAAGTCATCTGCTGGGACTGTGCCAATCTGGGCCGCAGTAGGACGCTCACAAAATATGAGTCCTTTCTGCTCGCATCTATACATGCCGTAGTCCCATACCATCAGACTACTTTTGTGTAACCTCCACGCCTCACGCATCCAGAACTATCTGAACTAAAGCTCACTCGCCATCTAATCCCAGACTAAACTGAAATCTCTTTCTAACCTTTCTTACTTTACATTTAGTCTATTCTGTTCTTTCTCTGCTCTATCTTCTCTCATTTACTCTTTTCTTTCCTTACTTTTCTCTTACTTACTTTTATTCTTTTTCTTACTCTTCACTTTCTTCCGCTATTCTCTGCCTTCTTTCTTTACTTGAGGTCTACACTCAGAGATGAGAGATCACTCTCTCTCTACCTGGACTTCAAAGCCATACGGCTATAGCTCTCGAGCTTTTTCCTGGCTCACTAACATGTAGCGACTCACTCGTCTCTAAACCTTTATCTCTGACCTTTTGGCTCTGAACATCTAACTCTAGTACACTTTACTATTTTCACATCAACTGATATTCTATACACATTAGAACACTCAAAAGTGAGTTTACCTGGCACCACTGTGTTCCGTGTGTCTGTCTCTGGCTGATCCTGGGTGAACCTCCGAGCCGGAACTAACGGACTTCCACTGAAGGAACCTCCTGAAGAAGGGACTACCCCTCTTTCTCTACCTCTGCCCTGCACCGAGGCTGGAGCTTCTGGTGGAATTATATTGTCTGCGGATGTCTGTGGGAACTGTGCTGACATGACCGTAATGGGACACTCTCGTGCCATGTGCCCCTCCTGTCCGCACCTGAAACATGCTGTTGTCCCAGCCCGACATACGCCTTTGTGCCTCCTACCGCACTTCACACATCTAGAACTATCCCAACCAGAACTCGAACCCTCGCGACAACCTATGCCAAACTTTACCCTATTCCAGAACTCTCTTTTCTTTGACCCTTTCAGGCCTCTCACTTTCTTTTTATTCTTTGCAGCAGCTTCACCCAAAGGGAAATGAGCACTATTCTCTGGGTCATTTTCAATACTCATGTTTTCTGTCTGCCCTGGCTGCTCACAGTCACTCTCTTTATGCTCCCTTGAACTATCTGAACAAGCCCATCCTGCAAACTCTATAGCAAACTGTTCCCAGGATAAGTTTTCTACCCTCGGATCCACATACTGGGTGAACCATTCCCTTGCCTTCTCACATTTCAATGTAACCCCTGCCATCTGTATGGCTCTACTCTCATTAGCTCCCAACTCATCGGTTATCAGCTTAACCATTCTAAGATACTCAACAGGGTCATCACCAGTCTCAAATTTGGGAACATCCAACCTCAAATAAGCTGTCATCTGCACCATACTTTCCCCAGGTGAACTAGGCTTGGGTGTTTGGACAATTGGGGCTACTGGTTCTCCTGGTGGTGGAGGAGGTGCAACATTCCCTGAGGTAGGGTTTGCTAAACTTGGATAACCAAAGAAGGGTGGAAACATGGTATACTGTGGATGTGGCGGTGGATATGGCGGATAAAAGGAAGGATAGGGCATAAAGGTGGGATATGGGTGATAACTAGGAAACTCTGATGTACCTCTCATCGGGTACTCTGCCCCCCACTGGTAGGGTGGATACTGAGGTGGAACAAATCTCGAGGCCTGAGTGCCTCCTTGGGACTCACCCATATCTCCTCCCAACCCACTCCTGCCAAAGCTACCATCTTTACTCTGCTCATTCTCCTCTATTTCTCTCATAAACCCTGACATACCACTCTGGACAACTCCCCTTCTACTCTCATCATCAGACCTTCTAGGGTCCCTTGATGTACCTTCTCTGTTTATACTATCTGATGTTGCCCTTTGCAGAATGGGGAGATGAGCATCCATGTCCTCATCCTCCGGCGGAGCTCCTGTCAATCTAGCAGATCGACGAGTTCCTCTCATCCTGCCTCTGAAAAGCACAACATCACACAAAAATATCATCAAATGATCCATATGAAAACACATGAATCCTTAACACATATCAAACATATCAATACTGCACATGCAACTTCTCATGGCATTTCACATCATCATGCAAAACAGGACTCCACATCCTATCCTAGTGGACATGATTTTACCTATTGTGCTTCCCCTCCTATACAAGACAACACCTCTTTCCGATGTGGGATATCTCTAATCCTTGAGCAAAGATGCTCAACACACCGTACTCTTGAGGCCCTATGCTCTGATACCAATCTGTAACGACCCGGAAACCGGTACCCCTCTGTAACGGCCCGAACCATCACTGGCACTAGGATCCAGATCGGCTTAAGGCCGCCGGGACCCGTAGCAAGCCGACTATACTCTCTGTGTACCTGATAAATCCCATACATGATACAAAGATACTCAACAATCCTGTAAAACTCTGTAGGCTTAACTACTGCTACTCAGATATATCAATCTGAAATGGCCCTCAGGGCCTATACCAGGGACTACTATCTGCTGTGGATCAAGGGATTGAAACCCTTTTACTCTGTAACACAATCCACTGGTATCACATCAAAGCCATACATTAAGCCTAACTCACACATTTCTCATCAAGAAACGTAAAACAGGATTCATGTACAAGGGATTAATCATCCATCACACTATAGCAATGATACTAGGAAAAGCACAAGTCTATCCAGTATACGACAGTACATATCTATACATTACATTACATTACAACTACTCTTTTAATTACATCATGTCCACTACGCTATTACAACATACATTCAAGCACAACTTTCCTCTATACTCTTGCTGACTTTGACTTCCCATAGCTATCTCAGAACCTGCAAAACTGGGGTTAAGGGAGTGGGATGAGCTCTATAGCCCAGTGAGGAGGAACAGTAAAACAGTTCATTAATTACATGTTATCATGAAATGCGTCACATCACAAACAAATCATCAAACGGATGAACTTGTCACCTATAGCCCCATACTATAAACAAATACCCTACTTGCTAGGGAGGCAGAGCCATCACCTAGACTTCTATGCCCAACTGTGCTAGGGAGGTAGAACCATCACCCAGTCTTCTCTGTACTGTATCATATCACAACAAATCCAATAATGCTAGGGAGGCGGAGCCATCACCCAGTCTTCTCTTATGCTGTATGTCTATCTGTAACTGAGTACCAGGAGCGACCTGGACTATCCAGGAGCGACCTGGAATGGCTATCTCATGCCATATCTCTGTAGTAGTATCTTATCTCATGTCAAGGGCTAAGGATCATCCAACGTTCATCCACACCACAACAACAACTTATGCAATGCATCAAATTCGTGGAGTCTAATGCAATACAACCTATTACATAACATGGCATTTTATGATGCATGGATCATGCTAGAATCGTGTCATTTCTCAAAATAAAATATTCAGTTTAGTTCCACTCACCTCTAGCCAATGCTGGCTAACTCTGGGCCAATTCTAACTCTGGAGCCTCCTCGGTTCCTCGGTCCAATCCTACACAGATGGACATAAATGAGGTACCAAACATACTCTAACATAACTAGGAACATCTCTCCAAAAACCCTCTAAAACATCACAAAACATGCATGCAAAACAAGCAAAGGAAGGCTGGACAGGGCACCTTCGGCAGCACCTTCGGCGGCCGAATGTCTCCTCCAGAGACGAAAGTCAGGCATGTTCGGCGGCCTAACTTGGACTTTCGGGGGCCGAACCTGAGTTTAGCCAGAACTCAGTTTCGTGCACAAGGACGCCTGCCAGTCCCTCCATCACCTGTTCAGACCTCAACACATGCATTTAACCCTTCTAAAACATGCATAAACACTTCAACAAGCCTAAGGGAGCTTCAAATAACTTTAAACTCCAACAAACAAGCTCACAAGACACACATCAAACATAAAGGATTCATAAACCCTATGATGCACATCTCATGCAAACTCATGCCTAGCTCCCTTTTCCCTTTACAACACTCATAAAAAACATCAGAAGAACCATGGATCAACACTTACCTCTTGAAGAACAAAGGCTGAGATGATCCAAACTCAAAGATATGGAGAAACCAAGCTTCAAAAGCTTCAAACTCCAAAACCTTGTTTCAAGCTCACAACTCTTCAAAACAAGGGTAAAACTCATAAAAACCATGAAAGATTTGAAGAAAAACCATGAAAATACTTTAAGGAGATCAAGACCTCACCTAGGTCAGAAGGAGAGAAGAAACCTCCTCCTTTTTCTGCCACTCGGTGCACTTATAGATGAGCAACCGCCTCAGGTTCGGCTGCCGAATCGCATGCAAAACTATGCAACTTTCGGGGGCCGAACATAACCTTCGGGGGCCGAACATTGGGCACTTTAGGCGGCCGAACTTAACCTTAGGGGGCCGAACATGGCAAAATGCCTCCTTGGCCATATCTCTTCAAAACTCAATCCTTTTCTACGCTAAACCTTTAAAACACTTGCACATATTTTAGAAAACTTTCTCTTACCCTTCCAGAGACCTCTGACATCCTCGAACTCCCCCAGATGGTAGGAATTCCGATGTCTGAATCTAGCCGGGTATTACACTGGTCTTCCCTCTGCACTGGTCTTGGGTCAAGGGAATGAAACCCTATCTTCTCTCACAGTTATCCTTCCCTGGGTTTGCAAAATACAACAGTGATTAAGTCTGTTTTGACACAGTTCTCATCAAGAAACTGAAAACAGGATACATGCATAGACAAGGGATAAACAAACACTAGGCAAAGCACATTCTAAACCATCTCATACTTCCTTACATGTTATGACATACTTGTACATATAACTCTTTTCATTTACATCATGTCCACACTAAGCTATTACACATACAGTCCTTGAATCAACACTCTGCTCTTGCTGACTCTCCCCAGCTACTCTGAACCTGCAAAACTGGGATTAAGGGAGTGGGATGAGCTCTAAAGCCCAGTGAGTAGAACAGTAAATAAAACAAGTCATTAACATAGATCTTATGGAATGCATCATATCACAGACAATCCACATCAAGGGTAAACCTGTCACCACATAGTCCCAGTAACTCTGTGCCAGGGCGTAGAATCGAGCACCTGGTCTACCTGTCATCAGTACTTACCATTTGCCAGGGCGTAGTCAAAGGCTCCTGGACTTTACATATACCTGCCAGGGCGTAGTCAAAGGCTCCTGGACTTCCTGTCTGAGACTCTTGGATCATTCAGCATTTACCCACAACAACAAGTACGTAATGCAATGCGGCATATTCGTGAACTCTAATGCACGCAACCTACTATATACTCATGATGCATGAACTCTGCTGGAAGTAGTTTATTTCTTAATGAAAAGCATTAAGTTTTGTTCCACTCACCTCTGCTCCTCTAGCAGAAAACAGAACTGACGCAGCAACACCTACCTCTGATGACCTCCTCGCACTCTCGGGTCCAATCCTACACAAAAGGACTCGAATGAGGTGTCAAACACATTCTAAACAATTCGTAAACAACATCCCAAAACCCCTTAAAACGCTCCTAAAACAATCACATAAGGCATGCAAAAGAAAGGCTAGACAGAACACATTCGGCAGCAGGTTCGGCGGCCGAATGCCCTGTCCAGAATCGAAACTTGCATACTTTCGGCGGCCGAATGTCTACTTTCGGCTGCCGAACCCTTTCGGGGGCAAGGTTCGGGGGCCACAACATACTCCAGAGACGAAAGTTTCTAACCTTCGGCGGCCGAAACCCCTTAAGCAGAGCCGAACCTTAAAACACTCGGGGGCAAGCTGTGGCAGCCGAAGCCACCATGCAAGAGGTTCGGCGGCCGAATGCTCCTTCGGCTGCCGAACCTGAGTTCTTCAAGAACTCAGCTTCACCCGCAACCTAGCTCCTCCATCCTTTTCACCTCTCTAAACATGCATAACACCACTCCTTCACACACATATACTCAAGTATATGAACAAAGGGGTCCAACACTAACTTACAACCCCAACAAAACAACAAACAAACACATAGACAAGCTTTCATGCATAACTCATCAAAAACTAAACTTAAACCCTATACATGCAACTCTACCCTTAACCTCTTTAAAAGCTGGTATAAATCAGTAAAACAAGGTAAAAAGCTGCCCTTACCTCCTGAAAACAGAAGCTGATCAACCTGAACCTAAGGACATGCACCACCTTCCCTTCACCTTCTCCACACTACCAAACCTCTCTTTTTCACTCAAACCCTTCACCATCAACCCATTAAAACGTTACAAGGTGAGAAAACCAAAGCAAGTGACTCAGGGAGGACGTGGCCTCACCTCAGGAAGTGAAAGGAACGGAAATCCATCCAATTCACCGACTGGAGGCACTGAAAAAGAGGGCTGGCCGACTCACCTTCGGCTGCCAAAACTGCATGCAAAACCATGCAACGTTCGGGGGCCGAACATGACCTTCGGAAGCCGAATCTATAACACTTTCGGCGGCCGAACATTATCTCCGGCGGCCGAACATGGCAAAAGTTCCCAAAGTCTTTTCTCTTCAAAACGTAATCCAAAACTCATTCAAAACACATTAAATACTGAAAACAGTTTAGAAATCATTCTCTTACCCTTCTAACAACACTGACATCCTCGAATTCCACCGGACGGTAAGAATTCCGATGCCTGAGCTAGCCGGGTATTACACTCTTCCCCCCTTTAAAAACATTCGTCCTCGAATGTGAAAAACAAACAAGTAAACAATCAAGAACGAAATCTATGCCTGACTGACAGAGCGCATTTTAGGCCATATTATCATGATCTTAATGATGCTTATTTGCACCTTTTCTGCCTAATTTGGTTGTTTTGTTCATGTTTTGCAGAAACTAGGTGTGAAAAGACATTCTGGAGAAAATGCCCTTAAAACTGCCAAAAAGTGCCAAATATGGAAAGTTCCAGAAAAGGAAAGTTTTCATATGTGGAAAGTTCCAAATAAGGAAAGTTTCATATATGGAAAGTGCTAAATAAGGAAAGAGTCAGAAGGCACAGTCAGCAAACTGTTCGAAATTCGAACTGCAGAATCCTTCCTGCCTTATTTAGAACATGTGCCAAGAAAGGAAAGTTTTCAAATAAGGCAAGTTTTCAGAAAAGGAAAGTCTTCAAATGAGGAAAGTACAGAAGCAAAAACAAATAAGGAAAGCTCAGTTAGAAGATTATTTGAAATTCAAATCGCAGATATTTCTTTCCTTGTTCAAAAGATGTGCACACACTGCAGCAGTCATATCTTCCTGTTTAGGCAGCAAGATCTCAAGGAGATGCTCTTCCTCTTCTACGTTCAGCATTCAAAATTCAAATGAAGGCTCCCCCTAAAAAGGAAAGACTGGACAGATATCTTTCCACTTCTGCACATTAATGACTGCATTCTCCTGCCTCTTTTGCAATCCATGCGCGCGGCACCTCTTCTGGAAGCATGATCCACGCGTCCTTCCTCTTCTGAAAGCCTTAGTACGTGCATAATTCCTTATGAACATCAAGCCACGACTTTTATTCCTCTATTGGCAGCCTTGGATCGCTCTTCCTTCCTTTTCAAGCACAAGGTACGCTCCTTTCCTATTCTGAAGGCAATCTGCGCGCTAACTTCCTTCTGAAGCCTTGCAGTCGGATTCTTTCCTCTTTTGCAACAACTTGGGCAGCAAGTTGCACATGGGCAGAACCTTGGGCAGCCTTTACACTAATTAGGAAGCAAGGTCAGCATCTGAACTTATTTAGGAAGACAATCTGCGCCTCTTTTCCTTTCTGAGACCAAACCGCGCGCACCAACTTCCTTCCGCAGTGCATTTCCGCGCAGCCTTCCTTCTAAAGCCGAAAAACGTGATTCTTTCCTTTTCAGACACATCTTGGGCAGAAAATACCTCTTGGGCAGTAAGTATGACCTAGGGCAACACTTTTCAACTATAAAAAGCCACATAAGAAGCCTCTACATGGTCTTTACACTCCCCCTGGGAGACACCTGCGGGATTGCAAGCAACACCATCTCTCCTTCTTCCTTTCTTTATTTTATTTTTTTGTTTCAGCCATGAGAGGCTGAAACCCTTTTTTCTAGTTGAAGAACAAGTGAAGCTTTAGTTGTATTGTGGATTGAGAGACTTGGACTGTATTGTTAATCTTTTGTTATTCAGTATTCTTGTGATTTCATGCTTCAAGACATTATTGCTTTGTTATTTAGATCTCCATTGATTCTTTGTTGCAAAGTAATATATTGTTGGTTTGAATGATTTTAAGTCCGTAATTGCTTGATTTATTCAACCATAAGAACACTTGGTGCACCACCAAGGAAATCGCATGATCTAGTGTTGTCTCCATGCATGTGGGTGACTAGAATTGGTTCTCTCTATATCTTTATGCAATTGACTATTGTAAAAGGCCTTAGGCTCAAAGACGTTCTTTGGCAATTGTTAATTAGTAATTAATTGGAGGACTTTCCCTAATTGATTTAATCTAAGCATAGATAATGGAGGTGAGAAGCTTCTTCAATCTCCATGGCCAATTTATTGAATCAACAAAGGAACATATGAGTCAATGATCAATCCCATCAACTAAAGTGAATCTGAATCTTCAACTAGAGCTTTTACCATCATTATTTTTACCATTAATTTACCATCTGCTTTCTTTTTAATTGCTCTTTTCATTAGTTTAAACAAATCAATCTCAAAACCCCCCATTTTTACTTTACATGCATTTTATTTTTATTTTGTTTTCTGTTTGTTTATTTGGTCTTGATAAGGAAAGTAGGTAAGTATCAATTCCCTGTGGATATGATCCTTTCACCACTATCTACAGTATTAATATTGTTGGTAGCTGAATTGATTATTTTTGACCGGTCTCGACAACCGCTCTGTCAAAATTGGCGCCGTTGCCGGGGAATTGATCTAACTTATTTATTTTTCTTTCAGGACCTGATCTGTACTGCGAAGAACACCCTATCGCGGATCTGAAAAAAAAATAAAAAAATAAAAAAAAAAATTTTTTGAATCATGGCTAAGGTAAGTACATCTGTTCGATGTTCCCAACTTTCTAAACTAATCTCTGTTGTGAGAATTTTTGTTATAGGCCAAGCTGAACAAGCCCGACCAATACCTCAAGGTTTCAATACTGATCTTTATGAGAAATTGAAGGCTTTGCAACGTTTCCAAAAGGAAGTGGATCAAATAGCCCAACAAGCACTTGCATTTGAAGGACCCTATGGGCAGCCAAGACATGATCCCTACCTTGACACATACAATGCAGTTTGGGGAGACTATCCAAACTATGACTATGCTATGGCTGACCAATACCAGGACTATCAAGGATACCAAGCCCAACTAGAACCTACAAGTTCAGAAACTGCCATTGGTGAGTTAGTGAAGATGACCCAAATTCTCCAACAACAGATGGATCAATTGAAGGCAGCCATGTTAAGACGTGAGGAAGAGCTCCAAGATGGTGAGACAGATGATGAAAGTTGGCAAGTACAAGAACAAGCTGCTGAAGAGGCACAACCAGAAAACTGTTTGTTCAACCCAACTGATCAAACAGAACCTGTTGTTGATTTAGATATCATTGATTATTTGAGTAAAGATGTTTTTCATGTAAATCAAGATGATATACTAAATAATGATCTTTGCAGGAAAGAGAGTCAGAAAGAGCCAGAACTGAAAGAAACTGACTGTTGCATCCAACAGGTGGACTGCAGCCATGCGCAGAATGAACAGAAGCAGATCGCACCACTTCAGCTTGGTTCGCAGATCAGCCTGGCGCAGACTAAAACCACCACCTTTTGGTTGCCAAACTTCACCACCTTTTGGAAGCCGAACTTCACCACAATTCGGCCGCCGAACCTCTCACTACAGCTTCCATCGCAGCACCTTCAGCCTTCAGCGCAGAAAGAGGAAGCTGAATCCAATTCAGCTATTCCTCCATCGCAGAAAGCCCATGCACACAGTGAACAAGTGGAAATCCAAGATCCAAAACCAAAGGAGCATGTAGATCTATGCCTGCCCAAACCGCCGGATAAGGTAGAGTTTGTTTTGCCTGAATTCAGTACTAAATTGCAGCTACCCATGGAGAAATATGAACTGGAGTTCAAAGTGCTGCCCAATCATCTCAAAAATGCAAACATAAGGGCTAGAGGCACACCTCATCTGAAAGAGGAGAAGCTAATCATGTTACTTCATGAGTACATGAAAGAAATAAGATGGGTTATGACCAAATCAAAAGGCGTGCTACACTATTCACTTAATTCTGTTGGGACCCTTTTTCCTCCCCCAATTACTTGAGGCAACTTGCCAAGTGGATCGCACCATACAACACCACACCAGGGGAGTACTCAGTTTCCTTTGTTCTTTTATGTTTTCTATACATTGAGGACAATGCATGATTTAGGTGTGGGGGTGCGGATCTCTGAAATTTTTAATTTTAATTTTTTGCTTTAGACACATTTTTTCCTTTCAGTTCGCATTTTCCTTTCAGTTTTTTCTTTTAGTTTGCATTTTCTTTTCAGTTTTCCTTTCAGTTTGTGTTTGATCAACCACGGTCTTCTTCTTTTTGATTACTTTACTCAAACTGATGAACTATGTTGGATGAACTTTCTTTCCATGACCCCATTGATGTGATAACTCTTTAAACCTATGTTGAATCAATTGCAATGAGATGTATTCATGTTTGGGAATTGCCTTTGAATTGAATCTTTGAGCTTGCCATGGTGAAAAATATACTGATGACCCTCGATTGAAGATGACAAAAATGAAATTGTGTGAATGAACTTAACATGACTTGATTTAGCAATAGGTGTTGATTTGCCCAAATCATTGAGAGAAAAAATTCAGCAAAGGCAAAGCCCTTAAAAGCACAAAAAAAAAAAAAAAAAACAAGAGAAAACTGTTCCAATGGTCAAAAGATTATGAACAAGGCTAATAGCCACTTGGATAGGTGACCAACTGAAATATCTAAAAGTACATCAAAAATAGGTTGGTGGCCTTTCCAAGCAAAATTTAAAGTGCAAAAGCCTGAATAAAGTACTTCAAGGTAAGGGCAAGTCACATCAAAAGCCAGAAAAAGTCTTAACATATAATGTGCATGGTCTCTCTTGAGGAAAACCAATCCTAGCCATGGTAAGTAAAGGGAAACAAGGAAAGAGGTAAGTAACCTTGATGCATACATTCTTTATTGCAATGATTCAAAATAGGGGTCTAGAGTAAGAGCTTAAGTGGACATAAAGGATCAAAGTGAAGGGAGTTTGTTCAACTGTGTTTGTTTGCTTGAGGACAAGCAAAAGGTTAGGTGTGGGGGTATTTGACAGAGCGCATTTTAGGCCATATTATCATGATCTTAATGATGCTTATTTGCACCTTTTCTGCCTAATTTGGTTGTTTTGTTCATGTTTTGCAGAAACTAGGTGTGAAAAGACATTCTGGAGAAAATGCCCTTAAAACTGCCAAAAAGTGCCAAATATGGAAAGTTCCAGAAAAGGAAAGTTTTCATATGTGGAAAGTTCCAAATAAGGAAAGTTTCATATATGGAAAGTGCTAAATAAGGAAAGAGTCAGAAGGCACAGTCAGCAAACTGTTCGAAATTCGAACTGCAGAATCCTTCCTGCCTTATTTAGAACATGTGCCAAGAAAGGAAAGTTTTCAAATAAGGCAAGTTTTCAGAAAAGGAAAGTCTTCAAATGAGGAAAGTGCAGAAGCAAAAACAAATAAGGAAAGCTCAGTCAGAAGATTATTTGAAATTCAAATCGCAGATATTTCTTTCCTTGTTCAAAAGATGTGCACACACTGCAGCAGTCATATCTTCCTGTTTAGGCAGCAAGATCTCAAGGAGATGCTCTTCCTCTTCTGCGTTCAGCATTCAAAATTCAAATGAAGGCTCCCCCTAAAAAGGAAAGACTGGACAGATATCTTTCCACTTCTGCACATTAATGACTGCATTCTCCTGCCTCTTTTGCAATCCATGCGCGCGGCACCTCTTCTGGAAGCATGATCCACGCGTCCTTCCTCTTCTGAAAGCCTTAGTACGTGCATAATTCCTTATGAACATCAAGCCACGACTTTTATTCCTCTATTGGCAGCCTTGGATCGCTCTTCCTTCCTTTTCAAGCACAAGGTACGCTCCTTTCCTATTCTGAAGGCAATCTGCGCGCTAACTTCCTTCTGAAGCCTTGCAGTCGGATTCTTTCCTCTTTTGCAACAACTTGGGCAGCAAGTTGCACATGGGCAGAACCTTGGGCAGCCTTTACACTAATTAGGAAGCAAGGTCAGCATCTGAACTTATTTAGGAAGACAATCTGCGCCTTTTTTCCTTTCTGAGACCAAACCGCGCGCACCAACTTCCTTCCGCAGTGCATTTCCGTGCAGCCTTCCTTCTAAAGCCGAAAAACGTGATTCTTTCCTTTTCAGACACATCTTGGGCAGAAAATACCTCTTGGGCAGTAAGTATGACCTAGGGCAACACTTTTCAACTATAAAAAGCCACATAAGAAGCCTCTACATGGTCTTTACACTCCCTCTGGGAGACACCTGCGGGATTGCAAGCAACACCATCTCTCCTTCTTCCTTTCTTTATTTTATTTTTTTGTTTCAGCCATGAGAGGCTGAAACCCTTTTTTCTAGTTGAAGAACAAGTGAAGCTTTAGTTGTATTGTGGATTGAGAGACTTGGACTGTATTGTTAATCTTTTGTTATTCAGTATTCTTGTGATTTCATGCTTCAAGACATTATTGCTTTGTTATTTAGATCTCCATTGATTCTTTGTTGCAAAGTAATATATTGTTGGTTTGAATGATTTTAAGTCCGTAATTGCTTGATTTATTCAACCATAAGAACACTTGGTGCACCACCAAGGAAATCGCATGATCTAGTGTTGTCTCCATGCATGTGGGTGACTAGAATTGGTTCTTTCTATATCTTTATTGCAATTGACTATTGTAAAAGGCCTTAGGCTCAAAGACGTTCTTTGGCAATTGTTAATTAGTAATTAATTGGAGGACTTTCCCTAATTGATTTAATCTAAGCAGAGATAATGGAGGTGAGAAGCTTCTTCAATCTCCATGGCCAATTTATTGAATCA